>NW_026000051.1:4654324-4808047 GCF_001458135.2 Marmota marmota marmota
GTGAGAGGGGCTGGGAGGGTCAGGACGAGGATGCGTTCTGCAAGTTGAGCAGCAGCAGGAGTGGAGGAAGAATGAGATGGGGGGGGGGCGGGGAGGCAGCTGGAGCAATGCCCCCAGGGGCCAGAGGAGGGACCAGTGCACATCCTCCCCTCCCCTTGGCCTGCCAACTCCTGCTCATCCCTAGAGGGTCACTGTGAAGGTCACTTTCTCAGGGAAGTGTTCCTGACCCCTCCAACGAGGTCAGTACCCCTTATGGCCTTTCACAGCACATGATGCTTCTGCTCCCAGTGCCTGAAAACTCTGATGTTGTGGAAGCCCCGTGAGGGCAGGGGCTGGCTGGCACGCTGCTCGGTATACTTTAATGTTCAGTGGATGTCAGGATGAATGGTCCAAGAACAGAACTGAAGCAAATCTGGAGACATGTGTCTGTTTTGTGCTGCCGTTTGATATAATCACGTTGCAATGATCGGGACTGTGCAGTCACTGGCTGTTACAAATATTTGGATTTAGAAGAGCTCAGTTGTTTGTTCCTGTTTGGGACTCTGTAGCCTAGCTAATGCACAGACCAGAGCCATGTGACCGGACACATCCTTCTACTGACGCTGTCCACTACAAGCCCAACACATTCCATACTATGTCTAGTAATTCATTCATTTAACAGGCTGAAAGCCTGCTCAGTGCCATGCTAGGGAAACAAAGTTGAGTCAGACGTAGTACCTGCCCTCATGGACCTCAGGTCCAGAAGAGGAGACTATTTAGCAGTGTGGCAGATCACACCTGTAACAGGAGCTTCAGGGGAAGGCTCAGGATGAGGCGATATGACAGTCAGAGGATTGCAAGACAGACTGTGCCTCCTCTTTCCCACTTCAAGCTTCCCTGAAGGTGGTTCTCAGGCTCCAGGAGTGGCAGGACCGGGACCCTGACATCCATATGTCCAGGTCCTCCTTTTCCTCTCTACCTTGCTGGGCCTGCTGTCTCTTGTCACTTCCAGAATGGCTCCCCTGCCCCCTGACTCCAGAAGAATAGAATGTGGTCTCCCAAAACTGTATTTGGGAAATGTTCCACCTGGCAAGAAGGCTAGGACCCTGATGGCACTGGTTACTGGCAGGAATCGAACTGTCACTGATTCTCCCCTCTGTTTACTTTCAGGGTTTCATAGAATCCATTCACAAAGAATAACCACCACATTGCAAGGACCATGAGGCCACTGTGTATCACGTGCTGGTGGCTGGGACTGCTGGCCACCCTGGGAGTTGCTGCAGGCCCCGAGGATGGTTTTGAGGGCACAGAGGAGGGCTCACAGAGAGAGTTCATTTACCTCAACAGGTACAAGCGGGCGGGCGAATCCCAGGACAAGTGCACCTACACCTTCATCGTTCCCCAGCAGCGGGTCACAGGCGCCATCTGCGTCAACTCCAAGGAGCCAGAGGTGCTCCTGGAGAACCGCGTGCACAAGCAGGAGCTGGAGCTGCTCAACAGCGAGTTGCTCAAGCAGAAGCGGCAGATTGAGACCCTGCAGCAGCTGGTGGAGGTAGACGGCGGCATCGTGAGCGAGGTGAAGCTGCTGCGCAAGGAAAGCCGCAACATGAACTCACGTGTCACGCAGCTCTACATGCAGCTCCTGCATGAGATCATCCGCAAGCGGGACAACGCACTGGAGCTCTCCCAGCTGGAGAACAGGATCCTGAACCAGACGGCTGACATGCTGCAGCTGGCCAGCAAGTATAAGGACCTGGAGCACAAGTACCAGCACCTGGCCACACTGGCCCACAACCAGTCAGAGGTCATTGCTCAGCTTGAGGAGCACTGCCAGAGGGTGCCCGTAGCCAGGCCTGTACCCCAGCCGCCTCCTGCCACCCCACCCCGGGTCTACCAGCCACCCACCTACAACCGTATCATCAACCAGATCTCTACCAACGAGATCCAGAGTGACCAGAACCTGAAGGTGCTGCCACCACCTCTGCCCACCATGCCTGCCCTCACCAGCCTTCCATCCTCCACTGACAAGCCATCAGGTAAGTCTTTCTGGGATCCCATCCCACGTGGGCCTCAGAGCCCGGTACCAGGCTTCCCTTGGCTGTGACCACAAGTGGGGGAAGAGGCACAGCCAGTTGAGATCAGACCAAAGACTTGCACAATTCTCTGGCAATCCCTTGAGCAGGCCACTGGAGCCAGTGGGGTAAGGGGAACTACATTGCTTTGATGGATGTCTAAAGGTAGAACCGGGAAATGGGGCAGACACCCCCTGGCTTCTGAGAGAAGAGAAGGGAGGCTCATACTCCCCAGGCTCTGTAGGAGATGCTCTATGTTGGCAGCTGGGATGTCTTTCCTGCAGGCTTAGGGATAGGCAGGGCCCAGAGCTGGCACTTTCTAAATGTCATCCCAGAACAGCAGGCCAAGAGAAAGAGCACCATTACAGTAAAGGTAGGTTAACACACTGCAAGGGCTGGGGATTGGGAAGGTGCGCTTCTCAAATCCCCGAGTTTCCTACAGTCTGCTGGTGCCTGGGATTTTCAATGAGGCTTCCATATACTTTTAAATAAACATTTCACCCCAAAATACGGTAATTCTCAGAACACTGTGATGGAGGAGAAATGGGGTCCCTGGTAGGTTTGGGAAATTTAACTAAGACATGGGCGCTGGATGCCTTCAAGCGCATTACCTGATATGTCTTGCAGGTCCTTGGGAGCACTCCTATTAAGTACCTTGCCCACAGGCTGAGGAGGGCAGGCTGCATTTGAGTTCAGACCTCTTCACTTTAACTCTTAAGCTGACTCTTCTGTGTGAAAGGACTCTGAGAATCCTCAGTCTGGGTGGAGTGGGCCAAAAACCCCTCCTGCCAGAGCTTGGCCTCTCATTTACCCAGGAGGCAGCAGCACTCCCAGTGGGCCGCCGTGAGAGGCAGAGTCATCTCCACAAGAGCTAACCACATATCTGCTCCATGGCAGTACTTTGGGTACTGCTTTGTTGTATAAGCAGGGAAGTGTTTTTATTGAAAATACCCTATTTCATATTTTTAAAAGTAATCACCAGAACTGGGAAGAGCATTCTCTTCATATATCTGAGGAGCTGAACCTGCATGCCCGAGGATGGCCAGTGGGCAGGACAGAGCTTGCTGTTTGCAGGTCAGTAGGGATAGAGGGCAGCTAGGCACAGGGCAGAGCATCTGTCATAACATCTCGTAGGACAGACTGGACTGGGCATGGGGGTTAAGAACAGGTGCCTTGCAGAGAACTGACCTGGTTTAGAATCCTGCTTCCTCCACTGACTAGTTCTAGGACAAGTCACTTTGTCCCTCTCAACCTCAGCTGCCTCACCTAAAGCTTCTGATAGATTCTATTTTAATCTATCCTCAAATGACAGTTCTATAAAATCAAACACTGTAAAACCTGTGTTTATTTTTCCGTTTGTTCTCTTTCTCTGTGGTGCTGGGGATTGATCCCAAGGCCTTGCGCATGCTAGGCAAGTGCTCTACCACTGATCTGCACCTCCAGCCAAAAACTGCTGAGTGTCTTCATCTTAAAACCAGGAGACTAAAACAAACAATCCCTCTTGAACTCTGGCATTCCAAGGCTGATGACTGATCTATCTGCACACATGCCTGTTTTACATCAGAAGCTCCAAAAGAGAGGGTAGGGTGTGTTAATAGGTCTTTACCTAGAAGGTGAAATGTGCCATTTGGGCACCAAGTGAAGCTCAGCTGAATGTGGTCATAAACCTGACATGAGTGACTACCCAGAAGGTCTCCACTTTTCTAAACATCTCTAGTTTCTAGTTCAACAATTTTGGACATTCCTAGGCTTGAACTAAGCTGGTAGATTCAGAGTGAAAGAATACAGATCTGAGTTTGCATCCAGGCTCCACCCCTTGTTAGCTGTCTGCTCATGAGAAAGTTATTTAACTCCTCTGAGCCTCAGATTTCTCTCTGTAAAATGTGACAAGTGCCGTAACCACTGGGTCACGTGGTGGACACTCAGCACAGCCAGCAGGGAATGCTGTGCTCCTGCAGTGCTGCCACAATGCTGAGTCTGGCTTCCTGCTCTTCATGGCACTAGGCTCGGGGAACCAGTTAGAAATGTTGTCCCTGCTCACAGGAACTCAGTCTGTGGAGGTGGCAGGTGCATGACTGCATCTGGGATCTATCCAGTGCTCATCATTTCTATTCCCTAAAAGCAGCACTTCAGTTATAACAAAGGATTTCTCTGGGAGGGAACATCTGGTGAGGCAAAAATTTCCAGATCATTGTGAGAATTTATGGGGCCAGCATAACAGAGAACTTAAAAGCAGTGATGCAGTGAGTCAACTCCAGCTGGGGGAACTGACCCCGGAGTGCTAAGAGCCCCTCAAACGGGGAGTACGAGGCACTGGGGACACAAAGGTAGCATGACTGAGTGTGCCCTGAGGAGAGGGGAAGACTGCACAGAGATGGGACCTCTGTGCTGCATTTTGAAGGATTTGTAAGAGTTCAAGAGGCAGACCTGGGAGCTGGGAAACCAAGTTACTGGTAGGTCCCTGAGAGAGATGGGTCTGTGCAAAGACCCAGGGACACGGCCCTGCTCCCGGCCTCCCAAAGGATCCCAACCTCCTGCTGCTTCATATTCCAGCATGATCTGAAGTACAGGTAAGGGAGGCTATGGGCTGCTATGGATCCAAGGCTCCTACCCTCACTGCACCCTTTCTGTCCCACTTGAAGAAGTACCTGGTGTGGGACGGCATGACAGTGTGATCTCATCCCATTATGGAGATGGCTGAGGGCACATTTATTTATTTATTTAAGCAAAGCCTCCCCAAATGTTGGTGCACGATCCTTAGTAGCAAATTTTTTGTGGCCCATCTTACCACTGAGCTCCCACACAAGCAGACACCAAACTGTGAGGGGGAAGCAGAGGGTTTCCTTCTACCGCGCATTTGCCTAGCCAATCGGCAGAGGGCTCTTATCTGAGCTTGGGCAGGTTCTAGTCCCTGAAGACAAAACCCTCTCTGTGCTCTCTCCCGACAGAGCCTTTATTCCCAGCGACATGACTCAGCCAGAAACACCTTTGCAATTAGACACCTTTGAACCCAGGCCTCTGCAGCCTCCAGAGCTTTCACCCAGCAACCCCAGAGCCACTGCTCTTTACCCCATTGTTTGGGGCACTGAGCCCACAGCACGCCCTTCTCTAGGGGACTGAGGCAGCCCTGGCTCCTTATCTGAAGCTGCATTCACTGGCCTGTTCCTGGCCACAGTGAGATAGTAGCAGGCTGGCACCAGGCCAGGGGGCCTGCTGAGAGCCAGGGTGAAAAGCCCGAGCAGCTTCTGGCTTCCCTGGCTCCTAACCTGGACTCTGTCCTGTCTCCCTCAGGGTTGGCCAGACCCACCTGGGGCATTTGGTTGGGATGAAACTTGTGATGAGGCCTGGAGACCTCTCCCTATGCTCCTACTGCTGCTGTTAAAGGAGAGAGCTGCAGGGATCATTCCCTAACAAGCAAAAGAAAGGGGAGGGTGGACTCTGGACTGACCCCAGAGGCTGACAGGGAAGGACAGTTAGTGCTGCCACAGTACAGTGAGTCCCTGTTGGAAACGAATTTTTTAAAACTAGCAGGAGTGGGCACTTTTGCCATTTTTCTCTCCTGAGACAGAGGACACAGCAGCTCAGTTGGTTTCTCAGTGGATAAAGGAGGAGCTATAAAATTATAAAGTAGCAGAACCGTCAGGGTCCCTCGGATTCCCCAGCATCACCTTCCTATCACAGAACTTGTCCATGTAGAGCTGAGATCGGTCCCTGACTTGTAACTTCCAGGACACTGAGGTTCAGAGAGGTCAAGAAACTTAGTCAAGATGACACAGATAGTAAATAGCTCAGCAAAGCTCAAACCAGGTCTGTCCTAATGACTCTGGGACTCTGAGAAGCTGGAGGGGCACCAATGTGAAAATTGCTCTACAACACTTGCCCTGGCCCAGCCACCGGGGACCTACCTGACCTTCTGTCACTGTTTCATGGTACTGGGTTCCAGAGCAGCCCCTTGAAAAACAGCTCTCAAAAGAGCTAGTGGATGTGTTGTTGGAACACTCACGGTGCTGACAGCCCAGAAGCTGCACAGTGAGACCACTGGGACCACCCCTCCCTCAGCCCACAGAAACAGGGGAGTGCAGCCATGGAAAGAGCCACACAGCCCTGGCTCCTGGGAAATGAGCCAGTGGAGGCTGCAGACCAATCTCATTTAACTATCAAATCTGGACACACCTGAGGGGTTCATTCTGTTCCACATTTCAGTGGATATCTGTCTTTCAATGTAGAGCCAAGCTTGAAGTCCTGGCATCTTTAAATCTTAGTTCTCCAAGAATAGAATCAGTCACTGTAGTCTTTCCTCCAGATCACACTGCTTCACAGACAGCACAGGGCACATGTGGAGATCATCCCTCTCTCATCACAGGCATCTAGGGATGGGGGGACTTGGACAACTTGAACAAGAGTGTTTCGAGAGTTCACGCAACTTAGCTAAGATGACACAGCTAGCAAGTGGCGCTACCAAGGCTCAAAGCTAGGCAGATTTCTTCCCCTGTATTTTATCTCCACTCACCCTTTATGGTAGGAAATATGTCCATTACGTCATGGTTCCTTAGCATGTTGGAATGTTTTGTAACAGAGAAGGAGGTATACGGCACAGTGGCTTCCATTCTTTCTAGAAGTCAAGCAAGCATCAGTCCAGAGGGAAGTGGTGCTGGCCCTGTAGGCAGATAGGTCAGCTTCGCAGCCTGAGCTCCCTGGCCTGACTACCACAGTGAGCTGGAGAGGCCTGGAGTGCAGCGCTGATGTCAAGTAGGGGTGACTGTGGCTATACTTGATTTGAATTTAGCCTTCAAGGTTGCAGAGGCCGAGGGGAAAGCCTCACAGGTCTCCTGTCTTGAGCCTGTGCTGTTCCCACTGTACTCCCCTCTCACCAGCCCCTAGCAAGCTGTGCACCTCTACCCCCAGTGAGACCTCCATAACCCCTCCCCGTCTAACCTCTTTTCTTCTTTGTTTTAAATCCCTATTTCTCTTCCTGCCCACCTGTACCACTGGAAACCTAAAGAAGAGGGGTTTTAAGTGTCTGGAAGATGTTGCTTTTTCTAAAGTGTTTTATTAAACATAATAAGATTCCCAGTTCATTGCAAACTACATAATGCAGTGATGCTTCAAAGTGCGTTCATTCTTTGCTAGCTTCTTGCTCAACAAAAGCCACAGGAGGAAGAGGGTTCCAGAGCCATCCTCCTCCTCCCTCCCCACTCCTCTGGTGGCTTGGGAGAACTGATCACAAAGAGCTTTTGAGTGTGATGGAAAGCTATTCCTCCAGGCCTCAGGCTGTTTTCCAAGGATGACATTGGGCTAAACGCTGTGGTATTTGCAGCCACAGGAGATAAACTATCAACTTGTTACTGTTAGAAGCATGGGGATTTGGCATCTCATGACTTGGAAATCCTAACAGTTTGGCATTTGGCAAAATGGAAGTAATCTAGAAAATCCTGGAGATCGGGCATCTGTGGCCAGCTTGCTACTCACACTGATGGGTTGTCGTGGCAAGCTTACATAGCAGACTGTATCATAACCCTGAGAGGCCGCCAACATGTTTTTTTTTTAAAGACAAAGAAAGCAGAATTAAGTTAGCATCACATTTCTGAGTGTCTAAAATATCACTGGTTGAATTTGTTGACACCAATGGCTAGGTTACTATCATGAAAGTAATGATGTGCACCTTCAGTGACTTCTGCCCACATCAACGAGGTCTGCAGTCACAGGAACCTACCTGTGGGATGCTGGAGATGGTCTCTCCCCAGTCCCCATATGGCTGCCTCAGCCTCAGCCTTCCCTGGAATGAATCTGGAGAAGAGTAGTTGACACTAAGCTGAAGATACTTGCTTAGTATCTCAAGATCAGCTGATGAAGTAGTTGTAGGTTACCCTTTTTGTGTGTGTTTGGTGCTGGGGATTAGAACCCAGGGTCTTGTGCAAGTGAGGCAGGCACTCTACCAACTGAGCTATATCCCCAGCCTCCACCCCTCTCTTTTTAAGTGAATAAATGAATTTCACTTAATAGATTTTTTTAAAAAATACAATAATTTAAGTTAAAATTTCTATACATGCAGAGAACAAGTTTGTAAGAAGAGAATTTTAGTTTAAATGACAAATATATTTAAATCATTTTTCCCTAAATATTAAAATTAAGTATCTTAGTACGGTATTTCTAGAGTAATTTCTAAAAGAACAGAAAGGGTGACCATCTGGCCCCAGATACCATGCGCCAACTTCCCGCTACAGACAGTCCAGTCTCCCCCACAGAACAGAAGTCCTTTGCCAGGGTTTGGTTGGGATGCTGATGATCAGCTGCTATGGGGCCCATTTCCAGATGGTTCTCAAGCTGGAAAGGACAGAAGGAGGGTGAGGAAGAGACTGTGGATTGGGCTGGTGAGAAGATGCAGCCCGGAAAGATGGATGAGGGCTCCCTGACCTGACCAAGTGTCCACCCCAGAAAAGCCCACAGCCTAATGGGGAGACAGGAGTCCCCTTCCCCCAAGGCTAACACAGTGTGGTAATCGCAGCATAGTACACAGGAGTAACCTGGGCCTGGAAGGCAGACCTGAGCTCCAATTCCAGACCCTGCACTTCTCAGGCCCAGGCATGTGACCTCCTCACTGCAGGGCCTCAGGAGGATAGAACAAAACATGGGATGCCTAGCAGGTGAAGGCTCGCCACATATGGTAGTCATCATCTCTACTAAATTCCTAAACATAAAGCACTTTGGGCATCCAAGCAGGATTCAGTATCTCCTGTGGGGATGGGAAAGGGTTCCTGGAGGAGGTAATGAGGGTAGCAGGGCCTTGCAGATATGCTCACAGAGTCTCTGCCAGCAACTGTCAGGAGTTTATGGAGACCAGGCTTGGTGCTGGGCAAGTGCCCTATTTTGTGAAAGAGAAAAAGGACATAATGCCCAATTATATACCAAGTGGCTTGTGGTTGAGCCCCAGTAAAATGACAGAACAGAGTATGAAGAGGGGTTTTAAGTGTCTGGAAGATGAAAAGGTGATGGATAAAGTCAATCTTGGTTCTTTAAGAAGTCAAGGAAGCTGGTCGCCTTCCTTGGAAAAGGTTAACAGGTTGGCCAACCACAGGACTGTGGAGCACTGTCTAGCATCTGTGGGTTGGTTGCAATTCTGGGTCTGATAAGTCCTCCCAAGATGTTCCCGCTTTGAACTGAGAGCCCTGGTCATCCTCAAAGTGTCCTAGGGGTGGGGCGGGGGGCTCTGTGCACCACCCATAGCCACATCCAGTCTTGGGCACCTGTAACGGCATCCCTTAGGGAGCCCCAGGGCTCCCCTCTCACCAGTCCCCAGCAAGCTGTGCACCTCTACCCCCAGTGAGACCTCCATAGCCCCTCCTGGTCTAACCTCTTTTCTTCTTTGTTTTAAGTCCCTGTTTCTCTTCCTGCCCACCTGTACCACCAGAAACCTAAGAGTGGGCACATGCTTCTTAGTGTCCTTTGGAAAGCAATATTGTGACGCCTGTTTATCTTGAGGTCAAACCAATACAAACAGAACCCCCTTAAACCCTTCATGGGCCCTAAGAGCTCTTGGAAGGCCCCAGACTATATCAAGTGCATTGAAGCCACACCCACCAGGCCATCTCACATATCTAATATAATTTTTACTGTAACAATCTTGAAAGTATTTGAATAATTTTGCTTTTGAAATTATTTGGCTAAGAGTAACTCAATTAATTTATGGCTAACTCTGATTTCTCAGCAAACAGCAGGCATGTTCAGGAATTCTTGGGAAGTGAGAAAAAATTTAACCTACAAATTGTTTTCAAAAGTAATAACATTTTTATGAAAGTTAAACTTTACAATTAATGAACTTGACAAGATGTTACACTTCGTAGAAATTTAATTATATACTAATAAATTTCAATTTTGTAGTTTTCTTTTCATATTTGACAGCCAATAAGTATTTTTTAAGGCCTCAAACATTTTCATAAACTCCTGAAAAGGCACTGTGCCCACCACCTGAGGACTAAAGCAGCCTCAAGAGCGGGCAGAGCACTTGGACCCTTTCCCTGGAATGACTGGAAATGGCATTCATGATGTAAATGCTGAGGCTCTATAAGAACTAGAGGCCTTTGGCATAAGCTATTCCTGTATTCAGGTAATTGTTTTGGACTCTGGTTCTGTAAAAGTTAGTGGCTGACACAGAACATATACGGTCATCATCAAACTATTATTCCACCAAGCTTCTGGATAAATGAGTCTCGAGCAACTACAGATAGACTGGTCATCACAGACCCTGCCCAGTGCCTGTCCTGCCCTGGTAGAACTCTCAGGAATTCTGCTCCTGGCTAGGGGTGGGGGGGGACTCACACCTAACAGCCCATGTGCCCTGGCACTCAGGATGGATAAATGTGAACAGGAAACTCCAGATCCAATTTTAACAACTAGTCACTTCGGTTAGGAATATGTTTCCGGGAACAGAAAAATGACTTTTTGGAGAAAGGCCATCAGTAAGAATAATTGAAAACCCACATACAGTTCTCATGCAAAAGCAGGTGACTTGGTGATATCACAGAAGCCTCTCCCCAGGGGTTTAGGGACTAATGCATTCATGGGAGCAGTTCCCCATGATGTCAGCACAGGCTCCAGGGTCCTCTACATGACCAAAGGTGGTTGGGTTCTTAGGTTTGGGGCTGGGCTTAGGAAATGAAAGTCAGTCAACTGCTGGCCAGCCCAGCTCATGACCCAGAGGGCCTCTGCCCCTCTTGCTGCTCCTCAGGGGGAGCTGCAGTAGCTCTGCTCATATATTCATGGTGTGGGGAGCCCTCATTGAAAGCTGCTGCAGTTTGTGAACCCATTTCAATGCTGGGGCCTAGGTGGGTGAGCTGGCCTGACACAGGTCCAGCCCAGACCACAGAAAGCAAAGAGAAGAGGAAGTTACACGATGGCCTGGCCTGGCTTCTGGCTCTAACTTGCCTTTACCAGAAAGGCCCTGACTGGAGGCGGTGAACACTGCATTGGCCATCAGTGAAGTCTGGTTTCCTGGGCGGCTGGTGTCTTGATGCCTCTATCCAGAACACCAAAGGAGGGGAATCAAAGAGGGGCTTGGCAGTTACCAGGGCTGACACTAGGGTTCGAGAGCCCAACACCTGCATCTCTGCAGGAGGGATGTGCCAGCATTCCTTCTCTCCTCCTGGCATCAGGTCCTGTGTCCTTCCTGTGCCCTTGCCACCCCTCTAGGGAACCACACTGGCTCGGCTCAGCCATGGCGGCTGCATGGCTCTTCACATGGAACATTCCAACTGTGGTGTAAATGTGGTCTTTATAGAGGTGAGGTTGGGGCACGTACACCGCTCTGGGCCTAGGTGCTGCCGATTTAGTATTGGCCTGGTTCTCTGGACAGAGCCGCCCTCTCAGAAGGGGAGCCAAGTCAAATAGTGCCTGGGCGCTCGCACTGTTTTGGAGGGAGGGTTTCACCCACTGCACGTCAAAAATTTAGCTTCCTTGACAAAAAAAGATTTCCATTCTTTATTTCAATACATCTTTGTGGCCTTTTCCGCTGAAACTCTGACTTTTAAACTATGCCTGTGAAAAATATCTATTAGCAAATAGCTTTATATTTAGTCTTGGAAATTCAAAATATACAGTGATGTTTGTTTGTGTTTGTGTGTATATGTGTGTGAAGTGGGTGGGGAGGGAGAGGGAGAGACAGCAGAGACAGAGGAAAGAGTATGAACAACTTCCACCATGTCAGCTTTCACCTATAACAGGAGGAAAGAGACTGTGCTGAGCACCGGCTCAGGATGGCCTCTTGGCTGCTCCACGTTGGTGAGACCCTTAGGATAGCCAGTGCTCCTTCCCCATTTTACAAGAGAACTTGAAGCTCAGTGAGGAAACTGCCCAAGTCATATTGTGAGTAGGTGAAGCCACCAAGATCTGAGCCAGTGGCTCGTGACTCCAAGTTGGGAGTCCCTTCTTCAGCGCCACACTTGCTCAACCATGGGCCTCCCCTAGCCCCCCGGGGCATTATGTGTAACAACCTGCATATTGGCCTTATGTTATTTATGTTACAGTTGCAGAATTCTGGACACACTGCATATGACAGGTGTGCCACTGCATCACTCCCCTGCTGCAGCTGTAGGTTGCCCATCAAATCAGGAGGCTTGGGCTTGGCTATTTTAATGCAGCCATTATTTCATTGCTGCCAGTTTTTCAATGCAACCTATTTTTTGAACAAATTTTCCCTCATTGTTTGCATTTTTTACATTTGCCACAGTGTCTCTAATGTAAGGAAAGGAATGCATATGGATGTGTGAGATTTGGTGGAGGTCTACGAAGGAGAACTGTTTGGGGCTTCAGTTTTTATTTTATTGCTTCTTTTCAGTTATTTATAACATTAGGATTCATTTTAACATAATTATAAAAGCATGGAATATAATTTGCTTTATTTCAGTTCCTGGTACTCCCCCCACCTCTGGCCGCTGTTCCCTTGCCTTTGCTCTACTGATCTTTCTGCTATATTATAGTGTGTGTGTGTGTTTTTTTAATTGGCATCTGTGGATGTATGTGATGGTGAGAACTACAGTGGTATATTCATGCATGTGCACAGGGGGCACAGTTCTTGTTGAAAGCCAACAGGCCTGAGTATCAAAGAACAGGCTGCAGGGATATACGAGAGTCTTATCTAACATCATGAAATGCAAAATGCTTCCTGATTATACCTGCCCCATGACTCTAGAAGGACATAAATTAGAAAATTACTAGATTTGCCTAAAAAAACAAAAGATAAAACTTCTCCATCATAAGATACTTAAAATAGTTGAAAACTGTGCAAAGGATATTAAGAAGTCAATAGGAAAAAAAAAAAAAAAAGCAGACTTTTTAAAAAGGAGTTTAACACCTTGCCAAAGAAGAACTGTTTTTATTATTATTTTTTTGACCTGGGATGACTACCAGGTTAAAAAAATAAAATTTTTAAAAAAGTAGTCCTCAGGACAGAGATTGCAGCCTGGGCCCCCAACCCTCAAATTCACTCTGGTTGGGGGAAAACAAGAGTGCTTTGGAGTCAGGACTCTGGACCACCCAGACCATCTGAAGACAAAGACTCACCCTGCACCTTACTGGCTTTGTCACCTGGGGGTCCCTTAATGTCTCAGGGGCTCTGCTTTCTTCATCTGTAAAATGAGGAGCCTGCTGCCACCTCACTGGAGTGTGGGTAGAGGGAACACCCAGACAGGGCTTGCCCTGAGCCCAGTACATGTGTTATCTATTGTTATTATTCATTGTTATTACTACTACTGCAGACAAGACTCTTTTAGAGCTCACGGTCATAACCTAGGGCTTGAGGGTCCATTTTCCTTCTGTTCTGAAACTATACAAAATTATGTGAGTCTGTGCATTTTTCTAGAGAGTGTAGAACTTTCCCCAAATTCCTAAAGGGACTGGAGACCCCAAAACATTTTAAAATACTTTCTTTTTAAAAGGAACCCTTTGTAGGAATGCCAAAGGTAAAGCTGAAGCCATGAAGGAACATAGGCTTGGGCCACAGGACTCACCTGCTACCTCTCACTGGCCTCCAAAGGCTCCCTACGTGGTAACCCCTTCAAGGACAGCCTCTCTACCGCATGAGAGCCCACGAGCCCAGTGGCTCTGCAGGAGAGGCCTGTGGCTTGGTTAAGTGATGTTATTTTGCAGGCCCTGGGGATCTTCCATCTCCAGTATGAGCATCAACCGCCCCTCCTGCATGGCTGACCTGGCGAGGAGCTGGGCGGCCTCCCACGCCCACTGGCGCTCTGCTCCAGCTGTTAGGGACAGACTCCTATTCTCTGCCTTGGTCCCTGGAGCATGGACCAAACACAACCAAAACCTTTTTCTCCTTCCTGAATGTTCTTCCTGGAGGTCTGGCCTCCCTTCCTCAGGATGGATATTGAAGAGGGCCAAGGGCAGGAAGGGAGGACACAGCCACTGGTGCCATGCCTTGTGCTGGGGTGGGATGCATGGGAGCCGGCCCCGGGCCTCATATGGGAGAAGGCTTGGTAAATGGGTGAGAAGCACCCTCAAGGAGGAGGCCTGCAGTGACTGTCAGCACCCAGGCCGCCCTAGGTGCCCAGAGCAAGGCGGCTCTAAGATGGGTTCTCTGGAAGAGCCCGCTGAGATGTCCGACAAGGACAATCCCAAACCTCACCCATCTGACCATCCATCATGTGTGGGCTAGCTAAGCCAAGCATCAGCCAGGACTGAAGCTGAGAAGTTGGGGCTTCACAGGCAAAGCTGAGTGTGCCCCGACCCCAAGGAGGGGGAAAGACAGGATTCCTCAGGAAGTGGAGTGAGAGGAGGCAGGCAAGGCCAGCTCCTCCTCACATCTGCCAAAGCAGCCATGCTCTCCTGGGCTTCTGCAGCCCTGTGGGGGCTGGGCCACAGTTAATAGCAGTTGAATAAACATACATACTAATAGAGCAAGATGAAATTTTCTAAGCACTTTTGATCTTAACCATTCTCAGTCTGAGAAGTATTTTAAAGAACCTGAACCAATGTGTGGTGATTTTACGTATTTTGAACTATGTGGCTGAAAGACCTGGAAGACCTCCTAATGTTCCATGAGATGAATAAGGAGGACCCAGCTTGTCTGGACCTTAGTGACTCAAGTCAGTACCTTCTTGCTGAAGTGACCAACCTTAGAACAAAGGAAACTGCTAGGGGAGGCTGGACCTCAGGGTGGAGGGGCTGAAAGACCTAAGCTATTCAGAGGCCTAGAACCCTTCTGGCCTCAGTTTCTGAGGAGAGCCATAGATTGAGGTGTGTCCCAGACATTGTCCCTTCGGTGATCTCAGAATGCATGGGCTCTGAGCATCTGGTCACAGTGAGCTTCCTTCAGGAAACACAGATTGAGCTGAAAGGGAACCCGGTACCACCAAAAGATGCTTGGAGACTGGTGTATGATTCCCTGCATCATTCAGATGTCTCTGGCTATTTGGCCAAACTCTGGGCTAATCTGGGCCCTGTAATCCTTCAGAAGTTCTTACTAGAAGCTGCAGTGGTGTCATGGAGCGCTGTCACTGGAAGGGCAGATGTGGAACCTGGCTGAGGTGTGCCAGCGCTCAGAAGTGCAGTTAGGTGAAGCCCAGGCTGGCTAGTGAAGCAGAGCAGGAAGCTGCCTGGTGCTGGCAGGCGGTGCCACATCCAGCAGCATACGCCTCTTCACCAACAGAACTAACTTTTTAAAAAGTCACTCCAGGAACTTCCACACAAATGTGTGGTGATTTTACGTATTTTGAACTATGTGGCTGAAAGACCTGGAAGACCTCCTAATGTTCCATGAGATGAATAAGGAGGACCCCAGCTTGTCTGGACCTTAGTGACTCAAGTCAGTACCTTCTTGCTGAAGTGACCAACCTTAGAACAAAGGAAACAAATAATCTCTGAAATCCTGACAACCCTGAAGGATGTAAATATGATGTCCATTCTACAAATAAAGGAAGTCAAGGGTGGGGAGAAGTGAGGAAGCGTGCTGGGAGGTCACAGTAGGAACCAGTGAGGGCAGAAGATGGGCTTGAAGTCCTTACTTTTATACCACATTATTACTCAAATGTGCAAGACAAAAACCAGTTCCCTCAAATTACAGGCCTGTGGCTTCCTGTTGGAGCCCTGCCAGAGGCTGTGCCTATCTAGGGTACATCTGGGGCTGTGGCCTTGTGGCAGGCAGTATGTGACATGTGCACGTCTGTGTCCCTAGGCCCATGGAGAGACTGCCTGCAGGCCCTGGAAGATGGCCATGACACCAGCTCCATCTACCTGGTAAAGCCTGAGAATACCAACCGCCTCATGCAGGTGTGGTGTGACCAGAGACATGACCCCGGGGGCTGGACTGTCATCCAGAGGCGCCTGGATGGCTCCGTCAACTTCTTCAGGAACTGGGAGACATACAAGGTGAGATCCAGTGGGGCCTGTTTGCACTGCCCACAGGTGACTGGCCCACCCCAAGGCAATCAGAATGAGGACAGGGCCATTTTTGCAAACACCAGGGCGGTAAGGACAGGCTCCTTACTCTGCCTACTGCTAGCATCTGTCACAGGACAGCAGTTAAGAGTTTGGACCACCAAAACCCCACAGGGCAGAGGGACTGCTTGCTCCAGCCTGGGTGTGGGCAGACTCTTGCTTCCAGCTGGGGTTTCCATGGGTATGACTTATTCTTGGTGCCCAGAAGGGGCAAGGCCTGAGGCTTTCAGCCCTGGGAGATCCCAAAGGGCTCCTGGAGAGAATTCTGCTACTACTGGAGTCCTAACTGTAGGGCCCATCTCAATTTGTAGGGCACTGCAGTGCTCATCATTGTAGAAAGCAAGGCTGCACCCCACTCTCCTTCTTCTGGTACTGAGGACAGCCTAAATGGCTCAGGCCATGGGAGTACCCACAGGGATCTTGTACATGACCTGGTGACATAGGTGACAAGGGAGAGTTCCTTGCTCACAGCTACCTAGCTGTGACATGCAAAGCAGTGACTGCAGCTTAGCCCTCTGAAACCAAAGCCATGACTCCCTTGGCCATAATGCCTCTACATGTGGCTCTGCCACACCCCCTTCTTGGGTCTCTCTCTGTCTTGGCTCCCTGGACCACCTCCTGGCCAGCCTATATTTCTGCTTTTCCTCCATATCCCAGCTTGGAGGCTCCTGGAGTCTCTCCTCCACACTTCCTCCTCTCCTGTGGAGGTGGCAGAGCAGTGCCCAGGACTGTGTCCTTCCTGCTCGTCCTGGCTGGACCATCTAGGGAGGATAATGATAGCACCTTGCTCTTAGGGTCGGTATGAGGGTTATTAAAGTATCCTGGTGAAGTTCTTGTGACAGTGCACACATGCTGTAAGTGCTCACCAAACCCTAGAAATGGTTACTGCCAATGAACCCATCTGCTTACGAGGCTTTGGTGGCCAACATGCAGCTGATGACCCTAAAACTACCTGTCAAAAACAACTGTAAGGTCAGCTAAAGATGGCGGTGGCGGGATGAGCCAAGTAAAGTTTGTAGATTAAGCCCCCCCCCCCCCATGTTAAAGGAAGAACAGGCGAGGCATTGGCTGTTGGGAGGAGAGCAACAGGGTCAAAACGGAAAACCATAAACCACATGATATTATCAAGAAAAACTCAATTTTTGATGTCATAGCCAGAAAAATTGAACAACTACCAGAAGCAGAAAGGAATCTACTTGAACATGGATCTACAAATATTGAACTTACTGCTGCTCTCTGGGGCCTAACGGCAGTCTTTTTCGGTGCATCTTGCATGTAACACAGGCCCGAATAGCTGCTGGCTTACCAATGGCAGTGCTCCCATTTTGACAGAGAATGCATCTTTCAAAGGTTTTGTAAGCATAGCTTTGGGTACAGGTGATTTGAACTGTGAAATCTGTACTGTGATACGAGGTGGACCGGTTGATTTTGTTTTAGGAGGTCTATACCCTTTTTTCTTAGATATACCTGTAACTGGTGGCCTAGCAGCCAGGTACAATCAGCCCTGCTGCCAGAGAAAGGAAACACCTTCACTTACTGGACTAGAATTTCTAAGCTTATCTTCTCAAAAATGTTATTTCCCATTTTACTTCAGACTATGTTTATAGCATACTTTGGGTCTAGACAATATAAAGTACTTATAAAAGCCCTTCAGTTATCTGAGCCTGGCCTAGAAATTCACTGATTTTTAAACAAATGTATATACAAAAATAAAATTTTAAAGATAAAAAAAAATGCTAAAAACTAGTAGGTTTTCAATCTCGAAGGGAGCCCGGGTGGATGCGACATGTCCCTCACAGCTCACACCTGTCTGGTGTGCTAGGGCTTATGTGTTACACGCACCCACAGCAGGGAGGTGAGGACTCTGTCCACGAATGCCGGCCACATGCCTACTGTGTGCCAGGTTCTCAACTGACCACATTGTCTGTGATCCTGCAGCAGCATGTGGGGAAGGCAATAGCATCCTCAAGTGAAGGTGAGGAACCCAGGACTCCCATGATACCTGGCCCAGAGGGGGCATGGTCTGCTCTCCACATGACCCCTCTCCACATGTCTGATGCACAACTGAGGTTCAGAAAGGTGAAGTGACTCTCAAGTCACACAGCCACCATGTAGAGGAGCCAGGATTGGAGCCCAGGCCTGTCTCTGGCTCCAATTGTTTCCTGGGCTGCTCTACCCAGGCTGAGGGTCTGGCCGCTGGAGAGGACACTATAAGCTCCAAACTCATGCTCTCCCTTATCTTCCCCAGCAAGGGTTTGGGAACATTGATGGAGAGTACTGGCTGGGCCTGGAGAACATTTACTGGCTGACAAACCAAGGCAACTACAAACTGCTGGTGACCATGGAGGACTGGTCCGGCCGCAAGGTCTTTGCAGAATATGCCAGCTTCCGCCTGGAGCCAGAGAGCGAGTATTATAAGCTGCGGCTGGGGCGCTACCATGGCAATGCGGGTGACTCCTTCACCTGGCACAATGGCAAGCAGTTCACCACCCTGGACAGAGATCATGATGTCTACACAGGTAGGAAAAGTGGAGTCAAACCCAGGAGCAGGGCAGGGAAAAGAAGTCAACCAAAGCCAGAGGCCACAACCAAAGCCAGAGGCCACAACCCAAGGGCTTGGGAACAAGGAGTCTCTAACCCTGTTCCCACCTCCTGAATATCCCTTCCTCTACCAACTGCCCTCAGATTCCCTCTGCAAAGCTAGGTTACAGTGGCACTTAACAAAAGGGAAAAGCGAAGAGATGGACACTCCCATGCCAGGCTGTCCCCTCCTCACCTGTCTGAGGCAGACACGCCCTGGGTTCCAATGCTGTCCCTACCTCCTCAGCACACTGCACAATCTCCCTGGGCCTTGGTTTCCACATCTATAAGTAAGGACAATACCTACCTTGCAGGGCAGGGAGAAGGTTAGAGAGAAGGTACCTGATAGGACTCTATCAGGTACCTGCACACAGCAGGGGCTTGAGCTAGCATTGATGCTAGCGGGCTCTTGGCCATTACTGTGTCTAGCATGTAATGTTAATGCAATGCGGAGAGGAAACCAGATAGGAGACATGAAGTGATTTGTTCAAGGTCATGTGCCTCAAACCCAGGTCTTTATTAAGTTTTAATTAGATAAAAAAAAACAAGGGAGGGGGCTGGGGTTGTGGCTCAGTGGTAAAGCGTTGCCTTGTACATGTGAAGGAGGCACTGGGTTCGATCCTCAGCACCACATATAAATAAATCAAGGTACTGTTATAAAAACAAAACAAAACAAGGGAGAACACAGGAAATAATAAGATACGCAGATACAGTCCTGCCATGAGTGCTGACATCACACTTCCCCACAGTTGATGCCTCCCAAGGCCCCAAACTCAATCTGTAGGTTGGTGACCCCTGTAGCTAGCACCACCTCTGGGCTGAGGCCAAGTCTGCTTTCCTGGGTGAGCCTGGCTCCTCCTGCCTGGTCTTCCTTTCAGTCCTGGTCTGAAAGCAAGTCCTCCCACCTTTGAGTAGCAGCCTCTGGGGACTGTCCCAAGAATGGCCTGTGCTTTAGGCATGCCCTAATACCTATGCACTGTGGTGAAGGAGCTTCACTCCAGGACCCCAGGCAGCCACGCTCTAGCAGACAGGTGTCCTGACATTGGGGAACAGGAGAGATGCGACCCACCTGTCCTCGCACTACACTGGTACTGTACTGACCCTGGTAGAGAAGCAGGCCCTTGCTGTGCCAAGGCTTCCGAAAGAGCAGGGCAGGAGGATGACCCTCAGCACTGGGACAGGGTCTGCTGTAGACTTCTTTGGGGTGACATTGGAGAGCAGTGAGAACTATGTGAGGGCTCTTTACCCTTGGGATATGTGAGGCCAGAGCAGAAGGGGCACCCTGGTGGATGGGAAGCAGACCATGGTGTGCCACGGGTCTCCTTACTCCCCAAATGTAGCACTGCCATTTGGTCCTTGTAGCCTTGAGCTGAGGCCCCAGAACAGCTCTGGGAAATCTGGGGTGCCGGGGCTGATGCTCTCCTCCAGCTTTCTGCCTCAGGCTGCTGTGACCGTCTCATTCTGTCCCAACATTTCCACTGGAGCAGGGCTGCCCCTCCATCAGGCCCTCCAACCCCCAAGCCTGGCAGGAAAGCTCCTCTTAGAGGAAGGAGTCCCTTCCCAGGCCCAGTCCCCCCAATTGAGCAGCCCCAGTGACAGTGGCTCCTCTGGTCCTTCCCGCCCTGTGGGCACTGTGCCCCTGCGCACCCACTCACACTTTGCCCACGCTTCTTATTGTTCTGAACTGCTTGTCCTTGGCAGCAAAATTCAGCATGATGTGATATGCCAAGAGTTTTATGGAATATCCTTCTTTTATGAAATAACACAAGAAGTTATTTGGATGGAATACAGGCTGGGGAAGAAAAAAGGGGCATTTCATCTTTAACACTTACTTTGTCATTCTATAAAGACTTAATACAACACTTTCCACTCTTAAAATCCTAAGAAGCTCCCTGCTCACCCCCCAGGCCACTTTCACTTTCTCCAGACCTGAGGTGGGGGTGTGGAATTTTTACCATCCTCTAAGAGATGAGGATGATGCAGGATGGGAGGGAAGCCATTGGTCTGTGATCTCGCAGCCCATGAGTTATAAAGTCCAACTGGCTCCAAATCTGGCCTTTGACCTCTGCCACAGAAGGCTCATCTCTCCAGCAGTCTTACTCTGAAGGCCTCCTAGAGAGGATCTTGCGGGAGACCTGAGCACACCAGGGACAGGGCACAAAGCTTGCTTCCAGGGACCTCCTTGCACCCTTCTCTCCTGCAGGAAACTGTGCCCACTACCAAAAGGGAGGCTGGTGGTATAATGCCTGTGCCCACTCCAACCTCAACGGGGTCTGGTACCGCGGGGGCCATTACCGGAGCCGCTACCAGGATGGAGTCTACTGGGCTGAGTTCCGAGGAGGCTCCTACTCACTCAAGAAGGTGGTGATGATGATCCGGCCCAACCCCAACACCTTCCACTAAGCCGCTCCCCTCTGGATCTCCCGTGGCCATCAGCAGGAGCCTGCCCAGCATGCAGCCCCAGCACAATGAGCAACTACTCACCAGCTCATCCTGGGCTGTAAGGACTGAGAGCTGGATTCTGTTTTTTGAAGTCACTGTGTCAGATAATGAAACTGGACTGGTACTGTGTTCTCTGTCCCTTCTCTACTTTCCTTCAAATCAGACAGCCCCTCATGTTTCTAGGACAGGACTGCAGACAACTCTTTCTTTAAATAAATTATCCCTACAATAAAACACCATTGCAAAATACCTTCACGATATACATGTGCATGAGCCTCTCCATGCACTTAAGTGTATGCCACATGTATATGCATTACATACTATCACATGTGATATGTCTAGATACACATATGGGTTTGCTACATATACACCGAAATGCACTCCAACTCTCAGACATTAAAGTTGTCCCCAACTTTGCTCTTTGAAGGAAAACATTTCCTTGATGCTGTGTTTCTGGAGCCTAAGGGCAGATCATAGGCTGTGTAGCCCCGATTCAAAGACTAATCCTCGGTGTTGGCGCACCTGGATTCTTCCAGGAAGGTCCACAAGGCTCATCTCTCACATAGGGGTTCCTGTCTCCCTCTCTTAAGAACCCCCTTGGGCACCTACTCAAATTTCAAAAATCATTTCTGTTTTTATGCTTTCTCTGTTCTCAGGATTGTCACCACCTTCTACCCAGTTATTCACTCACCCAGCGCCCTCTGTGTCAGTCCCCTGCTGCCTACACATTCAAGGCGCCCTTTCTCTTTACCCCTTGCCCATCCTTTTCTACCACAAGACCTTTCCTTCCAGGCAAGAGTCCGCCACCTCTGAGTAGGAACAGTCTGGGCGCAGGTTCTGGCCAGGGAAGGGAAGGCCAGGCCCAAAGCTACACTGGCGGCCATGTAGATTGTGTGTTCAGTTCTGTATCTTCCGCTCATACTTTAGCCTCCATGTCATTTTAACCTTCACACAATAGTAGCCCCTACCTTGCCAGAGACACTCAGCTGAAGAGACGTCATCACTAATGTGCTGGGGCCCCCAGATGGCTACAGACTGGAGATCCCATGCTCAGGTGGACCAGAGTCTGCACCTCATCCCCCAACTACGCTTCTCTGGAGGACAGGGGCCACCAGACTCCTTGGTTGGTGCGCTGCATCATGGCGGCTTCCTGAATTCTGCCAGACTCAGTACTACCGGGACGACTGCCAAGCCAGGGGCAAGAGATGAGTCAGGAAGGTGAGACCCTCCCCGGTGGGCACATGGGTCAGGCATGCGAGATGTGGGGCTTTTGGTACTGTCCACGTCTGGGTGCGTGCCTATTACCTCAGCAGTTCTCACAAGTGTACCATGTAGCATGTTTTGTGTATATAAAAGGGAGGGTTTTTTTAATATATTCCCAGATTATCCTTGTAATGACACAAATCTGCAATAAAAGCCATCAGTGCTATATGATGCATCTACCCTGTGTGTTACTGTTTTAGACTGCTTTCCCGGGGCCTCTCACATTGGACCCTTTAAGATTTGGCATCTAGGGCACATGCCCAATCCATGCCTATGGCACTCTCCCTGTCTGGTTCCTGCCTGCTCCCTCCTGATCCCTGTGCCAGCACCTCAGCCAGGGTGGCTCTCTGGAGCCCAGCTCTGCGCTTCTAGTTACATTCTGAATACTTCCAGTGGGTGTCCTAAGAGCACCTCACAGCCGGGCAGGCAATCTCTGAGACATGCTCCCCCAAGGCCAAGCCTTCCTCCCCACCACATCCTCTGGCCTCCTCTCCCCACACCACTGCAGTGGGTGCCCCACCAGGAGCCTCTATCTCTCCCTCCTCCCAAGCCACATCCCCCACTAGGCACCAGAACTGTCTCCTACTACAACAGATCTGTGACTTGGGAAGGCAGGTCTAGACATGATAGGAAACCTTGAAGCTATAAAGGAAGAGACCAAGGGATATGACTTGAAATTTTTTTTTCTGTCTTCCAAAAAAGCAAAGCAAAATAAAACACTACCAAGATTGAGATGCAAATATCAAAAGAAAAAAAATATTTGCATGTAAATAGCAAATCCAGAATTAATACTATGACATATTCCAAGCTTTCAAATTAAGAAAGATACAAATACTGTGATAGAAAACTTGGCCAAGTATGTGAACAACCTTAGAAGTTGCAAATGGCCAGTAAACACGAGAAGATGTCAACTGCAGGGAGAACTAAGGGGTTGCACTGAGGGAAGGGTTAGCCATCATGTGTTGCCTCTCAGACTGGCAAAGACAGGACTGAGGTATAAACTGACTATTTTTTCAAGAGTAAGTTGGTGATATCAAAGTTTAAAATGCATTTAGGTCCTTAGACCCAGCAGTTCTTCTTAATCATCAAGAATACAACTGTGGGAAAGCCTTCTGGAGTGGGGTGTAGTTAAGGAGACTCTGTGTGTTTGGTGCTAAGGATGGAACCCAGGGCCTTGCAATGCTAGGTAGGTGCTCTGCCACTGAGCTATACCCCCAGTCCCAAGACTTGATGTTTGTAAAGCTTATTACATGCTTAAAAATGGACTTCTATTTTTTATTTCACCTTCATACAACTCTGTGAAGGAAGGATTATTATTCCCATCTCACTGAAGAGCAGGAGGCTTGAAGCTGAGGCTTGAAGTCAAGAATGTGCCACCAGGAGTTAATCCAGAAAGGACTAGGTGTTGGCACTGAGGACAAGTTCTTAGCCCTCCTTCTACCTCTCAGTCAGTTGCTTGGTCACAGGGGAATGCTACCTTGGCCCAGACCACAGCCACACCTCCTCAACATCTGGAGCAGAGTTGGGAGATATAGGAAACTTAGGCAAAGGAAAATGAGGTACACCCTTACTGCTCACTGGCATCATATCCAAACCCCAAAGCAGAAAGTTCTAGAAAGTCAAGCTAGTCAATATGAAGAAGTCCTTTATCTGAGCTACCTGGGATCCAAATAAAAGCAGACCATAATACCAACTCCTACTCCCCACCAAGCCCTATCCTGGCACCCAAATCTGGGTATTATCCAAACCATACCCTGGCTATATGGAGCAGAGGAGTAAGGTCCTCAAAGATGTGCAGCCTGCTTTCCCCAGAGTAAAAATGAAAGGGAGGAGGTCAGTTCACTGGGTAGCACCTGGAGAAAGATCATGGGAAAGGGAGTTGGGCTCAGGGACCTGGAGGCTGGGGACCTTGAGCTGTTCTCACTAGCAGACAGCCAGTTAGCATCTGGAGGTCTGCCCAAGTCAGATCAGCAGTGCTCCTCTGCCTTCCAGCCAGCAAACTTGTCAGGCCTATAATCACAGAAGTACTCCATGGTTGGTACCTCTGTAGACCTAGATGGATATCAATAAAGCCCAGACTTCCTCCAGTGCCAGCCAAACCCCCACATCCCAGTTTTGGCCAATACTTTGACCAGTAATGGTCCCCAAGCAGGTGCCACTGAACAGAACCTCCTTCTCCAAATTTTGCCAGTGTGAGCAAGATTGAAAGAGAAACCTTCAAAGGACTGGAAGCAATGACAATGGGAGTCCTCCATGCCTAAAGCCCAGACACTCAGGAGTCCAAGGGGTCCTCCCTGAATTCCAGGACCACCTCACCTGCTTCAGTCTTATTGAAATCTGTTAAAGAAACCCAGGCAACTAGATTAAATAAAAAGGGCACATTTTGGGTACAAAGATGTAAAAAGGCACTCCCTCTGCCTCAGTTTTACCTGGCAGTCCCAAGACTAAGGACAAAATAATAGTTACCAGGATCTCATATTCCAGAGCTTGCAAGGTGCAAGATCATCACCACAAAGGAACAACCTCAGGCTGCAGCTTAGTGATGCCCACCTGAATTCTATGTAAGAAGTGCAAGGAAAAGATCATGGGGTGGGGGAGAATGATGTGTCCCTATGATATGTCCTCTGCCACACAGGAAGAGGAGATGTCTTCCTTACCCCAAACCATGTGAGAGGGATGACAAGGAACCACTCCCGGAGCTGGTGAGGCCCAAGCCAGCAGAGCAGTGAGAAGTGTAAGATTCTGGAAGCTCCCAGACAGCAGGCTACCTGGATGACAGGGGTGGGGGCAGGGCAGCAAGTACGGAACAAGGGAAGCAGCAGTGAGCATCAGCTGAGCTGGAGGAGCAGCGTTACCCTACCAGGAGAAGGTGAGGTGCCCAGAGAGAGGCTGGTAGCAGAAAAGAGGAGACGGAGTTCAGGCTGCGTGCCAGGGACAGGCAGGTACAACTCTGGAGGAGAACTGAGCAGCCACGGAACATGGGCTCTTTCCTGTCACCTCTTCTGGCCCCTGCTCCAATTCCAAGGGCCGGAAATCTCTGTGGGCAAGTGGAGGAGGCAGTGGGGCTGGCCAGGATTCAGCGAAGAAGCTGACCTGTACCCTCCCCAGCTCCAGCTGGTTGGCTTTAGGAGTCCAGACTCATGAGTGCTACACAGGACTATCTGGAATGACAGCATTGTCAGAAGGAACTGGGCTTTGTCAAGCCTGACACCAAGAAGACCAAGGGGCCTGCTGAGTTCTCAGCTTTGCTGGGAACAGAATTAGTTTACTGAGACGCTTGAAAGGACACTGCAGAAAAAATAAGGTTGGTTTCTTCTTCCACCTGAGTCCAGCTCATTTAATAAGCCGGTTATATAAGGACACGAGGTATCTCCCTGAGTCCACGGGCCGGGATGCAGCTGGGCCTCCCGAGGGCCAGGACCAGAAACTGCCTGGAAACCCTTCAGGAAAGAAGGCGGCACCCTTCCCCGCCCCGCTCCTCTCCCCTTCCTGCAGGATTTCTTTCTCGGTTTCTCACTGTGCACCCGTCCAGAGTACCCTCACTCCCTGTCCCAGCAACAGCCCCACCTGGCTTTCCTGAGTTCACACGTCCCCCAGGTCTGAGCGCCAGCATCTCTACATTCCTATGCCAACTCCTGGATGAAGAATCTGATTGGCCAGCCAGGGCCCTGGCTCAGAGCTGGGCTGGGTGGAATGAACGCTGCTGCTGGGGCGCAATGCTGTGCAAGAGACAAGGAAGTCCCAGGTTCCCAAGGGTGGGGGTCATGGGATGGATCTCTATTCAAAAAGGGGTTTAGACTATACTCCAACTGTCATTGGCTCCTATCCTCTCTAGAGACCATGCATACTTTGCCAACTAGATGGATTCCATCCCATTACTCATGTGAAAGGGTCCTGTTTCCCAGGCTTTCCCTTCCTGACCACTGTCCTTTCCTAAAAAGCACACCTAACCCTTCCAGGCCCAGCTGGGTTACTAAACATGACCCCTGGCTATGCCCTTATGGGGCTCCTCCTGCCCTTCCTGGGGACACTGGATTTCTCAACAATCTCTGGATAAGAGAAGCAATAAGCTCCCCACTGCTGGGGACTTCCTGGCCACATTTTGCTCTGGGCAACACTGATACCATCTATCATTATGGGTTACTTTCCATGTTCCAGGGAGCATGAAGGTTTCTAAATTCTTACAGCCCTTTAAGATGGGTTTTATAATTACCCTCTCTTCAACATAGAAAATTGAAGCTCTGTGATGTAAACAACCTGCCCAAGAAGGTGCAGCCTGAGAACCTGGGAACTTCAGCACCATGGGTCTGGTTCCTGAGCTGCCTTCACGGCATCCACCACTGCACTCTAGGAGGAAGTGATACCACCGCTCCATTTCTATTAGCCATGGCTCAGGAATGCATCTGAGAATCGTGGTGATCCTGAGCTCCTGCCCACAAGAGTGGCCAGCCTGCCTGCCTATGCAAAAGCAGCTAGGGGACAGCAGGTCCCTAGATGTCAGGAAGCCAGTCCATGACTATTTGCCCAATTTACTTCAGAGCAATGGGCACAGAATAATAGAGGCAGTGATGGAGAATATCTCATAGCTTCTTGGGCCTTCCAACAGCTAAAGCCACTGGACCTGCCTTTCTCCTCTCCCTCCTATGGGACAGAAAGCCACTTGTCCTACAACCTGCAGATCCAACAACCCCAGCCTTTAATGCTCAAAGTGTTCCTCTGTGGCTAGTCTGGTATCACCTCATATACCAGTTCTTCCTGGCCTGAGCCTTGGTCTATGTTGTCTGGTAGCTGGATCCTGGGTATGGTGGCTTATCTCCTGTCTGTGTACCCTCAGGTATGTGGCTTGCTAACCTTGGTCTTTCTCAGATTCCAGAGTCAGGCTGGTACCAGTACTGACCTGGGATTCTACCCCTTATGGACACAAGCCTTGAGGCCAACCATCCCGACATTCAAGCATCTTGTCTCCCCCAACTTGGGGCATTGTGGGCCAGCTCAATACACATGTGGGAACCAGACACAGATTATTTTCCTGTCTGCACAGCCTCCCAAAGCACTTCCACATGTGGCCCCTCCTGGGTGGGTGGCCATCTGGCTGTCCCATGTCCTGCTGGCTGATGGTCATGATGAGTATGACTCCATGGGAGGGTTAGAGGGTTCTCCCTTTCCCTTGCTGAAGTGCATCCTGAAGCTCAGAGACATGTGAGGAGAGGGATCCTTGCCTATAGCTGTCCTGAGCCTTTGCAGACATGGGAGTGGCCCAGAGTCTGAAAAGGCAGCTCCTGTAGAGGAAATGGAATTAGAATTCCCTTTTGAAACCATGTGATGGCAGAGGCCTACCCCCTGGTTATTTCAATGAGGGGAGAGGATTAGAAGAAGCTCACAGTCACTTTGAAGCCAGGAATTGCTGACCAGACCTAGGCAAGTGTGCTGGGCCTAGATTTAGGTCGGCCTCCTCTCCACAGGAACCCAAAGCCAGGCAGCCCTTCCTCTTGGATCAGGGCAGTGCAGGGCTATGTAGGGAACCAGAATCAGGGCCAGATATTGAGGAAGCAGAGGACAGCTGATTAGTGTCGAAGACCTGAAGCCTGGCTGCCTAACCCAAGAGAATTGACAGAGAAGTGTGTATTTAAAAAGATGCCATCTTCACCTGTCATTTCAGCTTAGGAAGAGTGAGAAAGCAGGCATGCCCGTGGAGCGGGTGGAAGAACAACGGCAGCCTTTTTAGAGCGCATCCGAGCGGTGGCTACCAAAAGGCTGCGACAGTATTTGCCCTAGTGGTTCCACATCTAGCGTTCCATGTTTCAGACCGGTAAATATACAGACAGGTAGAAGGATATTCCCCACTGTGCTATCTATAAGTGGGAAAAAGCAGAAACCACCTCAATGATCATCAGAGGGGTATGACTTGCCAGACCAGGACACACCCACACACCTGCAGGTGCCAAGGAGCCACTGAAAAGAACGAGAGGAGGCTCTATACTGGCTGCCACTGAGCAGGATCTGACATTTTAAGTGGGAAAAAAAAGTAAGGAACAAAACACGATCTATCAAACATTCATTCCAACTCTGGATAGAAAGTGCAGTACCTTATGCACCCTCCCCGGCACAGCTGCTCGTGGCTGTGAACTGGCACGTCTGGAAGGGCCCACGCACCAGCTGCTAGCAGTGGTGCCTCTGGGCAGGAAAAGAGGAAGAATGTGATTTTCACTTTTCACTTTATAGACTTCTTTTTAGTGTGAATGATCTTTACAGCAAGTAATGTGTTACTTTTGTAATTTTTAAAAGTCTTAAAAAGAATGTGTGGGAGACCAATGCCATTCACGGGCACATTTCTTCTGGGTGACTGTAAGGAACGAAAACGCCTTAATTTCCCCCAGACAGGCATCCAGGGCCTCTGCTGGCCTGCACACACAGCAGTCCAGAGTCCAGCGTACACTTCGTCAGCAATCACATCCTTTCTGTGAGGAAACTTCCAGTCCCCGACTAGTCTCCCCACGCACCTTCTTCCTTACAAAGCTGTGAGAACTTGTCATTTCCCAAACTGGCAGCCACCTTCTCCACCTATTGCATTTTCCTCCCTCAAAATTAACTTTTGGGAGAGGCCTAGAACTTCCTGCTCCCCTAGGGTCAGTCTCCTGCATGTGGAGTGTAGTACAAGATTGGGCAACAGACTGGGCAACAAGGAATAGCCAATGTGGGGTAGTGATAAGGTCATGTAACATCCTAGTTATGTATGTGTTGCTATGCAACAAATGCCCCAAACCTTGGCAGGTTGCAATGAGCATTCATTATCTTGTAGGTTCTATGGATCAGGAACTTGGGCATATTTTAGGTAGTGTCTCTAGCTCAAGGCTGCCCATGAAGCTCAGTCAAGCTGCTACCTGGGGCCTTGGTTTTATCTGAAGGCTCAACTTTAAGGTAGGACCGTCTTCCAAACTCCCTCCATGGTTGTTGGCAGCCCTCAATCCCTGCCACATGGGTCTCTCCATGGCATTGCCAAGCACATCATAGCTGGATTCCCCCAGGATGAATGACCCAAGACAGTAAGAAAGAGCAAGTACTCAACATAAAAAGGACATTTCTTTTATAATTTCATCTCCAAAATGAGTCACTTTAATCCTACTCTTATTTATACTTCACTGCTATGACCTAAGTTAAAAATAGTGCTTCCTTCAGAGGAAGGAGTGTGGGGAGGATTACATGAGATAATGCACATAAAGTGTGAAAGAATAAACATGAGTTGTTGTAATTATTAGTAGTTAGTTTCTAACCAGAGATCCAAAGAGTTAAGGAAGCCAGAGAAGAACAGGTGTCCTGGTGAGAACACAGGCTCTTGCTACAGAACCACACTTTCTCTTGCACACAATGGGTTTATACTCTTACCTCCTATTGGGGTGTCAGACAAAACCCAAACCAGAAAAAGGGTGAAGTAGGTCTTTCCTTGGCCCCAGAAGACAGAAATGGACAAGACATTCCAGCTTTGGCCAGCAAGGCATGCAGGAAGCCAGCCGGCCCCAGGGCTCCTTTCCTGACCTTCCTGTTTTCCTCCAACATCTCTATGGAATCAGATGTTGACTGGAGGATGCACTAGTTAAGGCTGGGTGGAATCCAGCCATGGGCATGAAGTCTCAAGTTAACTGGTATCTACCTGGCCTATGATGTTGGGTAAGTCATAGGTTAAGGTTTTTTCATTCATAAAATGAGGATTTTAAATAATCTAGCTAGTTTCTGTAAGGACTGAGGAAGATTATGAAGCCCCAGAGAAATGTGGATTTTAAGGTAACAAATCTTGAGATTGCAAAAGTAAAAATGATCTTTTCCCTTAGGGAAGGGAGAGATTTGGAACAATATGCAATTAACCACTCTATAAAATAATGGAAATGTTTCCTGCATTTTGATTGGGGATAGGACATTTTTTAGATCATTCTATTGACTAAGAAACAAGTTTGAGCCTGGGGCAGAGGGAAGCTCTTCTCTGCTCACTAGGGTTGAGAAAAGGTTGAATATCGCCACTGAGGGAAGGGAACCCTGATCAAAGGCTGTCCTGGGCCAGGGAGGGAGGGTAGGATTTCAGCTATTTGCAGCACATGGCCATCAGGAAGAGAGGAGAAAAGGGCCTGGCCATTGCTCTGCAGACAGACATATCAGAGTCCAAGCTTAGATGTTTCTTTGTGGCCCTGCGGTCTCCATATCCATCCCTCCACCTTGCTGCCCCAGCTGAGGAAGAAACCTGGCTCTTTACCAGGTCAGTCAGAGAGCCTGGCTGGGAAGGGAGAGCCGACCAGTGGGAGGGGTCAGAGGAGTGAGGCCAGGCAGTGAGCAGAGGCAAGGAGCCACAACCAAAAGGCGCTGTGGAACAAATGAGTGCTCCTGGGAGTCCTTGGAAACGCTTGGGGTGGGGAACTGAGAAAAGGCCAGATTTCCTGCACGTGGAAGTATTTTAGTTTTGGAAAAAGGAAAGGACTACCCTAAATGCTGGCCCACTTGGGGCCAGCCAGATGACACTATTGCTAACCCTGATGTGGGCGCTGTTGGATTTGGTCTGGGGGTGGTTGCCACAGCAAAGAGGCAACAGCATGTCTCAGTCATCAGCAACTCTGCAGGCTGGGCCTGCCTGCTCCATCCCTGCTGCGCTTGCTCTCTCCCCTCTACTTTAAGGGTGTCCAAGGCTTAATGCACATGGTGATCCTCAAAGGCCATGGGCAGGGACGTGCTCAGTGTCTCCATCAGGTATAAGGGCTGTGCTCACCAAAAATTGTCTTAGGTCTTTCCAAAGCTTTGCTCTAAAATGAACTATTTGTAAAGGCCTTTCCCTGGGCCCTCACTTTTTCTGAACTACAGTGATTCATCACAGGCCTATCCATGATCCCCTAACTATCCCTCCTCTAGCCACCCCTCCTAGAAACCACTTTCTGCACTGCAGCCAAGACGATGCATGCTAAACGCAAATCCAGCCCAGCTGTACCCTTATGTAAAATTCTTTCACAGTTCCCTACTGCTCTCGGTTGGTGGGTCAGGTCAGAGCCAGAGCTGCCCACTCCCAGTGTCCAGGCCCTCAGCAATCTGGCCCCTCCCTTCCACTCTGGCCACTTCTTGTGACACCCTCCTCCTCCTCCCCCTCCTCTTCATTCTTGGCTCTCCAGACAGTTTTTCTAATATGTTTTTCCTACTTCAGGGCAAGGTGTTGTCTTTGAGGGGGATTTTAGCTCCTCACCTCTGAACCCAGGGTATACAACCTTTAGAGCTCCACTTCCCTCCAGAAACCCCTTCCTAGTAACCCAGACCAGGAAGGGTGCCCTTTTCTTTGCTCCTTTGCCGTTCCCTTTAGAGTGTTCAACTCATTTCCAGTTTCTTCCTCATGGCTAGTGCTCAAGGCTGGATGGGGAGCTTTGCAAGGGCAGAGGTGGCATGTGATTGATCCACATAAGTCCCTGCTGAACCCTAGTGGCAGGGCACACCCACTTTGTGGTGGGACCTACCACATGCTGCCCGCTATTCTGGGGGTCTCTGGGGCATCAGAGCACACACTTTCTTTTGATCAAACGCCACTTCTTTTTTTTTCTGCCATCCAGTGCAGCACTTTATTTTTTGTCAGTTTATAGAATATTTAATTAGATCACTTCATTATAATATAGTACAAATATAATTAGAGTATGGGGCACAATCAGGCTGGTGAAATAGCTCAGTTATTATCTGTTCCCAATTATTTGAAGGTTCTCTATCTAGAGTAAATAATTCCTAATTATGAATGATTTCAATCAAATGGAAATTTATTGTATAATATGCAAATGCTGTTTAATACGGGTGGTTTGATGGGATTAGGTCCTCTGTAATATCACAACTATACCCAGTAGGATCTTAAAGATGGACTTGTCATGCTGCTTTCAGAGTCCACAGGTCTGACCAAAAATGTATTATCAGCATGAAACATCCTGAATTCACTATTCTTTCTTTTTTTAAATTTTAATTTGTAATATATGACAACAGGATGCATTACTCATATTATACATATAGAGCACAATTTTTCATATCTCTGGTTGTACACAAAGTACAGACACATCCTTCCTGTTTCTTCTTTTTGAAAACTCTTTGAGGTGTCTGGCTGATTAGCCCAGAGTGTTTTACACTCACCAACAACTTGCCTTTGTTTTATTTTTTTATTTATTTTTTTTTTTTTTTATATTTTTAAAAACATTGCCTTTGTTTTAAACTTCAGAATTTATATTTGAAAATAGAGGCTTACTTTAAAAAAAAATGAAGGGTTTGTTTATTTGAAGAAATAACTTAGGATCTCAAAATTTCCTTCACATATTAGAGGTCTGGATAGGTTTACCAAGAATGTCTAAGTTTTCTCTTATTATTCAAAATTGTCATGATGCCTGATTTTTTGTTTCTTGAGAGATCACAATTTTCCACACTGCTACAATACTTTTAAATCAGCTCTAAAGCATTTCAAATCCATCACATTCCTAATTTTATTTAGTTATTTCCTGGAAGGAGTAATAAGTAGTGAAAACCAAACACCCCCTAAATCAATGCAGCTATTTAGAAATAGGTGGTGTAGTCATTCTTCAAACCTCTGTCTGCTTTTGTTACCATTTCATCAGAATTGGGTGATTATGGGAGTTGCTATCACACAAAATTAGCTGCAAAATATTGACTGTATCTCCCAATACTATTTTCACACTCTGAAGTAATTTGGAAGAAACTAGATGATTCAAAGAAAGTCTTATTTCTTAAATGTAATAAATTTTCCCCTCTGTGTTTTTTAAATTATGTTTCACAAGGAACCCAGGACACCAAAGTGCAGCCAACTGGCTCTAAAGTTCACTAAAGGTTGGACTACATGCCCACGCAGGTTGGCAACAGTGGCTGATATTACGTGAGGGCATCTCTCGTGGATGACACAAGAGTAAAGAGTCATGGAAACCCAGTTAGCACAGAACCTTCCACAGAGAGTTAAGAGAATCATCACAAAAATAAAACCCACATTTGCTATTAGAGGCAAATAGCCACTGAGGCGGGAGCAAGGTCTCAGGCAGTGGAAGCAACAGAGCAGCTGGAAACATCAGAGAGGAGCCTACGCTCCTCCCAGAGCAGCTCCCTCCCTCCCCGAGGAAAGACCTACAGTGAGGATTTGTCAGGGAAAAACAAATGGTTGCAGACATTTTTTCCTATATTGTACCTTCCAGGAATTATGTAACCATCACTTTTTAGATAAACAAATCCATCCCCGTGAAGGTTGGGTTTTCAAGAGGAATCCAGTATTGAAAGAAACCACAACCTAGGTTTGGGCAGGGTCTGTCCATGGCATTCAGATGAGCAAGTGAAGACCCCAGCTGCCCTCAGGACAGTGGCCCCACTGAGCCTCAGAATGAGACCTTGCTTCATGTTTACTTTTCAAATTGTGGAGCTCCCAAGGTAAACCCTCATGCGCTGTCCTGAGAATAGAAAGCCGCTGGAGTCCAGGTGCCTCCTGTTCCTCCCTCTGACCTATATATATCAGGGTCATTCTGCTGCACTGTGAGGAATGATCATCACAAGACCGGGGACAGGAGCAGGGCAGTTCACTGCACTCTCAATGCCAGAACAGGAAGGCCGTGCAGGAGAAAGGATGCCTCCAGGAGCCAATAGGAAGCGCCTGCCAGGAACAAGGCAGCTGAAATGAGGTGGTGGAGGGCAAGGATGCTGCCTCTGTTCAGACGCTCTAAGTGGCAAGGGGCCCAAAGGCCAGCTCAGGCTAGCCAATGACACTGAAAGCCTAAGAGAGCCTGATTGGTGATCCAACAACAAGAAAGAATGGCGGCAATTCATCCATTTCCTATAGTGCCAGTGTCATTATAGTCACATATGACAGAGGACATGTAGGTGACAACTGCAAGGGAAGGGTAGGAAAATACTGACATGAACAGTGGAGGTGAGAAGTCGGGAGAGGGCAGTGTCGAGTGCCCAGGCTCATAGCCAGCACTGCTAGGCCCCTTCCTGGCTCTGAACTTTCCAGTAATGCGACCCTAGGCACCTCTCAGTGCCTGGGCTATTGTGAGCATTCAGGGAGGTGATGCACACAGAGAGGTAGGCAATAAACAGCAGATCTCCTGATCACCCCTGTTACAGAGGCCATCCTAACCATGCTGGACTTCATCCACTAGTTGAGCCACACATGGTACTAGGCTGCCCTCACCCTTGTTCCATCAATCCCATCCCTCAACTGAGAGCCTCGGGCAAAGTGGAAATGGACTTGGAACTATGCACATTAACATTTCCTCCACTGTGAACCCAAGAGGGGATTTGCCAGCCATCAAGTAGAAAGACACTACAGTTTACTGCAAACTGGGAGAAGGGTACAACAAGAGAGTGAGAAAATGTGAAAAGAGGAAGGAAACACAAAATGAAATTCATTTCAATTACATGACATAAGACTAAACAAATGTGAAAGACTTACATGGCCCTACCAATAAACAAGGTCTCTCATATTGGGTCCAACTAAATGTTATTTGATCACATCTAGAACAGGGCAGCTTAAAATTAAAATCTAAAATATAAGACAAAGATTTATAACATAAATGCAATAAAAATAAGATATAAATTAAGTGTGACCCAACTAATATCAAAGAAGCAAAAGCAAGTAAAAAAATGGAACCAAGATTGTTTTGTATGGGACACTTTGCAATGAACTTACAACTATTATAAATGTTTATATAATAAACACATATGGCAGAAACTACTAGAAACACAAGGGGACTCTGACTTATATTTCTGTTCTTGATAAACCAACTTTTCAAAAATTTATAATTTGAATATTATAAGGCAACTTAAGAGAATTTTGAAAGATTATACCTTCTTTCCCAGAACCCATGAATACTGATCATGTATTAACCCACAAGAAAAATCTCAAATATTTTTTAAAAACCTAGAAATCACATAGGTCATATTCTAAAAAGATGAAAGACCAATTTTTTTTAAAAACCCAGTCATTCAAAGAAATGTTATCATAATACCCCAAAAGTTAAAACAACTCGCATGTCCATCAAATGAATGAGTAAACAAAATGTACTGTATCTATACAATGTAATATTATTTGGCAATAAGAAGGAACGAAGTACTGATCATACTTCATACTCCAACATGGATGAATTTTTAAAACATGATGATAAGAGAAGAAATTCATTTATTTCAGATAATTTCTATGATTCAGTTTATATAAAATTTTCATAACAGGAAAATCTATGAAGACAGAAAGTAGATTAGTGGTAACTTAGGGCTAAGTTTGGGGGTGGGTGGGGGGGTGGCTAGAGAGAGGAAAAATCAGTGTCTACTAATGATAAAAAATTTCTTTTGGGGTTCATAAAAATGCTTTAAAATTGATGGTGGTAATGGTTGTACAACTCTGTGGATATACTAAAAACTGCTAAATTGCACTCTTTAAATGGATTATATATTAATTATATTTTAATAAGTCTGTTAGGGAAAAATACAAGCCCTTGAAAATTTAAAAAAATCACCAAGTAATACTAGAACATAAATTTAAACTACAATTATAGAACATTTGTATTAAAACATGTACTATGTAGCAAAAGCAGCACTTGGAGGATAATTTATAACCTTAACTGTTTCCATTACTCAAGAATCATGTGTGATTCTATCTTTTTTATGTATCACTCAAAAAATTGCTGCCAATTAGACAATGTTAAAATGCTTTATCATTAATTGAAAGGTACATCCTAATTTCAAAGGTGCTAAAATGTGGAGAGAAAAAGCACTTCATAGAAAAAAACATGGTAAACTAAAAAGCAGAAAGGCAGTGTGACTGATAAACACATCCAAAATCTAATTCTTTGGAAAGAACAATGGATAAACCTCTGGCAAAACAAATTTTTAAAAAGAAAGAGAAAACAAAAATCTAAACTATTAGGAACATGAACACACACACACACACACACACACACACACACACACATATATATATATATAATCATATATGCCAAGAAGTTCAAATTTATAAAAAATATACTATATAGTGCATTATGGTAAAATAATTAAATGGGTAAAAACCCTATGCTAATAATTTTGAAAGCTGGAATCAAATAGACAATCTCTTATTAAAAAACAAAATTTCCAAGTTGGATTTAAAAGAATTAGAAAATGTAAATAAAGAATGCTTATGGAAGAGATATGCCAAAGATTAAAGAAAAATTGTACTACATCCCTACAAATATTAGGAGTCACTTCTATGAAATCTTAGTTTTTCCTTATTATTAAAAGCTATTTTATATCATAAAACCAAAATATTTCAAAAATTAGCACAAAACTGAAGCCCAAACTAGCAGAAGCATTTTTTTGCCTATCAAATTGGCAAAGATTAAAAAAAAAAAAAAAAGAAGGAGAGGCTAAGATTGTGGCTCAGTGGTAGAGTGCTTGCCTAGCATGTGTAAGGCACTAGGTACAATTCTTAGCACCACATAAAAATAAGTAAATAAAGACATTGTGTCCATTTATAACTAAAAGAAAACATACAGTATTTGTACATGTGGGAGAAAAGCAATTTCACCCTCTTCTAATAAAAGTGTAGCTGGGCGCGGTGGCGCACGCCTATAATCCCAGTAGCTAGGGAGGATGAGGCAGGAGGATCAGGAGTTCAAAGCCAGCCTCAGCAACAGTAAGGTACTGAGCAACTCAGTGAGACTCTGGCTCTAAATAAAATACAAAGTAGGATTGGGGATGTGGTTCAGTGGTTGCGTGCCCCTGAGTTTAATCCCCAGTTCCCCCCCACCCGCCAAAAAAAGTTTAAACTGATACAAGCTGTCTGGAGAGCATTTCGAAGAGGCATGCCTTTTTTAAAAAATACCTTTATTCTATTTATTCATTTGTATGTGGTGCTGAGGATCAAACCCAGGGCCTCACAAGCGCTAAGCAAGCACCATACTGCTGAACTATAGCCCCAGCCCCCAAAGGCATAAATTTTTGCATAAGTTTTGACCTAGTAATCACACTTCTGGGAATTTATTACAAAGTAATAATCATAACTGTATATAGCAAGTTTTTGCAATAAGGTATTCATGGAAAATGTAGAAATAACTTACATGGTTAATACCAGCAGTAGATTCAAGTTTGACAAATCCATCTGATGAGGCTAAGCCAAAGTATTGAAATGTAGATAATAACCCTACTGATTTTGTAAATGCCCAAAGGAATGATTAGAAAAGGAGCAAAGTCTCTCTAGGTGAGTTAAAGAATATTAACTTTCTTCTCTTCCTAATTCCTTATAGTAAACATGTATTATTTTCTAATCAGAAAAATAAATAATTGTTGCTATAAATTTGTTTGTACAACTCTTAAGAAATATGCTAATTAAGAACAGAGAACCAGAACAGAGGGTTTGCTCTCAAGTTTGGGAGCAACGTGGATGAACCAGTAGGAGTTCTAGTACCATCACTGTGGATGTCTGGGCTGCAGCCTAGGAGCCAGGGGTTCAAAGATCACACATATAAAAAAGCAGAAAGTCCCTCTTTTCTCCCCTCATCAAGGTTCCCATCCCTGGAAGTATCAATAGCCTGTTCCAACCCAAGGAGCCAACCAATTGCCTCTTTATCCATGCTCCCTGCTATTTCCTGGAAATTTTTCAACTAGAAACTATAAAAATATCTTATTTGGCACTGAGCATGTTTCTTAAAAAAATAATAATAAGCCAATTCAGACTCCTACCTAGATAGGGAATACTGGGCACCATCTTTAGGCTTCGGATATATTCCCGTGTCCGCTTGTAATTATCTTCTTTAGACATCAGATAGTCCAATTTCTCAAAGGTAGTCTTGTCTTTTCGATTCAAAAGCTGGAAATGAGAAGAAATTATAGAGGATGAGAGAGAGAAAAGAAGCCAGAAGAAACTGAAGGGAGAGGACAGCTGTCACAAAGAACAAAAAGGACACATCCTAAAGAGTATGGCTGTCAGGTGCCAAACCTGGGCACAGCTAAAGATTAAAAGGACATTTCACACAGAGTTAGAAACTCTCACAGCCACAGTCTTCCTGTCTTCCCAGAATCTCACACTTGAAAGATACCTTCTAAATCCACCTAGTCCACTGCTCTACAAGATAGACCCTGCACCAGAAAGGGGCTCAGAGAGTGAAGCAAACTGCTCAAGTTTACCAGAAGAGTTATTTCACAGCTATGCACTCTCCCTCCACATCTCAAACAGCACAAAGCCCCATGAACTGAACTTGCACATGACTCCATGCACAAGCCACAAGAACACAGCCAGGGCAGTGCTCAAATTCAGGCTGTCTCCTCCACAGTCCCCAGCATCTGCCTCTGTCATATTTACACTGGGCATGGTGATTTGATCAAAAGAAGACAAACTTCTTTTCTATAAGCAGTCATCTAAGGGGTGACCTCATTATGCAACACAAGATGAGCAGTTACCCACAGCCAAAGATTAGGGAAGCAATCTCCTTGGTGACTTGCTGAAAGCTATAGCCAAGTAGGAATGACGCATGGCATTTTGGGTTGAAAGGTGACCCTGCTCAGGGATTAGGGTGGCTCCGGGTTTAGGGTGGATCCTGCTGGGAATAGGGCGGCTCCAGGATTAGGGCATATCCTGCTGCCTCAGGCGCCCGCTCCTTTTGAGTTCTCGCAGGGTTCTGAGAGTATTGGTCCGCAGAGCCCGGTGGAGGGAGTGTATTTTCCCAGGTAGTGTGTGGAGAGTGTCGGTGAGAGTTCGGGAATAAAGAGTTGCTGTTTGAATCTACAAGGCTTTTGTGGTGGCTCGGTTATTTTGTGCCCAGCCAGACTGCGGCAGTGACTAAGACCTCTGCTCTGTAAAGCTAGTGCTTTTTGGAAAGGAGTAGAGACATAAACTCCTGGTATTCAAGATTTGGTGCTAAGGTCTCCCCTTGTGGTTCCTGAGTGGCCCAAGTCAAGGGCCAGTGCCAGGAAATGGCAACAAGCCTCTTCAAATACAAAGGCTTTGAGGAAAGCAGCCTATGCTGAGAGTCTAGTGCTGGGGCAGGGCTACTTGGGGAGGGCTGGCTTTGGCAAAGCATAGCTGTTCCTGGGAGATCCCTCAAGTCTATCTGCCAGGACCCAGAGCTTCTGGAATTGGAGGTCAATTGATAAACACAGGAGTGTAAATGAAGCAGACCCCAGGCTTGGTGCATCCTTGGCCAAACTTGGTACAACGACCTGAACCAATACACCCACCATGACCATCAGACTGAAGTAGGCCTCATAATGCAGCAGAGAGAAGTAGAACTGTGACTGCCCAGCACCAGGGGAAGCAGTGCAGCTCCTAGGCTAGGACTGGTGTATCAGGGAGCCCAAGGCTGTTCTGAGCAGGCCCTGCCCAATTCCTCCATCCTCAGTAGCTGGAGCCACAGAGAGTGTAGCCATGGGATAGCCCACTGCACATGATGCAGAAAGCCTATGGACTTCACAGAGGAAAGGCAGAATAAGCGGCCTTTCAAGTACTAAAGAAATTAGAGTTTGAGAAGCAAGCTTTTTTCTTCCCACTGAGAAATTCAGGACACATCAGGGTGGGGACACGGCACAGATGCTAGGAAAAACGGCTGCCTAACTGGCTTGTTAATTTGAGGCTGTTATTCATTATAGTAAAAAATGGACAGGAAATAACACCACCCCATTTGCTGTTTCTAAAGCATATAATATACAACTCATCTGAGCTTTACACAGCTCTGAGACAAAGAGGGAGCCAAGACGATCGCTTCTGGTTCAGGTTCATAACCACAAGGATTGAGTGGCTTGTCCAAGAATTGTTAGGAAACTTGACTCAACAGAGAAGTGAGACATTTAAGAAAAAAAAAAACAAAACAACAACAACATGGAAGTGAGTAAATAGAGACTAAAGACTCAGCAAATAATAAATGAATTTGGGCAAGGGAAGTGTCAAGGAGAACTGTGAAAGGAGGCAGCATTTAACATGAACAATCTGGATAAAAAGTTTGCCAAATGAACAACATATACCCAAAGCAGAACCACAAACCTAGTGTGAACTGCTCCCGGTGAAGTTCAGCAGGCCTCTCACCTCCCTTGTTCAGGAGGTCTTTTACTTATTTATTTATTTTATTAATGGAATCTAGAACCCCGCTGACTTATTTGGCATCATCCATATTCATCCAATAGTCAGACAAACCTTGATTCTGTGCTCACACAAATGCAGCTGACACACACAGGCTTCCAGCATCCACACCACTGGTTCTCTGGTCCCAGCTGGATGACTGTCGTGTTCAGCTACCTACCAGCCTCCCCAGTACCCATACCCATAGCACCTCAGAGGAAGCAGGCCTGTCTTCTGTGTGTCCTCCTCCCACCATCCCACAGATGCATTCAGAAGGCCTAGATCTGGTTAGCCTCACTTATCTGCTCAAGTCAGTGCCTACCAATGAGATTCAGGGCAGCAATGATTTCTCAAGGAGCACTATATAGGTTGCTAGAATACCCACCAAAAAACTCAGACTTGAATATTTGCCATGAAGTGTATGAAAGCTGCCCAAGAATTTCCTCTAGTGAGATGAAGGCGTAAACCAGGAAAAGGAAGACATGGGATACAGGAGACACAGGACTCAGTCCAAGAGCGGTGAAGAGGTTCTGGGATGCTGGATGAGCAGCAGGCCTTAGGAGCAACTGGTCCCCATTGCAGCAGCCCTGGAGAAGACACCCTCAGGTTTTCTCTTGAAAACCTGATATGAGAGCACATTTGGGGGGAGGGGAAGATAAATAACAAATAAAATAAAAATAAGTAAAATATTTTTAAGATTGCATGTTTGTGTATATGTCTAGTAAGTAGATGGGAGATAGGGTAAGATGATTTTTTTAAAAGGAAACTAGAATATCCAGGGAAATGAAAATATTTAAGAAAGGACATGTTATTCATAATTTATTACTTGAGTACACAGTGAAACATACTCACTCATTCCTAATCATTAAGACACTGAATATTCCTTTAACAAAATGAGTTAACTAGAGTTTTAACCACAGTGATGGAGATTGTTTTTAAAGAATGAAGGAAGGTGGTTTGGAGAACTAAACCAGCATCTATAAATCCTATGAAGAAGTCACCAGATACTGTCCAGAGCGCATGGCTCAAGAATTTGTAGCAAATGCACATGGGAGGGATGTACATTTTTGTGGCACAAACTACCAGAAGAAACCGCTAAATAACTGGAAGTGGCTGCCTCCGGGGAGCTGAGCGGGTGTGCAGAGAGCAGGGAGGGCTGGTTGTTTCACTGAACCTTTCAGTACTGATGTTTAAAATTAATGCATGTATATTATGTTGATAAAAACTCGCTTAAGATTTAGGTTTTTCTTAAATATAGGATTTGTTGATTCAGAAGAAAACAGCATTTACTTACACGTGTTTTAAACTTTTATTGCAAGTAGAACCCACAAACTACAAACCTCATATGAATTGAGAGTCCTTTACATTTTAGAGTTTATGGGAAGCCTCAGGAAAGAACCATCAGAACTACATACAAGAAAATAAATTACTTGCTTGCCTAGAGTCAAACGGATACTAAAACCATTCATGTTCAGGAAGAGAGGCAGGGAAGTAAAATGAAGAAAAAGTTCACTGGATGTAATAGGCAACTTTCCTCCTAGTAAAGTTAGGAGTCTTGGGCACCCTGAGATCTCTGTCCATGTTTATTGCAATTTTAATTAATTGTGTGGTTACATTTATGATTTCCTCAGCAAGTGACAAGTCCCATGAGGCCAGTAAGTGTGCTGGTTACACTTGTTCCACTATCCTATGCATTTGGTGTGGCTCCTGATAAGGAGGAAGCACTGCTAAAATATTTTTTGAATGAAAAATCAATGAGGAAGATAATAATGATAACTCAGAAGTCTAATTCTTGGAAATTTCTTAGGTAAAAGAGGTAATAAGAGCCAAGATTATGGACTATTTAGAAACTACAATGAAAACACTATGTGGAGCTATGTGATAAGGCCAAAACTGTATCAAGAGGAAAATTTCTGAGTTTTAAACTCTTTTATAATTAAGCAAGTAAGATGAACTAAATATTCAGCTCAAGTGCCTAGGAAAAGAGGAGGAAGATAGGAGAATCAGATTGAGAAAATCAGAAAACTGATCCTCTAGTATACATTTGTCAAAGCTAAACATTGAACCTAGAGAAATGATACCTAAAACCTAAGAGCTTATTTCATCAAATATTAATGAAACAGGTAACACATCTACAAAAAAGGCAGAAAGCAAAAACATACATGAGGATTGAAAAGGGGCTCTAACTACATATATGAAGTAAAAATTACAGGGTAAAAGTGAAGCCCCTACATATGGATTGTAAATCATTTTCATAGTTCCAAGTAGGCATTCCAAGGGATAAATGGGACTCATAATCCACAAGGTCAAAAGCCAGAAGATCACAAATCTTGGTGAAATACTTGCTTTTAGAAACACCCTCGTTGTGTGTGGTGCTTGTCATCTGACTATTCAGGAAACACACCCCACAGCCCTTTCTGGTAAAGTAGCTCAAATCTGGAAGTTATCCATAGAAGGGGAAGATGTTCCTCCAAATTTGCTTTATGAGAACACAGTATCTTGTTCCTTTGCCTTGAGAGAATAACATTTCTTGACACACAGAAATATTTTTCAGCAAAGAGCCTATTGCCCCAAATATACTAAAATGGGCTCAGAATTCTTTTTCAATTCCAGCGTCTACTGTGGGGATGGAAAGAATTTTTAGTGCTGTCAATAATCTATGGACCGATGGACTCAGCAGACTAAGTATGGAATCTACAGGGGATGAAACTGGAACATTTTTTAAAGACCTTTTTTTTTTAAACCTCTTCAAATACATGAATTTTAGGGAAGAAAAAAAAAAAGGTACAAACTGGGCATGATGGCACATGCCTGTAATCTCAGCAGCTCAGGAGGCTGAGCAGGAGGATCACGAGTTCAAAGCCAGCCTCAGCAAAAGTGAGGCACTAAGCAACTCTGTGAAACCCTGTCTCTAAATAAAATACAAAATAGGGCTGGGGTGAATTCGATCCCTGGTATTCCCCACAAAAAAAGCAAAAATAAAAAGCTACAAAGTCCCATATCTGATTAAACTATTAGATGCAACAGTAGTCTATTGTACATAAGAGAAAATTATAACTTTAGAATTTGGTGTTATCCTGGCTGCTTATATTTGTCTTTGCCTAGGCCATTTTAAACCCTGTATAGACATATATTAACTTGCATAATATACAGTAATGTAAATGGTTCCATTTTAAAAATTATTGTAGCAGTTCTTGTTTTTATTTTTTTTTTTTTAGTTGTAGATGAACATACAGTATCTTTATTTATTTTTTGGGGGTGTTGGGCATCGAACCCAGTGCCTCACACATGCAAGGCAAGTGATGTACTACTGAGCTACAGCCCCAACCCATTATTGTAGCATTTCTTACTTGAATATAAAAGTATGATAGTCTGGGTTCTCTTTTGATATATTTGCAAATATCTTACTAATTCTCTAACTAATAACATAAATAAAATCTTTGACAGATATTCATTTTGTATTGTATGAATCATGATTTTACCTTTTAAAAACTTATCCTTGAACAGTTTCATGTACACTGATATACACATGTACCAATTACATGCACATATACCCACATACATAATGTATAATCTCATGGGACAATTTTCATCATATATTCCCAATAATTTTTGTTAATTGTTAAAAATTCCACATAGCAATCCCAGGAGATATTCCAATAAGACCTGACAGTACAGCTGGGAGGGTGAGACTGATCCCCTAGTATATATTTGTCAAGGTCCCATTGGGGGTCTAGAGCTGGTAGGTGGAGAGTTGGGCACCAAATCTGCATTACATTTGTTCAATCTGGCTGGATGATGAAAAGGGCAAGCTAAGGCAAGGAAGGGCCAGAACACTAGCAGAGGGCTCTAGAGATTGGGAACTGTCTCTGTCATGGGAAAGGGGGACTCTAGGAAGAGGGAGTGCTGAAAATGAGTCTTGAAGGATTTTGATAAGCATGAATAGGGCTGAAGAAGGGCTAGAGGCTGGAGAAGGCCGGAGAAGAAGCCTGGGGGTAAGAGCCCGCCATGCAGGAAGGGAAACAGCAGTTTGACTAAAATGTAGCCGAGGGTTGCTATGTTGCTGTGTTGCTGTGCATGAGAATGGAAAGGTAGGGGAGGGATGGAAACTTGCCTTTTGGCAAAATCTGGCATTGACCCAGCCATGTAGTGCCCAGTCACGTGACCACTATGTTGACTGCTTATTCTACTTTTCCAGATATTTCAGCTCAACTTGCAAACAGCATGCCAATCACAAGCTGAGAAGCATGAACAGTGAATACTAATCAAAGGGGAAGAATGAGTTGATTGTGGCCATGTTTTAACAGGAAATTCCTCTGGCCAACTCTTGCGTCTCTTGCGCACATGACTGGGGGCTCTGAATTGCTGTTGCTGGTGGGAGCAGATGCTCAGTTGGCCACAACTGAAAGGTTTATGGTTTGTTTTTTAGGATCAGGAAGTAGGTGTGAAGTAGGTATGAAACCTTTTTGGCATTTTCTGCCTTTCCCAAAATGCCTCTCTTATGCTTGGAGCTCAGTAAGACACTCAGTACTCATGAACTTTCACCAAGTGCCACATGCACAGATCACCCATCAGGACATAACCAACCGTCTCCTGTTCAAATTCAATATCTTCCCTTTGCTCACTAAAATATGGGGTTACAGTACAAATGATGTGGTTAAAAACTGGCTAATAAAATCATCATCAAAATGCTGGAGGTGGGAAAATGAAATCTGAAATGGAAGACTGAAGAGAGAGATTGGTGTCAGGTGGTCGTACTGGAGCACCCTGCTTTGGGGGATCAGGAGGCATGGGGCACCTCTGATTAGCAAGATGGGAGTAGCAGGGCAGGTGAGGAGAACACTAACACCCCTCTTTAACCACGGTGTGAAAGCTCCAGCGCTCTTTTAGGGTGATCACTCAAATAGAGTTGTGAGGGTGAATTAGAGAGTAAGACCAGAAACAAACGGCCCAGAGCTGAAGATGATAGTTCAGGTCACAGATAAAAGGGCCTGTCTCACAGTCCATTTGAGAAAAGTCAAGAAGAGCTGAAAATTATAGGAGCAATAATAACATCAGCTAATACTCATCTCGCCCTTACTATGTACCAGGCATGGTTCTAAATGGTTTTTTTATATATCATAAGAGGCAGGCCCAGGGCTGGACCCAGGCGTCTGATGTTAAGAGCTCACATGCTCAAATTCCAGGCCCTTCTTTGCTTCCTCGTGGCTACACCAGTGCAGATCCTGTGTGTTCAGACCCCACAGCCTCATGAGGTACAAGCTGGGGTGACAATTTCTCCTAAGTCACTCTTCCCACTGATTCTCCTTAGCGCTCCCCTGGGCTGTACCTCGTGTCTAATGGGTGGCATCTGATGGTTCTCTGATTGCTGTGGGCAGCTTCATTTCAACCCTATTGAATGTGTGGGGCCTGAAACCAGGACTCTCCCCGTTGAGTAGGCATTAAATCCTAGGCCCTAGCTGCAAAGGCCTGTCCACAGAGGCTCCTCTTAGCTCTGCTCACTGTTCCAACTCTGAGAGCATTCTTTATTTTTAGCACATGGTGACTTTTCTTTCTTAGCTTTTACTGTAGCTTTGCTTGTTGGTTTTTAAACTTGGTTATATTTTTTTCAGTGTTTATAGTGTCCATGTGCTGGGACAAAGATAGGGAATGAAGGGCTTGTTCCTTATCAGCTCTGTCTACCGTTTCAAAATATAGTCTGAGAAGAGTGTGTTCTGGCACTCTATCACGTTCCTGGAAGCCAGAGTTCGATTTCAGACATGCCAAGTGTGAGGTGTCAAAGAAACATGCAAGCAGAGGGTGTGGGGGAGCAAGAGCTGGAGTGTGGATCTTGGGCTCAGGAGAGAGGCTGGAGCTAGGACCACAGAGCCAGCCACCATGAGGGCAGACAGGTGGCATCTGAAGCTCCCTGTCGGGAGCTGCCCTGGATGCAGACACCTTTAAGTCCTGATGTACAGGGTTCTGACCAATTATTGCCTTCAGTCTGGCACAGCAGTGCCAGGTCATAGTAACTTGGTTGCTACCCCAGCTTGGATAATGAGGCGTGGCTCCAGGTGTAGGCATCACCCACAGCGGTTGAGTTACATTCACCTGTTCTCTTGTAATCCTACCCCTTTGCCCTTTTTGGGATAGAATGTTTCATGGAACCTCCCCTTGTATGTCCCCTATATGAGAATAAAGAATTCCAGCGGCGCTCTCTCTTTCCACAGATCCTGAAGGTTAGAGAGCAGTCACGGATTATTGAAAAGGTACTTCTCTGTGTTTGTGAGCTTTCTTTGTTGTTTTCTTAAGTTATTGGAATAGTCAGATTTTGTGAACCCAGCATAGACTGCCATCTATCCCCACACTGGTGAGCTCACCATGGGAAGGGAAATGGAGTGGGGAAGGGAGACTGAGGTCAGGGCCTTGCTGAACTTTCACATCCATGAGCACAGGAGGAGCAGCTATCAGAACAGCAGAAGACAATTAAGCTGAGGCAGAGGGACTTCCCAGGAAGAAGGAAAAGACCACTGTCCAGCCCTGTGGCAATGTCAAGGCAGATGAGAGTCAATCGTCAGCAGAGTGATGATGCAGAACCTCTGAGAAGCAGTCCCCATGGGGGTCCTAAGGAATACCTGCAGGCTGCTAACAATGGCTTCCTCTGCCTGCTGTCTCCTCATCTCCACACCTGGCTCTGCCCGCACCCTGGGTCAATGCTCAGAGATGCCCATAACTCAGTCTTCCCACTTCAGCTGTGTCAGAGAGCAGCTGCCAGGTGCTGCCACCCACACAGGGAGCAGAGGCACCTCCGGAATGAAAGATGCTGAGATCCAAAAAAGTGTGAATGCCTGCCCAGGATAATTTCATGTGCCCTGCATTCTATTGGTGGAAGGAACTACCCTCTGACCTGTAGTGCTCCAGGATGCTGAGAGTGAGCCTTGCTCCCAAGATGTTCCCCTCCTAGGCCACCACCCAAGACCAGGCCTCTTGACCATCAGTGCTGATTTCTTCCATGTCAAGGACTTTTTTTTCAATTTTCACTTTGCTGTTGCAAATGAGTCGAACTCTCTGGGGCAACTCAGTAGGAAACAGTGAATCACTCTGCACACAAGCACAAGCAGCCACAGCAGGTGTTTACATGTGTGCACAGTGTGTGTGGCCCATGGAACACGTGGCTAAGACTACCCACATGCCAGGAATTCTCTGCCCACTGGTCACTCAGAAATAAGTGGTCACTGGCCAGCTGCTCATCCAGGTATAGGAACTGCCCCTCCTTCCTTTCGTCTCCTCATCTCAATGTCTCCACCATGGCACCTCCTGGAACCTTCTCCTTAGAACGCATCCTGCACCAGTCTATTTCTTTCTGCACCTACTACTGCTCCTGTCCCAGTCAAGGTTACCTGGTTCCTGGACTAAGCTCTCACCTCCAGACAAGGCCTCTGGTTTTCACTCCTAGTCCCCTACCTCCCAATCTATCTTCCACGAAGTAGCAACAGTGATTAAAAACAAAAACCTGGAGCCACTGTAAAACCAGCTCATGGCTGTCTGCTTAAAGCCCTTGGTGCCCTTGAAACAGAATCTGACTCCTCCAGGGCTACCAGCCCCACACGCCAGCCTCCTCCTGGCACAGTGAGACACAGGAACACTGGCCTGCAGGTTCCTCCGTCACTCCAAGCTCATTCCCATGGTGGGCCTCTGCACCGGCTGCCCTTCTGCCTGGAAGGCTCACTCCCTCATCCCGTTATGGTTGCTTCCTTTTTGCCCTTCGGGCCTTGAGGTATGGGATCTCACCTCAGAGAGGCCTCCCCTGAATGCCCATGCTAAAGCTGACATCCAGTCCTTCTCCATCATGCCATCCTGTTTAGTCTCATACCAAACACTTACCTTTTTTTCTCCTCCAGTGCTGGGGATGGAACCCAGGTCCCCATGCATGTTAGGCAAGGGCCCAACCACTGAGCTACACCCCCTCCCCATTTAGTCTCTGCATTGCTTTTATTCCTGTCTCATCGTTCCTTGTTCACTACCTTCACACATTCAACCAACACCTATTGATCACTTCTTGTGCCAGCTGGACTAGACATGTGTTTATTCTCCCTGAATTATGTAAAAGCCCATGAGGGTAAGGCCTTGGCCATAGGCTCAGGGCCTGGCATGGAGGCAGCATTTGATAAATATTTAATTTGCAGAATGAATAACAGTCAATAGGTGATGTGTACTCAGGAAATCAGAACTTGCTTAGACTTCATGGCTTTGAGGCAGCCAATATTCCAAAGCAGCTCCAGTGCTTGGATATACCATTCCCTGCCTGCATTTTTCCAGGCTAGCTATGACTCCCTTCCTGTTTGTATATCCGTCATGCATTTATTAGGTCCTACTGCTTACAGATCTATGCTCAGTGTCAGTCTCTGTCCTGTGTAGCTCGCCCAGCTGTTGGCACTCAGAGGCCAGCCATGGACAGGCCAATAGGCTGCCTTTTCTTAGATGATGACCAACTGACTCCTCACTAGAGGCCATTCAAGAAGCAGCAAAGTGCCAGGCCACCTCTCACACCTGTAACCACCTTCCATCCAGGTCCCCCAGATGCTTAGGATTTCAATGCAACCCCCAGGGACAGCACTCAGAAAGCTCAAGGTGCCAGGCTCTTTTCTCCAGTGCTACTTCCCAAGCAGTGTGTGGGACTGCTTATCCCTACCAGTGCCCAACCTGACTGCCTTACACTTCCCACCATCACAAGCCACTCCCACAGGGGACATGCAGGCTGTGGGGTCTAGCAGGGCTATATCCCATAGAGTTGGCATTCATTAGCTCTGGGATCTTCAACAGATCACTCCATCTCTGGGAACTCGTTTTCCTCCTTGGTAAAATGAGGACTATAAAAGCACTGGCCTTTTGGGTTGTTATAGCTCGTCCCTCCAGAGCTTCCTGCTCCTCCCTGATCTGCAGGCCCCTGAGGTCTTATCAGTCCCAGTTCAAGGGACAAGGTAAGAAAGGAAACAGCTCTTTGGAGGGGGTGAGGGGACATATAGTTAAAACAACACATGTAGGCAGGCAGAGATACAGAGAAAAATCAGACATCATCACAGAAGACTGCAGTCAAGGGAGGAGGCAGGCTTTAGACAGAACCATGGAGCAGACAGACACATGCTCCACCTGGATGCTGTCACATGCCAGTACACCAGAGTACAGACCAGGGAGCTGTCCACTTCACTGGGCTGGGGACAATTTGAATGAGAGGGGTAAGATGAGTTTGGTCTCTTGTTTCCCAAATGTTCTGTGTCAAACGCTATCCTTGGATTAACAGGACAGGTGGATGGAAGAGGGGAGTCAACCTAAAAAAAGGCTACAGTGAATGACATAAAAACCCTCAGGCTGTAATCTATACAGTCTGCCTTGCCTCTCCCCTCTCCCTGACCCCAGACTTTCCAGTTACCACTCTTATTTCCTAGAATGCTGCATCCTCCCACCTTCTGCCCTGGTTAAGCGGCCTCTGTAACTAGGGAAGCAGCCCAGCTCCCTGTCCTTGGGAAACAATGGGAAGATTTCTCAGAAAAAGTCAGGATGTGTTGTCCTGACTTCCCTGTTCCTTGGTGAAGGTAACCTCAGATCCCAGGCATCTCCCTGGTTCTGCCAGCTAAATCCAGAGGTGACAGAATCAACAGTCAATCCCAGGGGAGTAAACAGCAACAGAAGCCATAGCTTGGATAAACCAAGGAGTAACTTGATAAACCAAGAAAGCACTAGATAAGGAAGCCTTCAAGGTCTGCCTGCAGCTCTCCAGCTGCATGTCCCCCCTGACCCCACTAGCCCTCCTCTGACTTCCCTTTCTGCTGCAATGCAGAAGCCAGATACCAGCAAGCAGCAGCCACAGCAAAGACAGAAGCCTGATGGCCTGGGGAGTGCTGACAGTCCACTCATCTCCAAAGTTCCTAATACAGGATTTCTGACAGAGGAGAAAATTTTTTAAATTAAAAATTTAAAGGGCTGGGATTGTGGCTCGGCGGTAGAGCACTCACCTAGCATGTGTGAAGCCCTGGGTTCGATCCTCAGCATCATATAAAAATAAATAAATAAAATATTGTGTCCAACTACAGCTAAAAAATAAATATTTTTTAAAACATTTAAAAAGTTCCTACTCTTAGGGGCTGAGGCTATGGCACTTGCCGGCACGTGTGAGGCACTGGGTTCGATTCTCAGTACCACATATAAGTAAATAACATAAAAGTTTTTATATATATATATATATATAAAGTTCCTGCTTTTATTTAGAGTGACAGGTGACAGGTTGGAATTGTGCTTGCTCAGATCAGTGGATTTTAGTGGTTGTGTGCAAGGACTCTGGAACCAGACTGCAAAGCTTTGATCCCAGCTCTGCCACTTGGTTGTGGGGCTCTGAAGAAATTGCTCCACCTCACTGTGCTTCTATTTCCTCCTTGTGAATGAGAATAAAGCTGTACCTGTCTCCACGGGTAGCTGTTGAGAATAAAGGAGTTAAAATAAGTTAGAGCATGTAGGGCAGTGGCTGCCACGTGTTTTTATTCTGCCAAATCTGTGAGGAAGAGTGGCTGGCCCATGAGGCCTGGAGGGGAGCCAGGTGAAGGGCCCTGCTTCAGGGGGTCCTGGGTGGGTATTACATTCTAGGACTCTGAAGGAACAATGGGAGGTCTATTTTCATTGCCTCAAAGACCCATCAACAGCTGTGAAGACGCAGCCGCCCTGAGCAGTGCTCGTCAGGCTAAACAGAGCAGCCCTAGGCGTCCTTCTGACCTGATGCTGCCCCACAGTCCTGGCAGTAGACACCCTTTGGAGAATATGATCCACAGCTTCATTGATGGGTCCTGCCTGTCCCTGAGTAGGTCATATCTTTGTGCAGGGACTTTAGCCAGCCCTGGTCACTGGTGCTGATTCACTCACTCTGCCCTCACTGACTAGTTTGTAGGGGTCCCATTTACAGTATTGCTGACAGTTGGGACTCTCTACACATGAGCAGATTCAAAACTCAGCCCTCTGGGTCCTTGCATAGCCCTTAGGAGTCCAAGAAACAATAACAGTAAGTGTAGAAGATGACATACTTTGAAGAAGAATCTTGAAGCAACTTTAAAAAAAAAAAAAAAAAAAAAAGCCTCACTGCTCAGATGTACTTGGAGTCACAGGGTCGGCAGCTGCTGCAGAGAACAGTGGCTTCCAAACTTGCTTTTGACCTCCAAAGCCATTGCTCAGTTGCAATTCATCCAGGAGCCCAATACATAAAAAACACAAACAGGGCTCTAGTGGAAACAGCACCCGAGCTGCCTGCTTGGCACCCTTTCTCCTCCCCCTGAGCCCCTGATGGCACTCATGGCAATTCTGAGGACCCCTAGGGCTCCACAAAGCACTGACAGAAAACCACTAACCTAAACCAATTTTCCCAAGTAGAGATGGGAAAAAGAGCCCACAGGAGCCAGGCCTCGAATGGTGCCTGAACACAGACCTCGTTTTTAGACTGGAGGCTAATGCTTTTTGCCCTACTCTGCTAGGACTAGATCTATGGAAAGCTGAAATTTAAAGAAACAAGGCTTATTTCTGGTCACCTCCAACATAATCCTTAAGTATTTTAAAGGCCCCTAAACCAGCCAAGTAGGAAACAGAGCCTAGCCCCATAGATTGGCAGAAGGAAGGTCGGAAATGAGTTGTAGAAGCACATCTGACAATTCCATACAGTTTCCATCAGTTCTGTGGGACATAAACAGGTCTTGAAAGGCTTGGGCTTTGTGGCTGCGAGAGACCTGGACCAGGAGGGCCAGGAGGTGAATGCTAATGAGCTATGGAAATAGCAATTACTTCCCCCATGTCAGGCACTGTGCCAAGCAAAGGAGAATAAAGAGGACTGAGATATTTTTAAAGTATTTTTACAGCAGAAAAACTTTCCTACAGACTCAATTATATAACTATCAGACTCCACCTCTGAGCTGAAATTATCCATGGCCTCAGAGATGAAAAAAAAAAAAACGGCAAGCAAAAAGTCATTTTTTCCTACATGAGGGTCACAGGTTTCTCCCGAGAAACTCTGAGCTATATGGCCAGTGACCCAGGGCAGCTGCAAACCATCAGTCCAAAGAGCTTCCCAAGGGCAGTGTGGAGTCTGCCAGAGACAAATACCGGCCAAGTGGAGGGCAAGAGTCACATGCTGACCCGGCCATCATAGAATAGCGCCCAGGAAGAGCCATTTTAGGGGCTGCCAGCCCCAACCACATCAGCATGGTCACCACTACTCCCTTGGACCAAAATGGGGCTGGGGTCATTGAGCCACGAGGATGCCCAGAGGATGTTCCATGCATTCACAATAACTCTGTCCTTGGCAAAGTGCAGATGGACAGAGAAAGCCAGGGGCTTAAGCAACACAGATCTTCACCAACAAAACGACAGCTGAAATCAAAGGGATAGACTTAGGGAGATTAACTTACAGCCCAGGTTTTTGTCAGCCTGAAGATGGGAGCGCTTTGTAATGCTGACACCACAGACATGAGAGAATGAAGGTTGTTGAGTTCTAGAAGTTTCTGGGGGGGAAAAAGATATGGAATACATTATTTTGCTGCTATAAACAACAGAACAAGAACATGCCAAGTGTTACCAAATGTTGTCATATTCATGAAATTCAATTACACTTAAAAATATCTCATGTAGAAAATATAGTTCTAGGAAGTTCATAGGAACCATATGCTTTTGCTCTCAAATTGTCAAAAGGTGAGTCTGCATCTAAAAGGCTTGCAAAATTTCATAAGCTGACTCGTCTGGTTGCTGGACAGAAACGTGGCTCAGGATAAGATTTGATAATCCCTTTATGGTCTATTTTTAGATGAATCTGTCCCAACAGGCTTCTGTAAGCTAAAATCCTGGCCGTGCCAACAGTATCAGCGGTTCTTCTGCCATTACCTTAACGCCCGGATAAGAAATGGCTGAGGGAAGATGTTAGCCATCTGCGTAATCCCTCTCAGCTGGGAAGGCAAGCTATTCACCATGCTCCCTTGAACCAGACCCCAAATTAGTGAGAACATTTGGAGTCAATTCAGACTCAGACAAGTTCCTTACCAGGAAGGGCAACAGAAGGAGATACAGTAGAGAGTAAATGCAGAAAAATGTAAAGGCTCTGTTCTTGGTTTTATGCTGAGGGATATGGCTCACATGACAAGGTTCCACTTTTCATTCTTGGGAGACAGTGAAGCCTGGGCTAGCGAGTAGGTTCTATGGGACCCGCAGGCCTGGTTCCAATCCCAGCTCCCACTCTGCATTTCCTTCGACAAGTTACCCAATCCTCTGCACCTTGATGTCCTCACAGGTAACATGGGGAAGGTGATAAAGGCACTTGTGCTGCATGAGATGGTGCAGCCTGGGCTGGGTGGTGTGAGGTGGTCTCAGTCTTTTCTATCTGGAAGACTCATCTTCCCTTTGCTCATTCCTCGTCTTGGGTAATTCCTGGCTCAGATACCACTTCCTCTAATATGGTTTTCCAGACCACATTCCCAAATTTATGGTGGTGGGAACTCCATCTGTATTCCCACACTCTTTGTATTCTTCACATTCTAGATTGTACTTGCTTTTTATTTGCCTCTCTCTCACCCTGAACAGTGTGTCCCCTGAGATATCATGTCCCTGTACCTAGTTCAGCACCCAGCACATAACAGGTAAAATGAATAAATAAACGAAAAGCCCTTGTATCTGGGCCTCATAGCTCTATTCTTACTTGGAAAGTTTTCTCTGACCACACAGATTAATACTTCAGTTCACACATCTTGTAACAATTTCTAGTTGTTTCCTGTGTGAGAACAGATTCCCCGAGTGAACTGAACTGCATTCTAGTATCTGAATTGCCATGCCTATCACTGAATTTCCTCTCAGTGCCAAAGGCATCTGGGAGTTTATCTAACCTACCTCTTCTAATTTATAGATGAGAAAACCAAGGCCCAAAGAAGGGAAGGGGCTTGCCCAAGGACATACCCAGCATGTGGGGCCAGCATGACAATCTACAGTAAGGAAAAGGGTGGAGGTTAATGACAGATCATTTGGGACTCCTTAGACGGGGGCCATAAACTCATTTCCAAACTGTAAGCCCCAGGAGGGATTAGAACTACAGCCAGATATCTTTTCTTCTGCCCATCATAGCACTGACTGACAGCAATAAGTATTATTAAACCCAGTGACAGTCCCAAGTACTTCAGGAGAATGAATGGGACATTTGGTGACCATTGCTCCCAACATCTTTATAGACCGATGCACTTAACCTTCCCCCGAAGGGCGGCAGGGCTGCTCCCCCGAAGGCAGAGATATGGCTTTTATTCCTACTCTGCTGCTGACTCTCTGTGGGGCCTGGGCATGGACATTGCTCTCCAAGTCTTCTTCCTCTGCAAATTGGGTGGTACTAATGTGAGCCCTGAATGCAACCAGCTGAATGCAGCTGCTTTGCGGCCTGTTCAGGAGGGCCTGGGTGGGAAGAGGACACACGCATGCACAGAGCAAGGGGTGAGCCCACTGCAGCAGGCACAGGACAGGGAGCTGGGCGTGCGGAGACACTCCTGGCCTGAGAGCAGCCTGGGAAAGCACCAGGATGGCCCAGCTGGGGCTGGAACAGATGGAGGAAGAAGAGGGGAAGTCGGGGCCAGATGAGCAGGCAGGGTGGACTACACCAAGTGGGGCACTGGAGGTGGAAATGAAGGGCACAGGGTCATCTTGCCCAGGCCTGAGCTCAGGATGGAGTGGAGCAGACTCTGCTGACTAGTGACATAACTGTGCAGGATGTGAGTAGATCACAGGCACTGATGCTACCTAAAACCATTCAGACCCAGCAATTCCAAATCCGATGGAAGAATGAACAGAGTCCAGGGGGCACCACAGGACCTTGGGAAAAGAGTGCAAGCCCAGTAAGGAGAATGGCTGGCTGCCAACATCATGGGATGGAGAAGCATGCTGCTGATGCACATGCAGGTACCAGGGCATAGGCAGCAGGGTGGATCTCAGAGGTGGCTCTACCTGGGGAACTCAGGCCATAGTCCCCACCCACCATTTCAACCCTGTCCTGCAGGCCCACAGAAAAGCACTTCCCAAATACAGTTGGACAGACAGACACATGGTCAGCCTGTGTGCACATTTTTGAGACAAAAACAAGGAGGGGGGAGGGAGAAAATAATAATAAAACAGCTTACCTTGGCTATTTTCACAAAATGGCTGAGGATTTCTGCTCTTATTTTTAAAGTCTGTGCTGTTAGAATTTCTCGAACAACCCAAAAACTGACCTGTAGAATCAAATACACACACACACACACACACACACACAACCAGAGAAGTTGTTAAATGCCAGACACCCATCACCCTTGCCCACTACTGCTGTGAGATATCCACGAGACTGGGAAGCTGGGAGAGCATGGCCCAGGGTCATATGAGGTGAAGGGCTCCTTGTGGCACCCGATCCTGGATGGGACCCATGTTCTCAGCACCCACTCTCCGCACATACAGCAGTGCTGGGAGAAGCAGGCATGTCTGTGTACACCCAGGGGAGTACTGGCCTCCATGACATACCAGTGTCTCTGCAGGTGCTGCAGGGAACTGAGAAATGAATTGGGCTGGACACCTGCTTAGAAGGATCTGATGCAGGATGACCATGGATGATGGGAGGACAGTTGGACAGACAGACACATGGTCAGCCTGTGTGCACTGACAGTACATCCACTAGGTAGGCCCAAGATAAGGAGGATTCACTGAAAATGTGTGCAACTGCCACAAACTTAATTTTCTAAGAAAGGTTGTCCAAGAATAAATGATACAAAAAGTCTTTCCAAATTCTGAGCAGTGCAGGTTGCAGCTATGACTTCCTGGAGACAGCCTGTGCCTAAAGGGCATGCCAGAAGCTGTGGTTCAGAACCTCATTCATGCTTGACCTCTCACATCGAGCCACAGCCCCAAATCCCTGGGTCTGGTGGGAACAAGAAAGTCATCTATCAGTGTAGGGCTGACTCACAGTACCTCAAGGAAACAGAGGAAAGGGTCAGCCAAGGAATGCTGGGAACTGGCTGGCCTTCTGGCTTGTGTTTCAGGGTGTTTCACTATCGCACAACGTGTGATGCGAAACACGAACACCCAGAGTGCTAAGAAAGGTGGGCCAAAGGATGGGGGGCGAGTGGCATGAGAAGGAAGGCAAGGAGTCTGAAACCCTCCATTTTTAAAAAATATTTTTTAGTTATCGATGGACCTTTATTTATTTATATGCGGTGCTGAGAATCGAACCCATTGCCTCACACATGTAGGCAAGCATTCCACCACTGGGCTACAAACCCAGCCCTGAAACCCTCCATTTTATAAGGAAAAAAAAAAATGAAGGATGACCCAGAGTTAACAAAGCAAGCCCACTGCTGCGATACAGTACAGTCTTGTAACAGAAATACTGTTACTTTTCCAAAAGAAAACAAGGAAAGAAAAACCCAGAATCACCAATTTGCCTTTTATATTAAGCAGGAGTATTATAGAAATGTTTTCTTGGTGTAACGATCTGTGGTTGCCTCCAGGACACGCCTGGGTTTCCATAGAATCATTTTTTCCATGGATTTGTCAAAATTAAGTTCAGATTCAAATGTTTACTAGCCAGTTATGGAAGAAAGTGTTTCTGGATAGCAAGCACTCAGCCCATAATCTTGTATGTGACTATGTATGCTCTTCTATGCCACATAATCTCAAGTGCGATACTTTATATGTATAATTTAATAGATTCCTACATGCCAAAACGCCACACATTTTTCTAGCCTAATTATGGGAGGTGGCAGAGCTGACTTTGGATCTGCAGCACATAGTTTGCAGGGGAAGATCCAGGTCAACAGTTTGATTCAACAGAGCTGCCTGAAGCCCCAGTGGGTGCAGGCTCCAGAATCCACGAGTCTAGAAGAGAATATAGGTTTCTTATGTGGAGCATTTCCAGATTGGCTTTTTTCATTTAAGATTCATCTCTATTTTTTTATTTTAATTTTTAAAATATTTTTTTGGTTGTAGATGGACACAATACCTTTATTTATTTATTTATTTATTTATTTTTTTAAAGAGAGAGGAGAAGGGGGGAGAGAGAGAGAGAGAGAGAGAGAGAGAGAGAGAATTTATTTATTTATTTTTAGTTTTTCGGCGGACACAACATCTTTGTTTGTACGTGGTGCTGAGGATCGAACCCGGGCCGCACGCATGCCAGGCGAGCGCGCTACCGCTTGAGCCACATCCCCAGCCCCCTTGATTTATTTTTATGTGGTGCTGAGGATCGAACCTAGTGCCTCACAAGTGCAAGGCATGTGCTCTACCACTGAGACACAACTCCAGCCCCTCATCTCTATTTTTTTAGTTAACTATTTATTTATTTATTTGGTGCCAGAATTGAACCCACAGGCACTTAACCACTGAGCAACATCCCCAGCCCTTTTTATCTTTTATTTTGAGACAGGGTCTTACTAAGTTGCATAGGATTTTGCTAAGTTGCTGAGGTAGGCTTTGAACTCACAATCCTCCTGCCTCAGCCTCCTGAGTCGCTGGGATTCCATCTGTATTTTTACATGACTTGATAACTTATTCCAGTTTATCTTACCCATTCATCTACTGAAGGACATCTCCATTGCTTCCAGTTTTTAAAAACTTGAATGAAATTGCTGTAAATGTCTCTGTGCTTATGTGCATCCATGTGCATATGTGTATGTATGTGTGTGTAAGCTTTCAAATCATCTGGGTAAATACCCAGGAGTGCAATTGTTGGACACATCTGCCTCGTTGCATTCCCACCGCCCCACACACAGGACTTCGTGCTGCTCCAGATCCTGGCCAACAGTTGGCACTGTCAGCTTTTCTGTGTTTGAGGCATTCTAATAGGTGTGTAGGATTTTGCTTTTCTCTAATGATAAATAATACTGAGCATCTTTTCATAAGTTTATTTGGCATCTGGATATCTCCTTTGGTGAGGTATCTGTTGAGTTCTTTTGCCTGTTTTTAATTGGGCCATTTTTTTTTTTACTGGTGAGCTTTCAGAATATGATTTGTACACAAGTCCTTTATCAGATATATATTTGAAAAATATTTTCTCTCAGTGCCTGGTTTGTCTCTTAATTCTCTTAACCATGTCTTTTGAAGAATGAAAATCTTATTAACTTAATAAAGTTCCAATCAATTTTTTATTTCATGGATTGTGCTTTTGGTTTCATCATCAAACCCAAGGTCATACAGATTTTTTTCTTCTGTTTTCTCCTGTAAGTTTTATTTTATTTTTATTTTTTTGTCATTTTCTATTTATTTGCTGTTTGTTTCAATTTTTTTTTCTTTTTTTTATTTTTATTGTTGGTTGTTCAAAACATTACATAGTTCTTGATATATCATCTTTCACACTTTGCTTCAAGTGGGTTATGAACTCCCATTTTTAGCCCATATACAGATTGCAGAATCATCCTGTAAGTTTTAGAGTTTTGAGTTTCACATTTAGTCCTAAGGTTGATTTTGAGCTTTTATGAAAGGGCTTAGGTCTGTGTCTAGATGCATTTACACACATGCACATGTCTGCTGTTCCAGCACTATTTATTGAAAAATTATCCTTTCTCTAGTGGATGCCTTTATACCTTTATGAAAAACGAGCTGACTCTATTTGTGAGGGGCTCCTTCTAGAGTCAATATTCTGTTCCACTGACCTAGATGCCTGTTCTTTTGCCAATACTGAGTCCCCTAACTTTGTTCTTTTTTAGCACTGTGTTGTCTATTCTAGGTCTTCAGCCTTTCCATACCATCTTTAGAATAAGTTTGTTACTATTTATAAAATAGTTTTGTAGGATTCTTATTGGAATTACATTGAATCTACAGATCAAGTAGGAAAGAAGTGACATCTTAACAATAATGTCTTTTGACCCATGATGATAGAATATTTTTCCATTTATTTAAATCTAATTTGACTTCTTTCATCAGTGTTTTATAGTTTTCCACATATAAACCTGTACATATTTTGTTACATAAATACCTAAGTTTTGTTTTTGGTGCTATTACAAATGGTATTTTTTTAAATTTCAAATTCCAATTCTTCATTACTGGTATATAGGAAAGCATACTGACCTTGTGTCTGTGTCTTGTAACCTTGTTGTACTTGCTTTTTAATTCTGGGGTGGAGGGCATTAAATAGACTTCTTTGGAATTTTCCATATAGACAGTCATGTCAGCTATGAATAAAGATAGTTTGGTTTCCTTCTTTCCAATTTTTGTCTGTTATTTATATATTTTTCTTGTCTAATTGCACTAACCAGGACCTCTAATACAATGTTGAATAGAATGGAAAGAGAGCACACCCTTGTCTTGTTCCCAATCCTTGGAGGAAAGTGACCTTTAAAAATGATTTTGACTAAAAGATTTTTATAAATGTTCTTTATCAAGTTAATGAAATAGCCTTCTACTCCTAATATGCTGATTTTTTAAAATTGTGAACAAAAGTTGGACTTTGTCAAATGTTTTTTTCAGGTCAATTATTTTTCTTTTTTGGATCAATAATACATTACATTAATTGATTTTCAAATATTTGAACCAGTTGTGTATACATGGAATATATCCCATTTTGTCACAGTGTAAATAACTTTTCAATACACACAAATTATTACTATAATGACAGTTGCTTCGGTGATATAGCTATAGAGTTCAACTGCTGGGGACTTAGACATCCCCTGGGAGACCCAAAGAGGTATTATAGATGAACAAACTAAATACATAGGAACACAAAGAACTTTATTTAGTTAATCAACCACAAATAAAAACAATCAAACCATGTGGCAAAAGGAAAAAAAATATCTAGGTTTAAGAAAAAAAAATTATCTTTTCTTATGAGAAATCTACTTTTGCCACAAATTTCTCATAAGTCCATTCATGATTTTTTTTTTTTTTTTTTTTTTAAAGAAACCAAGAGTTAGAAGGGATCTTAGAGGTTCTGCCTTTTCTCTGCCACACCACTGGATGCAGTTCTACACTAACCATGATAAAGCCCTTGTCTGGCTTCTGCTTGAGCCTCCACAGTTAGGAAAGAGCCAAACTGCCTCCTACTTCTGGCCCCTGTATTTAACCATCAGACCCTCTGGGCTGATCCAGCCACCCAGTAAGAACCCCACAGTTACTTACAAACCTCGCTGACTCCTCCCTGAGCTTTCTCACTCCTTAGACCTTCTCCTGATCCCCTCACCCTTCTGGTCACTGTGATACTTACAAGCTCCTGTGTGACATCGGCACCCCATGTGAAGCACCCCAAACTGGACATAAAGCAGACCAGAATAGAATTACTTACACCTATGAGAACTTCTCAATGCAAAAGAGCTGACAATGCCAATGGTTGGCAGGGATCTGGAGCAAGGCAAACTCTCACATGTTGTTGTGAAGGGGCAGATGTGGTCCAGATTGCACCCCTAAGTATTTACCCAGATGATTTTAAAACTTACATAGCACACATACAAGCATGAAAATGTTCACAGCAACTTATTCAAATTGTCAAAAACTGGAAGAAACTGAGATGTCCTTCAGTATTGATCAATGGGTAAGCTGACCATGGGGAATCCATATAGTGACATAGTGTTCATGTAAAAAACTGAAATGAGTTATCAAGTCATATATAGAGAGATGAGTCTATTACAAAGTGAAAAATGCTGGTCTAAACAGGCTACATATGTATCCTTCCTTTTTCTTTCTGTCTTCCTTTTTAGACTGTCTGGAAAAGATAAACCAATAGAGATAAACAAGCAGATCAGGATCTGGGTCACTTCTTTCTCTCCACCACAAATCCCACCTTCTTCCTCAGGCAACTTGTACATCACCATGAACTACAGCTTCATGCCTCTTGACCACTTCAACTGCAGCAACCATCGCTCCCACCACTTCCATCACCACCTCCTTCCTGATTACCAGGGATGGCTCGACAGCAGAAAACTACACTCCAGTCTTGGCCACAACCCTTCTCCTTGGCCCCACTGTGCCAGACCCTCCCTCTCAGCATCCCCTGGAGTCCCTGGCAGCCCTCTTTCTTGGCATCCTTTTCCTCTAGGCAGACCCATCCCCTATCAGTTGTTACTCCACTCCCTCCTTTGCCAGTACTTGAAGTTCTCTTTTGCCTTGGTCCTTCCAGAAACTCAGGCTGCTGGCCTCTGTGTGCATGCACAGATGGATCCCACCACGAATCCCACCATGGATCCCACCATGCCTCCTGTGCTCCCACTCTCAGGCTGTGCAGGTTAACTAGATATGACTACCTGCCCACTGCCCCAGGGACACTGTAAAAGTCACAATTTTTACTGTGCCACCATCGGTGCCCTAGAGCCTTTCCATATCAGCTCTTCCTCCTTCACCCTGGAGTGGGTTTTCCACTTTCCCACCCTCTGCTTCCCCCTTTGCCTCCTGTTTTCCTGAAGAAAAGAGGCCACAGGGCCTCCCTGTGTCACATCTACAGGTGGACTGACAACTGCATCTTGCCTTTTTGGGGCACCTCTCATCCCAAGAGCCCCAGCCTCAGCCTCTCCCACCTTCTCTGGGAAATACTTCATCAAGGATTCCTTCTCATCTTTAACTTTTCCTTGTTTCCTGGATTCTTCCATTCAAAACAGGAACCTCCTCAAGACTGCCCACTTAGAAGAAGAAACAGAGGACCACCTCTCTGGGCCTGTTTGACCCCTCCTGCCATCTCCTCCTCATCTCCGTCTTTGGAGTCACAGTTGCTGGGATCACCCGCACCTGCTCTCTCTCCGCTGTCGCCATCTCCTCCTACTCAGCCTGCTACGATTCCGACAAAACTGTCTGCCGGATGTCACCAGCGGGGTCTCGATGCCAGGTTTCAAGGCCTCTTCTCCAGCTGACTTACGTGGCCCATGCTGCAGCACTCTCTCTCTCTCTCTCAAAATGATTCCACTACCTTTCCTGGGTGTTCCTTCTGCTCTTGGCCACCCTTTCTCAGCTACCTGTGCTGCCCGCTGTCCTCTGCCCATCCACAAACACCAGCAGTCCTCACATTCACACTTGGGCCTCTGTTACTCCCGATTTCCTCTTCATCATTTCCAAAACTTTCAGCATCCCCTGGACACCGTCCCTGCCCTCACGCCTACACCTATGCCCCAGCCTCTAGTCTGGCCTTAACCTTTCTTTTGGCTCAGAGCTCCCACAACCCTTCATGTTAATCGTTTCCTGTGTGACAAGCATGGGGCTAGACCCTTTACTCCCATGATTCTCATTTAATCTTTAAAAAACAGTCAAAATGCTTCCTGAGGAAGATGAGCTCACAGAGGCCAAAAGCTAGCCCACACTGTACAACTAATGAGTTATGGGGTTAAGACGCCAACCCAGGTCAGATCTGTTTCATTCTCTGAGACCCTAAAGTGATCCCGCATTCATTTTAGTGCAGCAATCAACTCCCTAAAATTACATGCAAATGTATGTGTCCACAGTTTCTGGGGAAAAGTTCTTATGTGATATCGTCAGATTCTCACAAGAATCCATGACTCAAAAAAGATGGAGAATGTCTCTGCTGTAAGGAGAACTCCTTGAGGTCAAGACCCCAAAGAACCTGGCTGAGCTCTTCCATGCAGCTGTTCTATGAAGAAATCCCTAGGGACTCGGGCCCTGCTGGCAAGCAGATCAGGACACTGGCCACTGAGTTTCTGGCCTGGCCACAAGGAGCCTCAATCCCTGGCAACCTCCTTCCCATCAGCTGATCTGCACATTTTCCTTGTCTTCCCTCTAAAACATATGGATACCTCTTGGTGCCACACACGATGCAAGCAGAGGATGTCATTCTCAGTTACAGATTTGGAAACTGAGGCTCTGCAGGGGCAGTGACCTGCTTCCTTTTACCTGGAGTCCTGTCCTCACATGGAAAGGCCCACCAGGAAGGGACACCAATGAGTTCATCCCGAAGAAAGCCACCCCAGTGGCTGACCGTCCTGGCCTCTGGGCAATGTTCAAACTAGAGCTACCAGGGCTATGTCCAGGAACGGCCAAAGGGCCATCAGGAAGTCCATTTCCTGGAGCATTCTGCTTGAGAAAATGCAATTTCACTTCTGGCTCATTTCACCACTCAGCCTGAGCTGGACATAATGCAACTGTTCACAGAACAAGCTGCATGGCCTTTGCCAAGCTGGCCTGGCATCTGCCTGCAAAGCAGACTGCATCAGAGCCCCAACAGCCTCTCCTACAGGAGCTCCATGGCTGGTCAGAGGAGGGACTGAGTTGGCTCCCAGTCAAGTTGTTTTGTTGGGAAAACTATGAATCCCCTGATAGTTTATGCACATCTGTTTTCTTAAGACTAAGCTCAGTTGAAAAGAAAAAGATTTTCAAACGAAAGAGAAAAGAAGCAAAAGGTTTGGAACTTGATTTTTCAAAACAAATGATATGCAGCTTCTAGCCCAGCCGCATCTAGGCCTTTCTTAGCTCTTAATCATATCTCACCAAGGAACACCTCGGTCCGCTCTAGTCCTGATCTTCAGCCAATAAGCTGGTGTCTCTGTGAGGCTCCCACTGTGCTCACATGGGTGCTGAGGCTATGAGGGCTGGAAAAGCTGAATAGCAGTGATGCACAGGACCAGGCATTTCCAAGAGGGAAGGCCCAGCTGGAGCCATGGCCTCAAGGGAACATAGGCCCCAGCACCCAGAGGACCAATCATGCACATTATGCAACCTCTGGGCCACTGTCCTCATTTGAAACCAGAAAAACAAAACAGAAGAAGAAAAAATTGCCAACAGCATCATTTGGGGGTTTGGTTTATGCAACGGGAGTCGTCACAACCAGAGCAAAAATTGTGCTCCATCAAATCAGTTTGGAATAGTATGGGGCCAGTTAATCTGGGTTCAAAGAAGTCCAACTCAAAACTGTTTCCTGAGCACCTCATTCACTGGTCCTACTGAAGGTCTAGTACCTTTCTGCCCGACACTGGGTAAGGGAGCAGGTGGCAGGTGGGCATAGTGATGAGTAAGACGTGCATGGTACCTGTCCTATGAAACTCACAGACTGGCAAGGAAGCAGAGACCAGAGAGCTACACAGGATGAAGACAGATGGGTAAAGCACCACACAGAGAAGGACATGGTGCCATGAGGGAATGGATGATCAGGAGACCTCTGACAGGCTGGGGACCCAGGGGACAGGCTAAGATCTGAGAGTTAAACATGAAGGAGGAGCTCTGGGCTGACAGCAGAACACATAGGGCCCCTACAGGACAGAGACACGATGCATCGGGCAAGAGACGCAGGCCAGCATGGTGAAGCCTGAAGAGGGAGGAATAGGAAGCAAGGCTGGAGGATGGCAGAGGCTGGATCCCGATACCTGACCTCTCAGAGCACAACAGGGTGCTAGAACCTTAGCTTATATGGAATTGAAGCCCCTGGCATGACATAGACACAGGAAAGACATGTTCAGTTCTACCCACCTTATGAACTGGGTTGTAATGGCGCGAGAGTGGGTGAACACAGGGGTCTGGAGGAAGGGTTTGGATCTGGTGCAAGGTGCCTCTAAGTGAACCCTGGTGGGGCTGCAGCATTTAGGGACAACAGACTGCCTCTGGACAGGCATACACAAGGGCGGTTGCTTACCTGGTTAAACCTCCGGGTGAAGGCCACGACGTTGGGGGCCAGACTGTGTTTCTCCTTCTTACTCCATCCACAGCTGGCTAGTTCCTAGAAAGCAGAGAGTCCATTTCAACAGGGATTCTACTTGGGATGCAAAACCCACCATATCAAGTGGGAAGGAGCGGGGAGCTGAAGACCTGGCTACTCTCACCTTCCTTCACCAGGTCGGGGAGGAAGGCGGGATCTGTGGGAGAAGGTGTGTGCACGTGCTGCCAAAGGTGAGGAGGAGATGCAGAATACTTTCCTCCCATAACTTTGGCCACATTTCCCAAGATTTCTACGTCAAAATATTCTCTTTTTATGTTTTGAGTAGTGCGTTGTAATCATGCATAATAGTGGGGTCCACTGTGACATATTCATACATGCAAATAATCTAGTTGCTTCATTTCATTCCCTAGTACACACCTTTCCCTCTCCTCATGGTCTCCTTCCTCTAGACTACTGGGCTTCCTTATATTTATTTACTTTTTAAAAATTGGTATGTTATATATAAAAAGTAGGGGGGCTGGGGTTGTGGCTCAGATGTAGAGTGTTCACCTAGCATGCGTGAGGCACTGGGTTCGATCCTCAACACCACATAAAAATAAAATATTATGTCCATCTATAACTAAAAAGCAAATATTTTAAAAAGTAGGATTCATGATATATTCATACATGCATAGAGCATAATTTAGTCATCATTCATTTTGCAGTTCCTCTGATACTTGCATTCTAAAATTTATAGCAACATAGTTCACAATAGCCAAGGTATGGAACCAGCCTAGATGCCCCTCAAAGGATGAATGGATAAAGAAAATGTGGTATATATACACAGTGGAGTATTACTCAGCCATAAAGAAGGATGAAATTATGTCATTTGCTGGTAAATGGATGGAACTGCAGAGCATCAGGCTAAGTGAAACAAGCCAGATGAAGAAGTCAAGAGTTGAATGTTTTCTCTCATATGTGGCTTCTCTGGGGCCAAAAGTCCTTTCTTAGTGGGGACACAAACATTTTAACTAGCAGGACTCCTCCTGATGTAGAGTGAACCCAGAGCCCCAGGTGAACTTAAAACTGAAATCCAGCTGAAGGCTTGCAGATTTCATTGACCACATGACAGCCTCCATTCCTGAGTCAGGAAAAATCCTAATCCAGGCCCACCACCACCAGAAGAGCTTCCAGGACTACAGGGGCTTCCTTCCTGAAGTTGGACCCTTCCACTGTATATGACCAAAGGGACAGAAGTGAAGGTTCACTTTAGTGTCTTGTTCAGGGGCCTTGTCTCTGCTTTTCCAGCAGGTTTAGCATCAAGATTTGAAGAAATAGATTAGCTACATTTTATCTATCAGTAAGGCTGGTTCCCACCTGGAGATAAAAGAAGTAATCTAATGGGGGTTTTAAAAAGGACCAAGGTAAAGCCACTATCCAAAGACCATTCCCAACTTGTGCCTGCCAGAAAACAGAAGAAACGTAGATGCTAGAATTCTCTATCCCGAGTTCTAAGACTTCCTGTTAATTCATATCAGGCTCAATATCATTAGTATCTTTTTTTTCCAGCTGCACAGCTGGAACTTTCTAAAGATTTTTAGTGAGAGTCAGTTATCCAGCAGCTGGGACAGAGGCAGATCAGGAAGTCAGTGCAGTAATGGGAATGGCCATAAAGAAAACCATCGGCTGGGCAATTATGCCTGAGGTGTGGTGCTCATCAAACATATCTCAGGGCCCACAGGTAAGCCACAGATAGGAGCCTGTGGAAACTGGCCAGAGTTACTGGGCAGCTCTGGCAACAAGATGGACAAGCCAGGCACGGGAACACATGGGAACCAACCAGGAGGAGCTATCACACACCTCCTCACGGCTGCCTCGCATGTATCACGGCCTTCACAGAAACCCCCACAAGAGAACATGACCAACCCAGACCCTGCCAAGTCCTCACACTGCCCCCTCCCAGGCTAGACCCCAGGTAAGAGTAATGACAATGATATTAACTAATGCTACCGCTTAGCAAGAATCCCCTATGTGGCAGGTGCTGGACCAGGCACATCACCTATGTTTTCCATGTGATTCTCACCACATTCATTTTAACAAATGGGGGAAAAGGGCTCAGACTTCATGTACACCGTGAGTCCACTTCTCAAAATCAGATGTCTTTCTCTTAGAGATGTACGATTTACCTCTGTTATTTCCTTGTTCTGAACTGTGTATTTGACCTGCCTCTGTTGCATTTACCCACACCATTAAACACACCTGAATTGTTTACAGGTATATGTTCACACTCATTTAGTTTATCAGGACAAAGGCCTCTCTCTCCTGTGGATTCCAAAGCCAGTGCTGGAAAATATGGGTCATGCTCATCAAATATAAAACCCAGCTCCCTACACTGGGTTCAAGGCTGTGGTGTGGTTGTTGCCCAATTTCTGACTGAGAGTGGCCCTCCATATTTTCCTGAAAATTTTAATAAACAGCAGAAGTTGTGCATGTGTGTGTGTGTGTGTGCGTGTGCGTGTGTGTATACACACTTAATTCAGAGTCTGTGAACTTACTTCTGTACCATACAACTTAGAAAGACACCTGTCGACCAGTTAGACCCAGGTCAAATTCTTGCTGTGCATAACCCAGCAGCATGATGCTTATTTTCTTAGAACTTTCATGTTCTCACCTATGGATTCCAAAGCCAATGCTGGAAAGGATGAACTATGCTAACTAAATATAAAGGTCGCCTCCCCTTCGCAGGGCACACTGCCACAAAACAGCAAGGGCAGCATTCAGCCTTCGCCCAGCCCACAAGCACCACTGTCTTTATTAACAAGATCTATTATTATTTCTCTGCCTTTGTCACACAGGCAGGAGCCAAGCAGGAACTTTATCCACCTGAGTTTAATGATTTGGAATTTCTAAGACCCTGATTCAAACATGGCCATTTTCCAAGGATTCCCTGAGGAGCCTGGTGCTCTAAAGACTGGAGACATCTACCATTAAAACCTCAGCAGCATGAAGCATTGTGCTGAGAGGTACTGGGGCAAAGGTCTTGGGGCTCAAAGGCCCTGTTCTGGATCCCAGCCCTGCTGCTTGTTTCCTGGGCTTCAGTTTCATCATTGAAGAAATGAGGATGCTTAACCCCAGGACTGCAGTGGCTGAGGAAGGTGGTGGCAGGTGGGCATAGGGCCAGGCTGGCCATGGACGCTCACGCAGTGTTGGTTGAATGAATGAGGTCTGAGTGGTCCTCCGTGTTGAAACCTCCCAAACGCAGTGATCAAGATCAAGATGATCAAGATGTCCGAAGAAATGAGACCATTCTATCTGCACTAACGCAAGTTCTGGCCCAACCTTGTTGGCACTATTCCCCTCTGTGTTTGGCCTTTTAGGATTACAAGAGATTCTATCTGTGTGAAGTGGATCTGGAAAATGCGAAGTAATAGAACAAAACTCTTCCAGTCACTAATGCCTAAAAAAGGTTCATGCTATGGAACTAATGGTACCTATGGTGGGCTGAGGCTGGGAAGGCCCTGGGCTCTGCATCCTGGTGAGCAGGAGCTGCCCCAGGCCCAAGCACTTCCCTTCCTGGGGGCACAGTCCCACCCACCTGGGCTGCCCTGCCTCAGAGTTCTGGGCCCTGGCTGCCAGGCTTCTGGGATCTCTCCTCCATCACACAATGTTCCCCAGATTCACCAGGGAAAACAGAATCTATGAAAAGAAAATTTCCTGCTACTAAACTTAATGATTATCCCGGCCTCACTCTGGCTTCCCTCCTAGGACCCACCCCTCCCCCATCCCAGAGGCCCTGTCCATGTCTTTGACCTCCTCCTCTCCAGCGCCCCCTTCCCGCGGGCATCTTAGTGATCATCAGCCTCTCCCAGAAGCCACAGGAAAACAGCCTCCCAGGCGCCCCTCTCCTCCAGCTCCTGCTCTTTCTTCTCCTCCAGGGGAAAATTTCTCACACCCCCTTCCCTCTCCCACCCACCTCTCTACCCCTGCTCATCTGAATGTGCTCTTAACCAAGGACAACTTCCTGACTGGAAAACCACAGCCCCTACTCAGGCCCCTCCACCCCTCTGTGCCCTCTGCCGGGTGCTGGCCCTGCCCTTGCACCCCACGTTCTTCTGCTCATCTTCCCACTTCAGGCCCCCACCTGGGTCTGTCCAGGCTCACTGTCTACATTTCACCCTGAAGGTCACAGAAATACCCTGGCTTCAGCCATGTGTCTCTGTACCCCAGGTTGCCACCCTGAGTGCCAGGCTAGGCTACCCAGCTACCTGCTGGCCACACCGCAGCACCCTACACTGCAAAACCAGCAGGCTCAGAACAAAAGGGTATCGATGCAGTTGCCTTAAATAAAAACTCAAACATGAGATTCATGTAAACATTCAAAGGCAAATGCATATCAGAAGTCACGAAGGAAAAATCCCTAACTGGCACAAAAATAGCCCCATCTTAATACCTCATTCCTAGGTGACAACAGGCATCAACACTGGTCCTGCAAAGCTTCTCCGGCCATGTGACAGGAGGCTTGCCCACCAGCAGTCAGATCCCTCCAAGAAGGAGCATCAGCTCTCTGCTTAGTGGTCAGGGAGTCAGAAGCCTTGAAGTGGCCGAGGAGGGCCTGACTCTGACAGTGTCTGAAGCCAGTGAGGTCATCCCTAGAAGAGGTGGCCTGGGGAGTGGTGACACATCCTCCTTGAAGACCCCATGGTATCCAGGCTGCCAAGCCATAGGAAGCTGGCGCCAGCCCACGGTCCCTCCAATGTGGGCTTAATTCTGACCACAGCTTCTCCAAAGCACATTCGTTGACCGTGTCCACACGAAAACCGCATCACATTCAAGAAGAGTCTCTAAATCAGACCTCTGACCACCACCAGCTGGCACCAGCCAATGACACCACGTCACCATTGTGCCTCCCGGCAACTTTTCCCTTCCTCTTCCTTCCCACCCTCTGGCAGGGGAAAAACAAAAACATAAGATCGACTTATGAACAATCTTCAGAAGAACTGGTGGGACAATGACAGTCAAAGGAGCTCTAAAAACACCCAGGACAAGGTGGCCACTGAGGCAGTAGGGGACAGAGCCAACCAGGGGTGTCTAACCAAGAAGCAGGCCCAGCCTCTGGGGACAGGGCTCACAACAGACTCAGGTCAGGAAAGCTTCAGGGGCTGATGTGTCCCTCAGGGATGTGCAGGCCTCATCCCAAGGCAGTCATCATAGCACAGTGACCTGTTGCCCACACCCCTGCTGTGGAAGTGAGGGAGGAGCATGAGCTGCTGAGGAAGCCTCCCGATGGGCCCTGGCAGAGGCTGGCTCTGGGCTCAGGAGGGAGCATTAAGGGCACAAAGGTCACAGAAAGAACCCAGCGAGCATGACTGAGGAGTCAGCAGATCTGGGACAACCTCCTGGGTTTCAGTCAGCTTTTTTGCTGCTGTGACCAAAATATCTGACAAGAACAATTTTAGACAAGTAAAAGTTTATTTGATGCTCATGGATTCAGAGGTCTCGGTCCAGAGATGCGGATTCCACTGCTCTGTGCCCAAGGTGAGGCAGAACACCATGACAGAGGGGTGTGGCAGAGGAAAGCAGCTCAGGACATGGCAGTCAGGAAACAGAGAGCTCTGCTCACCAGGGACAAAATATAAACCCAAAGGCACGCCCCCAGTGACCACCTCCTCCAGCCACGACCCAACTGCCTACAGTTGCCATCAGTTAACACATATTGGTAGATTAATGCACGGATCAGGTTACGACTCTCATAATCTAATCACTCACCTCTGAAAGCTCTTGCATTGTCCCCCATGTGAGCTTTTGGGGGACACCTCATATCTAAACCATAATACCATGGCTGGGTGACCTGGGGCCATGAGTTTGCTCCTGTGAAAAAGTGGCACTGACAGCAGTGCTGCTGCCTAGGGAGTCAAAAGGGTTAGATGAGCTGACATTTGTAAAGTGCCCACAACAATGGCTGACACCTCATAAGCACGTTAATCATGTTAATAAAATAGTGCTCACGGGAAAAGGCATCACTGAGCGGGTGGGAGCAGGGCCAAAAATCCAGGCCAGGAGAGCCTGGAGGTAGGAGAAGGCACCAGGCTCCAAAGCCTGGGGTGAGGGCCCAAGCCAGCCAGTGGCCGCACGTGTGAGATATGAGCACCTACTGCATGCCAGGAACTGCAGGAGACACTTCTCACACATCATGTAGGTTCATCCTCACAAACCCTGGTGGTCGTTCTCCCATTTCCAAACAAAATAATAAGGAACAAGCAGATGATTCGATTTTTCCAGGCCACAGAGGCCACTGACAGTAGGGATGGTGGGAGCCATCTTCACCCAAGCCAGGACAAAGCTGTGGTCGCCACTTGGGCTCTAACCAGTGCCAGCCTAGAGGAGAGCTGGGTGGCACAAGGGCCAGACAAGGGCTTCTGAGGGGTCCCACCAGGTCAGAAAAGGGTATGACGCCTCTGGCTGCACAGGCAGGAATAGAAGACAAAAGGATGGTAGGATCCAGAGTGAAGATGCCCACCAAGCTCCCGGGAGCCCTCCCCAGAGCAGAGACTCGGGGAAAAACACAGTCGATACGCAGCAATGCCAAGCAGCCCACAGATTCCAGGTAAATACTGAGTCATTACCACTGAGTCTACACACAAACGACAACACACCAGTACTACTGCCATCTGATGGATGAGGCTCTGAGCTCAGAGAGACTTGTCACTTGTCTAAGGACACACAGCTAGAGCTGCTGGAACTGAGATCCAAACCCTGGTCTGATTCCAGAATCCAAGCTTGGCCACCAAACAGCTACAGGAAATAAAGGGGCTTCCTGGGTCCTTTCAGACAATAAATGTGCGGATGCGCTACTTGGGAGGAACACTTGTCTGGCCCTTTTCAGGAGCCCCATCCACTGGAGGACATCCAAGGCCACTGGCTGTCCCGTGGGTAAAATCTGAAGTTCTAGCAGATCCTAATAATTATTAACAAAACATGAGTGCTTTTATTAGTATGTATTTCACTGTCAGCACAATTAAATATCCTGTTATGCTATCCACCCTCAAAGAGAACATAAATCAAAAATGTGAGAGAGCAAATGTAGTTAGTCTGTGAATAAAAACAAGTTTCAAGAGGGAGAAACGGCTTCTGCCCATCATCTATCCTGCGATAAACCCGAACCACTGCTGTATTAAGTTCAAAATAGGTGACAAGTTCAAATGACACATGATATACACATTTCCTAAGGTCACTCCTGAGATCCCTCTGACAAAGCCCACAAATGAAAACAAATCCAAAATAGCAATGACAATAGCAGCAGAGGGATGTTACCCTCCAATGAGAGATTTCAATACCGTTCTGGGGATCAGCCTGGTTTCTGACTAACTGGAAGCAGAAAGTCTCGAGCTGGAAAAAGTCATGAGGGAGATATAGAGGTGGTGAATCAGCTGCCCAGGGCACTCAGAGAAGCAGAGGGCAGGGGCCAAAAGCCAGCAAGGTCAGCATGCCCACCCCCAGGAGAAACCAAGGTGAGGGAACTGCAGGCTCCCCTCCTATTGGCATTGGAAGGGCTGTACCCTGTAAGCCTGTCCCACAGTGTGGGCATATTGCTGTGTCCTACCTCGGTCACTCAAGAGGAAGGCCAGGAGGGTCAGATCACGAACAATGACAAGCTACCGGGAATGAGTTTAACAGCACAATGAGAGGAAAGACCAAGATAACAGAAAAATTAAGCTTAGAAGGAAAAAATAAGAAATGAAAACTCTAAAACACATAAATACGCTTCTTGTTTTGGTATCAGGTATTTAAACACAGGGGTGTTCAACCACTGAGCCACATCCCCAGCTGATTTCTTTTTTAATTTTATTTTTAATATTTATTTTTTAGGTGTACATGGACACAACACAATGCCTTTATTTTTATGTGGTGCTGAGGATCAAACCCGGGTCCCGCCCATGCTAGGCGAGCGCTCTACTGCTGAGCCACAATCCCAGCCCCCCAGCTGATTTTTTATCTTGAGATGGGGTCTCACTAAATTGCTTAGGGCCTTGCTAAATTGCTGAGGTTGGTATTGAATTTGTGATCCTCCTGCTCAGCCTCCTGAGCTGCTGGGGTTACAGGCATGCACTATGGCATCTGACACACACACACAATTTCTATTGCACTTTGCTACTATAAGAAAATGAGAAGTGTTGGACTAAAAAAAAAAAATTTGCAAAGCACAATCTAATAAAAAGATAAAAAATACACGTATGAAGATGTGAATTTGGTGTCAACGTATCTTATGTACAAACAGAGATATGATAAATTGTGGTATAAAGGTGTATTAAGAATTGTAATGCAAAAAAAGATATATATATATATATATATACACACATATATATATATATATATATAAAATATATAAAGAACAGCTATAATTCAATGATAGGAAAACAAACAGCCCAGTTTTTGGGGTTTTGTTTTTTTTGAAAACTTGGACAAAAGCTTTGTTCAGATCCTTTATGAAAGAGAATGCGGAGGGCGAGTAAGCCATGGAATGACGTTAGCAGCATTAGCCCCAGGAAAAAGCAAGTCAAAGCTGCAAGATGCCACCCACACATGTTGCCACAACCTAGAAAAGACAACAGCTGACCTGCCACGGCTGCAAAGGATGCAGCACAGCTGACCTCTCATCTGTCACCCTGGGCATTCAAACTGGCACTGCCATCTGGAAATGCAGTGTGGCTGTCTCTTATAAGTTAAGCACACACCTACCCTGGGACCTAGCGATCCCACTGGTAGATGTTCACACAATGCAAACCCATGTCCATATAAAACTGTGTGTGCTTGTTTATGGCAGCTTTATTTCTATTTCCCAAATTAGAAACAACCCAGATTTCCATCAGTTGGTGAGGGAATAGGGGAACTGCGGCACACCCACATAGCTGAGTACTACTCGGCCATGAAAAAGGGAATTAGTATTGCACGTGCTAAAAAAGATGCTTCACTTTCTGCCAAAGGAAAGAAACTAGACACTGAAGTGTTGTATGATTTCATTTACACAACATTCTCAAAAAGGTAAAAACTACAGGAACAAAAATTAGATTAATGGCTGCCAAAGACAGGGTCAGAGGTAAACCAATCTCAAAGGGCAAGAGAAAACTGTGGGAGTGACAACAAGCTCTCATCTGGACTGTGGTGACTGCGAGAGAGCACACGTTCTTCAAAACCCACCAAACTGTTCACTAAAAAGTTTGATTCCTACCTGATATAATTAAACTTTAATAAACATGACTTTAAAAGAAAAGGAATTTGCAAGGTGAGTCCCATGCTGACAACTGTGCAAAAAGACCTAAGAACTACTAGTCAACCTGGGGAAGGACAAGGTTCCTGGAGTAAGACTCTGGAGAAAACAGCAGCCATTAAAGATATGTCAGAAATGAAATTACGATAGAAAGCTTGGGAAAGCTTGAGGACTCAGTGAAGGGGAAAGGCGAGAGAGAAAAGGTGATAATAATCTCCAAGAATGCCAAAAAACAAGAATTCCTGCTTGTGTCTATTTAAATTTTGAATATATTTAAATACTACATATTTATTTAAACACATACTTTATATAAATTCAAGTAGCATAATAGGTTTACCATATGCTAAATATTATGTATTTTAATACTCATCTACATTTACATATTATATACGTATATGTGTGTAATATACTCTGTTTCAAGCAACTGATGGATCAAAGAAAATAGAGTATAGTGCTGAACTGGAGGCCTGGTCCCTAAGAGAATGAAATACAGCCCTGGCACACAACTTGGCTTGTCACCGAGTAGGACCTACACAGCCATAAAGACAACGAGTGCTGTTCGTTGGCTTTCCACTTTTACGTCCACCTAAGGAATCTGTGGTTGCTCTGGGGAATGTCAGAATGTGTAGTTCACTAGCTTGACAATGGGGACGTGCAGCTGAGGCAAGGGACTTAAAGAGGGGAGGGAAACACAGGGAGCAAGCAGCCTAGAGACTGCAGGAAGAGAGGTTTCAGAGCACCAAACAGAATCCCAAATAACCTGGAGGAAAACCCTTTAAAGAGGTTGCCTCTGGGAAGGGCCAGGGCGAGGGATGGAGACTTTATCTACACACTCTACTATTTGATTATCATGTGCAGGATTGCTTTGAAAACACTTTTACTAGATAACATATTACACATAATAAGCCTTCCAAATTAAGTTTTAACAGTTAGTAAATATTCCAAATATACAAAATTTTTATAAAATCATAACCTGCTTATGATCTGTCATTGTCAACGGTTATAAATATAGTCCATTCTCACATGACCACTAGATGCTCTATACCTTTCAGTGGAGGAATCATGAGTCCTCCAGAGAGAGTCCCTAGGATGGGACAAGGGCACTCAGGGCCCATGGTGTGCACAGAAGGCAGGGCTGGCTGAGGGTTCAGGAAGGCTCCCTGGAGGTGGGTGACTGCTGGGAGCGGCACTAACCCTTCCTGGAACAAAAGTAACTGCTGTGAAACACAGAAGGAAAGGGAAGAGGACTGAAGAGAAGGGGAAGGAGGCAAGGAGGGAGGAAGAATGGAAGGGAGGAAGAAGGAGGCCAGTCACGTGCCAGGCCCTGCGCCGGGGAGGTCCCAGACATTGAGGAGCTTGGAGTCTGCTCAGGGGGCAGCAGACAGGAAGGCAGAGAAGGACAAGTACACTTTCCTGCCTGTTCCCTAAGGCTGACATCCCAAGACTGTTCTAGCTCTACGCCTCCTGTGTGGCCATCAGTGGGCTGTGTCTCTGGCTCTTTCCTGGGCAATGATGATGGTAGTGGTGGTGGTGGAAAAGAAAGGGTGAGAAGGAAGGATGAGGGAGGAGGGAAGAGGGGAAGAAGGAGCAGCAGTGACTGACGGCTTGTGGAGCACTTCTGCATTCACCTGGTTTCCCAAGTTCAAGTGGATCTTAGGAAATAACAGCAATGAGCACAACAAAGATGCTCTCACATTCATAGCACTCACCTTCTACAGGCTGGGGAGAGGAGTTTGTCAAATAATAATAAATTATTCAAACCGACTTGATCAGGGTGAAGGCAGGGGACATTCAGAGGTTGTCTCAAGGGTCTGCCTGGCAAACTGACCTGGGGTAAAGAGGTGAGGGGCACTCTCTGCAGCTGTGTGGAGGAAGAGGCTCCCAGACAACAGAAAGTTCATGTATGAGGCCCAGGTCAGCGTGCCCCCTTGAAGCTGAGAAGAGTCAGGTAGCCAATGGGGCAAGAGGACACAGGCTGGAGAGAGTGGGATGAGGGGGACTGGGCAGGACAGGAGCAGGTAAGCATGGGGTTTGTTGTTTCGTTTTGAGGCCCAAGGGAAAGCAGTGGAGGAATGAGCAGAAGGAGCTCCCCAGGCACACAGTGCTCATGACACGAGCAAGAGCAGCAGCGGCCCCAATCCACAAGCACTCTTCCACTGTCCCAGCAGCCACTTTGGTAACTGTGTGGGATGTTCCCATGTTCTCATGTGACAGCCAGCTTGCTTGCTTGACTGCTCCCTGCAGTGCAGGGGATGATCCTGGGCCTCAACACCCCCAGCCCAAGAGAGCAATCTCTTAGTAACTCTGAAACAAATACCTGCAGGAGGCTGTGAGTGTGGAGAAAGGGAGGAGGCAGGTCCCAGGGAGAAATGGCCTCAGGACCCCTGGCCAAACAAACCACAAGGGCAGGGAGATCTAGTGGGGGCAAAGTCAGGATGTATACACAAGCTGGAGGATCAGTGAATGAGCAGACGCAATTCCTCTTTCTCAGTTTTTAGTCTTGTTCCTTTCTATAGAATAACAACTCATTTACAGCCACTACTGTTTCATCAAGTCCTCAAACCTCCATCTGCTTAGAAAACATGTACTAGATTTAGGGTCATGAAGATGATGCAAATTTCCCAAAACATTCCCGTTCCAGCCCTCGTCCTGTGCAACTCTGCACAATCAGAACCAGCTGTCGACACAGGGCAGCAGCCAACTGCGACCCTGCGAACAGTCTCCATCCATGTGAGAGGGAAAAGGCCCTAATTAGCAGCAGAGAGCCGAGACCAGGAGCTCAGCCCCACTAGATTAACAAGCCAAAGTGTGGGGCCACACACCCACTGCCACTTTCTACCCGGGACTGCACTCAACTCCCTTGCTCCTTCGAAGTATTGGGAAATTCCCCCCAATGTATCATTTAGACATTCTCTTGAAAGAAGGAAGAAAGAGAGGGAGGGAAGAAGGGAGGAAGGAAAGGGAGGAAGGAAAAACTTTATTTTTTTATTTTTTTTTTTTTAAGAGAATTTTTTAATATTTATTTAGTTTTCAGCAGACACAACATCTTTGTTTGTATGTGGTGCTGAGGATCGAACCCGGGCCGCACGCATGCCAGACGAGTGCGCTACCGCTTGAGCCATATCCCCAGCCCCTATTTTGTTTGTTTTTAATTAGGGACCTAGTACTTGTTTATATAGAAAACCAGAAAAATATAGAATGCTCAATGAAGGAAATTAAATCACCTGATAGCTTAACCCCTAGGAGACGAACCTGGGCCTCAACACCCCCAGCCCAAGAGAGCAATCCCTCAGTAATCTGCATTTTGATTTAAACTAATGACAATAACAAGAGTGACTAACATATTGAGCGCTCCCTAAGTGCTAGGCACAGCACTGACCATTTCATTCCCGGTTATCCACACTCATTGGATCCTCAAAACAGTCCTATGAGACAGGTACCACTGCTGCCCCAGAAGCTTACCTCAAGGAAAGCAGATTGCGGCCAATGCAAGAGCCAGGATTGAACCCAAGTCTATGGGTGGGTAAAGCCAGGATCCTCGGCCACAGCACCTCCACCTCCAGGCTGGAGTGTGCATTCATGTGCCGAGATGTGCATTCATGTGCCATCGTGTGTGTTTACCAGCTCTCTCTAAATTGAATTCACACCACATCTGGGATTTTATAATATACTTTTGTCCTTAATATAGTACAAACATTTTCTCACATTTGTCCATCCTTCCTTTTCAAAATTCCTGATACCTGCAGGACACCTAGAAACAATTCCTCCTATTCATCTCCTTTTGTCTTTACTCTCGAGTTTTAGGAGAAAATTTTAGCTTGTCTCTTAATTTGCTACTTTGGAGTTTTGCAAAATTTTATTTGCTTCTGTTTTCACTGCAATTTAAGTCTGGTAATATGGTTCTCAGACGACTCTTCATAATCTTGATCTTCACATACTATAGGGACACCCTGAATATCATGGAAATACGAAATGAAATTTCTGGAAGCACATGCTTCTAAGAAAGATGTAGGCTCAGATCAATTCTGCACTGGACCAACTGAAACTTTTCTGCACTGACGAAAATGTTAAAAAGCAATAGAAAGAATGAACCCAGGGGCTAGGGTTGTGGCTCAAGTGGTAGAGCGCTCGCCTGGCATGCGTGAGGCACTGGGTTCGATCCTCTGCACCACATAAAAATAAAATAAAGGTATTGTGTCCACCTACAACTAAAAATACATTTAAAAAAGAAAGAAAGAATGAATGAACCCAAAGTTTTCAGAGCCACAGAATTTTACCAGGGAGTTATCTGAGTCTTTTAATGAATGCAAAACCCTTATGCCAAAAATTTATACCAGAGCCTGAAAATCAATGGGAAGAATATCCAAGCCTACTGGGTTTATCTAAGAAATACAGGACCCAGCTAATGTTAACAATCAAAGAAACACATGGATAATTTAAAGAAAAAGTGATTTGATTCTCTCAATAAACATTGCAAAGTTAATTAGCAAAATGCAATGTTCATGTGCAATTTTAAGAAGTAAAAAAGAATTTCTTAGAAGCTTAATAATGTTTATCTCAAGCCAACAGCTACCACTCCACATCACTACAGCCAACAACTCAGCTCTGTGGGCCCTGAATTATGTCAGAGATGACAGGTGGCCCAGCCTTTCACAAAGCAACTGCCTTCTCTGAGCGCAGAGAACAGAAAGGGGCCTGAGCCACAGCGGCAGCTCCTCTCAAGTGTTCTGTGGAGCATGGAGAGGCCTGGTCAGAGATTCAAATAGGCCTGGGGCTCCTGGGCATAGGGGGACCTGAAGGAGACATCTGGGGAGGCTGAAGACCAGAAGCAGCAGTCAGGGCACTGAGACAGATGACCAGGGCAAACTCAGATTCCAAAGACAGAAGCCAGAGGAGACAGGCATGAGGAGAAGGAAAAGGAGGATGTAGATTTTACTATTCCATTTCACAGGTGAGAGGATCAGGGTTCATAGAGATGAGCTAACTGGTGCTGGTCGTCAAAGTAGTCAGTGGCAAACACCAGAGCCTGACCTTTGAGTACCAAGGGTCCCTGAGGGAGACTGAGGGGTGCAGTACAGTAACTAGACAAGAGGACCAGGGAGTGGAAGGGAAGAAGGGCTGTAGAAATCAACATTCCTACAGGTGGCATAGGCAGGAGGGGCCACAGGATGAGACCTCATTCATCAAGGTCACAGCTTCATTCAGCACGTCACATCCACAGAGCCTCTGCCCCATGCAGTAACCTGCTTTTTTTTTTAAGAGAGAAAGAATTTTTTTTAATATTTATTTTTTAGTTTTCAGTGGATACAACATCTTTATTTTTTTTTTTTTATGTGGTGCTGAGGTTATCGAACCCAGCGCCCCACGCATGCCAGGTGAGCGCGCTACCGCTTGAGCCACATTCCCAGCCCCAAAGTAACCTGCTTTTTGATCACAAACAGCTTGAAGTCCCTGGACAGAAAAGGACTTCTGGAAACAATGGCAAACTTGACGAATCCCAGAAATGATCGGGACTGACGAATCCCAGTCTCACGGAAACACTGGGCTGCTTTGACATGCCCCGGTGGGGGCCACCGAGGCTGGTGTGTGAGTGGACTATGAAGATGGCTCTTTCAGAAAAGAGCCACTCTCCTCTCCTGAAAGGCTAAAAGGGAAAGCCAGCCTTTCAGATACTTGATCTCTAAAGGGACACATATTTAAAAGTGTGCAGAAACCTGTCAGACACTAGAGCTGCCAGCCTCCCATGCTGTGAGACCACTGTAAGCAGGGAACCCATGGCTTCCTTCCCAGCCTCAGGCCCAGCCTTCTCTCTGCTCTACCCCCAACTTGCCTGCGTGGCAAGACGGGTGGGGCAATGAAGGAGTGAGTCTTCCCTTCCAGTGAGGAGACCAGGCCAATGACTATGAGTATGTTCCTAAACATGGGATAAGTTGAGAGCATGATCAGAGACTGACAGGGTCGGGTGGGAGGAGGCAAGCATGTCAGGCAGAGGACAGCAAGTGTGCAGGCCTGAAGGGTTCAAGCTGGAAGGAGGCCAGTGGAGGAGATGCAGAGAAGTGCATGGGGAGGGCACAGAGGAGGGTCAGGAGAACAGGACCAGCTCTCGGAGACCTGCACATCTTAGAGACTTGGGGCTGATCCCAAGGGGAAGCAACTGGAAATTTTGAGCAGGCTCAGTGATGTGGACAGACACTTTTAAACCACAGGATGGGAGTGGGGGGCGTTAAGGAACAGACGTGTGAGGAAACACCCACTGAGAGGGAAGTGCCAAAGCTGGAGGGAGGAAGGAGGGCAGTCTGCACTGGGAAGCAGCACTGGACACGGTCTGGGGACAGCATGGGTGCAGACAGTGTGGGAGAAGACAGACGCCGTGATTCTGACCTGACAGGGTGGACAGACTGCTACGGCAGGGACAGAGCTGGCAGAATTCTTAGGAAGCACCACAGGTTTGCTCTGGGGCACGCTGGGGCAGTGGGGCCTGCAGGTCTTTGCTGCCTGCCCAGCTCCTTGAAGGAAGCACAGCTCCCAAGGACCCACTGGCTCGCTCAACAAAGCATCCCAGACTCCACTGTGGCCCACCCTAGCCCCAGTCTTATTGTCTACGTGCCTTCACCTACCCTTTGCTCTGGCCGCACTCACCTGCTCACTGGTCCTCCAACAAGGCCACTTCCTTCCCCGTGGCCTCACCTGTGTTCAAGCTACTCCCTCTACCTGGAATGCTCTTCCTTTCCATCTCGGGTCCAAATTACACCAGTGCTCTAGGCCGTGAACAAATGGGACCCCCACCAGTATGCTCTGTCTGTTGCCCCTACTAGAAGTATGGCCTCTCTTCCCACACATCCCCTTGTAATCAGTTAGGTAAACATCTTACCTTTCCTACTAGAACAGGGGTTCCTCATTTATTCTTGAGTTCCCTGAAACACCAGGCAGTGAGCCTTGCATATGGTGTGTGGCTGACCAATATGTGCTGACTGTGTTACAGGCGTGGGACCCACCACCCCAAGCAGGCCCCAGTGGTGCCCAAAAAACCATGCTAAGATTGTGCAGAGGACTTCTCCTCTAATTACACTCAGATCTCTAACTCTGATCTGAGACCTCAGACATCTAGCCCCAAGCTTGTTGGCTTCCTCCGGACGCCACTCAGACTTGGCTGTTTTGAATCCTGACTTCAGCATGTCTGTAGCCAAAATTGCTCCGCCCTGCTCTGACCACCTCCATTTCAGAGGGGCAACTAGCATGGAGGTTCCCACTGCCTCGTTCACCTGACAGGTCACGGGGGTCTGAAATGGAAAATGGGGGTGCAGGGTGGCGGCTGGTGAGAGCCTGGGCCTGAGTACCCTGGGCCTCAGGGGAGAGAGAGGGTAGAGAAATGGGGCTGCTCTCGTAAGCAGGACAGGCTCAGGGGCAGACGGGGCAAACTCTACTGTACAGGGAAGAATCTAGGCATGACGTCCTGAGATTCCCCCTCCAAAAAGTTTACCTATAATGCAGAAGGTAAAAAACAAATAAGAGATCACAGCTCATTTTATGGTGGGATTTATCCAGGAACCCATATTTTCCACTGAAGGAAAAACCAGTCTGAGTTTAAAGATTCAAACCTTCAATATCTCTACTCCAGCCGTAAACGGAAGCTTTGCTTTAAACTTTCACGTCCCAGGAGGATCAGGACTTCGGCACCCTCCCCACCTTGCAGTTGGGCCCTGCCGGCAGCCTGTCTAGTCAGAAAGTAAACAACACAGGCTATTTGTAATGACAGGTAAACACTAATGAATTTGGGAGCATGTCTGGTGCTTGCTTTTATGGGTCATAAAATCACCTGGCTTCTTCTTGCCCCATGCTGACATGCCAATGAGGCCACCCCAAGTATTTATAGGCAGGCAGGCTTTGCCAGGACCACTCTGCAAGAGGGAGGCTAGGGGACAGGGGCAGCCTGTTAACCTTCCCATTACATACAAACCCATTTGTATCCTCTGATATTCAGCCTAGATCTTGGCATTGCAAAAGCCTGTTCAAAGTATTTATTTTTTAAACACCTTGGGGTGAGAGAGAGAGTGAACTTAACTCTCTCAACTGAGCACAATTACAAACTGACAGAAGGTACCCAAATGGTCTTTTACATATCAGCCAGATATAAACAAAGGGCTTAAAATGCAATTTTTCTAATTAGACATACAATTTGTTTAATTCACCCAGAGGAAGTGTACCCCCAGTCTACACTGAGATACATCCCGAGCCACCAAGGCAGACCCCTCACTGACAAGCCAAGGCAGCACCCTGTCCTGGCCCTGCTGCCATGACCACCTAGGAGGAAGTGACCATGGTGGCTCTGGGCCTCCTTCCACCTCTAAGGAGGTCTGGGAGTCTCCACAGAATCCAGATGAGCCAGACTGGCCACAGGCTCCCTGGGACCCACCAAAGGCCGACTTTCATCCCACAGGAGCCAGTATGTTGGAGCCCCAGGAAGAGCCACAGAAATGCAGAATGGGCCTCTATAGAGGAGCTAGGAAAAGCTCACCTCCTAACAGCCAAGGCTGACCAAGACATGTAAAACTAAGGTTAATAGCTTTAGTCGTCCCAGTTAACCTGGGGGGCCCTCACTCTTGAACCCACAACTCTGCAGGCTCCTGGCCACCAGCCCAGCTGCCACCTTCCCAGCCTCCACGCAGCGGCCTGCACAACAGGAATGTGAAAGGACTGATGAGAGTAGATGGGGCTCTCAAAGCCAGAGGTCCCCATCAGGCAAGTGCCATGTTGAAGAATGCTAGCTCCTAGTACTGGCCCTGGGGAGTACAGTGTGGCCAGGCTCTTGAGCCTTTCCTCCTCTGGGACATGCGACTCACCTTGACACTCTCCCAAGGTGGTATACAGGCAGCCATTCTGAATGACACAAGCCTGACCCCCACCAGGGGTCAACTGTTCTGTGTATGAGAATTTGAAGTCCAGGTAGAGGGGAGATGAGGGGACTCTAGGGCAGCTCTCTTCTGCCCCCTTTGCAAACCAGGGGGTCAGAGGAAGCCAGGAAATGCAGGAGAAAAAGGGATGAGAAAGGAAAGAACAGAGGGAGATGAAGGACCAGAGTCTGGCCAGGCATCCAAGCCCTGCTTCCAGCATCTGTCCACCTCCAGCTTCCACGAGACACCCCACGAGGCCAACAGCAGACTCCTCTTTGGGCCAAGCTGGCTTGGGCTGTTTGCATTCCTTGAAACTAAAACCATCTTGCCTCACCGACTCCCATTGCTCTATACTCAGGCCTTCAGCCTGAGAGGCCTCAGTGGAGGAAAGGGTGAGGGAAGGGCAGGCCTTGGGAAACTCCTCTCTCAGGGAAACAAAGCAAACGGGGACCAGGAATCTCTCCTTGGAAGATGGAGAGCGGAAGCCAGGACCATAGCCCAGGGACATGGCTTCTGCCTCTGAGGATTCTAGAATCCATCGATATTCCTGGTGTGCAGCTTTGCTTCCTGCTTCCCTGCAGAGGGGTTCAACAAACCCAGGGCTCCGAGACAACCTCCAGGGAGGTAGGAAGGGCAGAGGAAACCAGTATCCCATCCCACAGCTACACAAGGGACTTTTTTTCCAGGTGGTAAAGTGGATGGCAGTAGCTTTAAAAAAGAGGAAAACAGGTCTGGATGTTTAGGCTCAGAGACTCAGAGAAGTGAAGCAAACTGCCCAAGGCCATAGAGTAGCAGGTGGCAAGGCCCAGATTTCTATGTCATAACCCAAAATCTATGTTCACAACCCCTTCAGTAGGTCTCACCAGCTGAGGTCTTTTCCAAGGACCTAGATCAAAGAAACAATCCAAAGCATTTATGACCATTAATAATAAAAATAATAAACTCATCCTCTAGAAGGGGGCTATTTACACCCACAACCTTCAGTGAAGGGTAGTCCTGTTAGCTGGGAGGTGCTCTGTCCTACTGTCTCCCCTGAGGGATTTGAGGTTGCAGGTTGGGCAGTGGGTGCTAGGGAACCTGTGCTGCTGTGCATGGTGAAAGAAATGGGTGGTCTCAGGGAAATCCAGAATGAAGGAGAAGAGGGGAAGCTGGAAGAAGCTGGGATAGGCTAAGGGGCCACAATGATATGGCATGTGGTGGGTGTTTCAGAAACAGCGATGCCTACGGTGTCTACTGAAACTATTCTTATGGCTCCACATTTCCCTTTCATGATATCTGTGGGGCTCCCCAGTGCTTTCATGGCAGATTTCCTGATGATGAGCTTCCAGGTGTCTCTGCATCACTGTGCAGAAATGGTCTATGTGATAGTAGCAAGTCTCCAGGAACTTGCTGGGACCTAGACAGCAAGCTCTAGCCTTCCAACTTGGGATTGGGATTTAGAGCTGTCTCCATACATCTCAGAGAGACATCTGGGTGACAGTAACCATAACACTTAAGGGAAGAAGAGAGGAGAAGGGAAGGAACATGAGTGATTAGGTCTGGGCTGGACTGTGAGGTAAGAATTTAAATTCATTGTCACAGGAATCCTCTCACATTCCTAAGAAGCAGTCACTATTATCATTACCATCTTATAGATGAGCTAACAAACATTACAGGTGTCACACAGCCTACCCAGATTGAGACCCCGAGTTTGTGGTGGAGCAGAATTTCAAACCCAGCTCTGTCTGAATCATAATGCATGCTATTAACCAAGGTGTCACACAGTGTTCCCAAAGAGAAAGCAGTAGTGCCCTGGTTCGCCTCCTTCATTTCTGGAAGTTCTGGGAATCAGGGGACCTAGCCAAGACATGCACCTTCACTCCATGCCAGCTGGTTATCTCCAGCACCTCCCCTTCCCAGGCTGCTTCTGCCCAGGTTTTTCCTTCCCAGGTCCCACTAGGTCCCAATTCTCAGAGATACCTGGGCCACTTCCAAGGCTCCAGTGGTAAGTTGGCTCCCAAGGTCCCTTCTCAGGGCCAGGGACGGCCACTTCTAAAACCCCAGAGTTCTGTAGGAAAGCATGCAGAGTAGTCCCACAGAACAGTCCAATCCATTCTACTCTATATGGAGAGCCATGCTTCTGATGCTGGATATCTCGTGCACGTGTCTGACAGGTAATTCAAGGTCAGCGAGTGCAAAACCCATCTCTGCATGCACCCTGCCCTGCAGCTTTTCTTGACCAGTCACCCCACTGCCCAGGCCAGAAACTTTGGGGTATTCTTGACTCTTCAGTCTCTCCCAGAATCAACCTAGCACCCAGGGTGCCCTGCACCTATGTGGGTCACCCTGTCCCACAATCTTGTCCTTGCATAGATCACCTCATCATCTTTGACCTAGACCAGGCTGCCTCTGACCTGCTGAGCCCATGGGCCAATCTGCACAGACAAGCCTAAGCAAGCCTTGTAAGCAAGGGCAACCTCCTCTCTGTCTCTTACCCCCAAAATCTAAAACCCTTCAGTCTCTGCACACTGTCAGGTTCAGGACCAAACCATCTGCCCTGGCCCACAAGTCTCAGCTCCACTCCTGACTGGCTTCCAGCTCAGTGAGATATGATCCAGCCACACTGAGATGCTTTCTCTAGGCTCATCTTCCTCCTAGTTTTGCTCACTCTCACCTCAGGCCTTGGTACATGCTGCCCCTCTGCCTGAAACACCCACCTCTTCCCATTCACCTGTCAGTACCACCCCGTCCTCAAGTCTTGGCCCCCACTGTTCAGACAAGCACTCCTGAACCCCCACCACCACCCCAGGAGAGGTGGGATGCTCCCTTTACATTATTCCACAGCAGGTGGAATTCTCATCACCAACCTCACCTTCCTTCTTGGGACTGCTGTTGAATCCTGTGTCCTCACCCAGAGACCATGAGCAATGTGCAGGGACAGGACTTCACAGTCTACTTGTCCACCTCTGCTGCCCACCTTCCAAGTAAGCACGGGCCATAGAGGCTGCAGAATAACCAACTGCTGAGTGAGTGTCATCCTGTATCAACTGGCAGGAGTCAAAATGTTTTGAAAAAGGAAGTTTTCCAGATAGTAGAGGTTTAACTCTTTAAGTACACCAGCTTTTTATTCAGTGAGTCAATGAAAATTTACAGAACAGGGGCTGAGGCTGTAGCTCAGTGGTAAAGTGCTTGCCTCGTATGTGTGAGGCACTGGGTTCAACCCTCAGCACCACGTAAAAATAAATAAAGATACTATGTGTTCATCTACAACTAAATAAATATTTTTAAAAAAGAAAATTTACAGAACAAATACTATGTGTCTGGCATCATGCCACAGACACACTGGATGCGGTCTCAGGAGTCTTTGGGATCTGTTTCCGTCAGCTTTTTCACTGCTGTGACTAAAAGACTTGACCAGAACAATTATAGAGGAGGAAAGTTTATTTGAGGGTTCACAGTTTCAGAGGTCTGAGTCCCTAGACAGCCAGATCCATTCCTTGGGACCTGAGGTAAGGCAGAACAACATGGTGGAAGAGTATCTTAGAGGAAAGCAGCTCACATGATGATCAGAAAGCAGAGAGAGACTCCACCTGCCAGATACAAAATACATTCCCTAGAGGCACACCCCCAGGGACCCACCTCCTCCAGCCACACCCTCGCTGCCTTCGGTTATCATTCAATAATACCATCAGGGGATTAATTCACTGATTGTGTTAAGACTCTCATAACCCAATAATTTCTCCTCAAAATCTTGCATTGTTTCACACATGAGCTTTTGGGGGGCACCCCACATCCAACCATAACAGGATCTAATGAAAGCTATGTATAAAATATGACTAACAAAGGCACATAAAATTTTGTACGTAATTTATCTCTTTTTTTAATATTTATTTTTTAGTTTTCGTCGGACACAACATCTTTTTTGTATGTGGTGCTGAGGCTCGAACCCGGGCCGCACACATGCCAGGCGAGCACGCTACTGCTTGAGCCACATCCCCAGCCCCATAATTTATCTTAATGTTAAATTTAAACGGAAACCCTCACCACCAGTGAAACTCCACCGCAAGAATAGTATCCTAATTAGAATTAGTTATATTCCCAGTATGTATATGTCAAAATACAGTCCACTGTCATATATATTTAAAAAGAACAAATAAAAATATATGTATACTGTGAAAAATAAATGAAAACCCTTTTCAGAAATTATTTTGCCCCTCTCCCTTTTTCTTCCATGCACAAATATTAGTATAATTTTCCTGAAAAGAATCAAAAGACATCTGTAACAATAAGATCAACATGAGAACTATAATGTGGAGCATGATGCAATCTGGTGTGACAGAAAATTGCAGGGGTGAAATGTGGACCCTGGAGCTAGGCCATCTAGCTTTGTATCTGACCCCCACTGACCAGCCCAATGACCACAGGTAGTATGGTTAACTTCTTTGGGCCTCAGTCTTCTCATTCAAAATGAGTGTAACAAAGTTGCCTACCTTCTATGGATGTTATAAATATTCAACAGACTGAATCATGTGAAGTTATTAGAATAGGGCCTGTCATAGAGTGAACACTCAACACAGTGACAGTGATTTTTATTATTGAATATAAAGTTGGAAGGGTGAAACACTCCTTGACACAACACATTTGACACCAACACCCTGACATTCAGTTAACTTAATGTTTTTCTTTAGATCCCAACAAATGGTTGAAACCCTGAGTCCAAAGAAAGGGAGTGGCCTACCAAGCCAATACTCCCAAACCCGTGGCTAGAGCCAGTGAGGGTGGAGGCCAGGGAAGAGCATCCTGCCCTGAGAGTGTCAGGCTGAAGCAGTACCACATAATTTTCTTTATTCTCAAGTCCCTGAGGAGAGCAGCATCAAGGTCTCCTTCCCAGTGGCCTGTCCCCAAGGAAGGGCTGGGGATCTGCTCTCCCTCTGCACGTCTCATGCAGCAGAAGCAGCCTTCAAAAGAGGAGTGTGCTTCTGGATCTTGGCAGATTTCCGTGGCCACAGAAGCAGGACTCTGCCACTCCCAAGCAGCACAAACCTTCCAGAAACAGAAAGTCAGCACACTTGTCCCCGCCACCCAGTCTCCTCTTGCAGAGGACAGCATGGCCCCAAGTGCCCATTTTCCAGCAATGTCTATAATAGTGAATTGAAAGGTTTACCTCACTCACTTGGCCAAAAATAGCTGGTAGGTAAGCCAAGCCATGAATGAATTCCTCTTTCTCTATTTTGTGGGTTTTCCTTTCCTTTCAAAGAAAAAAAAGTAGGACTTCAGTCTAAAGTTCAGTCAAGTACTTCAAGGCTTGTTCTTTGGAGAGCCAGTGAAGCCCTCTCCAAAGCAGCTGAGGCAGTTCTCTGTTCTGCTCCATTTCCTAACAAAGCCTGGGAGGTGGCAGTCAGGGCCCAGCTCTGGCGAGGCTGTGGACTTCTAAGCAGGCCATCTAGAGTCCAAAGTCCTGCCATCAGCGCACGCTGGCACCTGAGGCCCAGCCATGGTGGCAGGTGGGCCTTCTTGTTCACCAAAGCTGCAGTTCCAGATGTGTTTCCAGACAAAGCAGTGCTTCCTCTCTACCAAGAGCCTCAACATTTCTTTCAGTAGAAATTTCATTTGGCACAGAAACTGTTGGCCATTTTGAAGACTTTGAAATTTTGCAAAGGGGTCTGCTACATAACAATTCTTCCTAGACACTGACAATATGCAGGCAGTAGATACCAGCAGAAGCTGCATGCACCAAGACTATCAATTAGCAGTTCGTGTAATGAGCTTCCAGGGAAATGGCACTGTTGCCAATTCTTCCCATGACCTGCCTCAGAATACCAGAGATAGGCAAGCTATTCTAGAAATGACTTCATTTGATACAGGGACTGCTTCCAGCTCCTTCTTCTGCGCCAAGACACCACTCAGCCCAGTCAGTCCAGTTTTGCGGCTTCTCCAAGCTCTCACCTATCAGAGCAACTTCTTTTCTTGGAAATACAATAAGCACTTTTGAAGGGTATTCTAAAGCAGGCTTCTAGCTTGAGGTAGATCAGTTTTAGAAAACTCCCAGACTTTCCAAGTCAAGCCTTCTTCTCACGAATCAGGTCTCCTTTCCTCATGAATCTTTGAGACATAGGTGCTCTCTCCTCTTTGCAAGTGCCATACAGTCATTGATAGAAATTCCATCATTGCAGCCTCAATGTCTGGTTACAGAAGCTGACTTACAGCCGGAGGGATGTAAGCACAACACATGAGCATGGTCATAGTAAGATGTCCTTTCACAAACCCTCCCAAAAGGAACTGTTCTAGCCACTATCATGGCTGACATCACAGGAGAGGACAATGAAAATGTCACCATCCAGACATGTGTGAACCTCAGACCATCCTATACTCTTCTGGAGTAGAATGATACTTCAATGTAACTTGAGGAAAATAATTTCTTTACCAGAAGATAAATTTCAAAATAAAGAAAGAAGCTTTTAATTCTAGGACAAAGTAACTGGGATTAGAATAACTATAAAATGTGGAGAAAGTAACTTCAATAGCAACAAAAATGTAGCCATTTAAAGATAGCAGACAGCAACCAAAGCAGCCAGGATTTGAGCACCCCAGGCGCTGAGGATAGGAGAGCTCAGTGGGTGAGCCCTCCACTCTCAAGGGATGGCAAAGACTAGGAGCAACCAGCACTCACACTCTGCTGAAGGGGATGTGAATGGTATGACCACTTTGGAAACAGTTTGGCATCATCTATTAAAGCTGAAAAACACAACAAAAGCTCCCTAAAAAACAGATGACCTGAATAGCGATTTCTCTTTTAGAGAAATAATTGAAATATATAATAACCTTTTTATATCACTAAAAAAAAAAAACAGATAATCCAAATAGCAGTTTCTCTGTCAGAAAAGTTGACTTTCCACAGTGGGACAGCTATTATCCTCCTTGGGACTCACCCCAAAACTTATGTGTACATGAAAACCTGCACACAGTGATTTCTAAAATCCTTATTCATAATTACCCAAACTTGATAGCATCCAAGATGTCCCTTGGTGAATGAACACATAAACCACGGTATATCTTGACAATGGAATATTATTATTCAGCACTAAAAGGAAGTAAGTATCATACCACAAAAAGACACAGAGGAAACTTAAATGCATATTACTAAGAAAAGAAACCAGTACAAAAAGGCCACAAAAGGTATGATTCCAAACTTTATGATATCCTGGGAACAGGCAAAACTATGAGACAATAAAACAATCAGTGGTTGCCCAGGGGTTTGGGGAGAGGAAAGGAAAGATGGAGCCGAGGAATTTTAAGAAAATCAAACTATTCTGTAGGACACTATAATGGTCCATACATGACACACTCTTGTCAAAATCAATAGAAAGTACAGCACCAAGAGTAAACCCTCATGTAAGTGTCAATTAATTGATTGTAGCAAACATAATGCTAGGGTGAGGAAGTTGATAGGAGGAAATGCTCTGGGGGAGGTTGCAAGGAATATAGGGGAACTCTTTGCACTCAATTTTGCTATGAACCCAAAATTATTCTTAAATATAAAGTCTACTTAAAAGAAAAAAAAAATAACAAACTTTCCACAAAGAAAAATCCATGTTCTGGTAGTTCTAACTTGTGAAATCCAGAAAATATTTAAGAAAGAAATCACACAAATTCTACATTAAAAAACTGAAATTCTATATGGAAAACTAAAAAAGAAAGACTGCTTCTCAACTCATTTTATGAATTCCACTTTACATTGATACCAAAACCAGATAAAGACATTAAAAGAAAAGAAAATGCACTCTGTGTATGTTAATATGTCAAAATATACTCTGCTGTCATGTATATCAAAAAAGAACAAATAAAAAATGTAATAAAAGAAAAAAAGACCAATATTCCTTATCATGAACATAAATACAAAAATTCTAACCAAAATTTTAGCAAATCAAATTCAACGATATACAAAAAGGAGTCTATATCATAACAAAATGAGACTTACATAGAAATGCAAGGTTAGTTTAATATATTTTTTTAAATCCATCAATGTAATCGTCCATAGTAAGAGACTAAAGAAAACAACCTGATTATCTCAAGAGATGTATAAATACATTTGATAAAACCCAATATCGACCCCAGATAAAAATCCCAGAAAATCAGAAATACAAGGAAATATCCTCAACTTAATAAAAGGCATCTATGAAATGCCTACAGCTAACAGCTACCATAATGCTTAATGGTGAAAGATTCTTCCTTTAAAATCAAAAACAAAGACATCTGCTCTCATGTCACTTCAACTCAACTTTATACCTAGAGGCTATAGTCAGTGCAATAAGACAAAAAAGAGATAAAAACATTCATTTCAGAAAGAAAGAAATGATAGTTACTATTCATAGAGATATCATCTGTTAAGAAAAATCTTAGGTAATCTATTCCCCCTCTCCCCTCCCCCCCCAAAAAAAAAACTATTGAACTAATAGGTGAGTTTAGCAAAGCTGCAGGATATAAGGGCAAGTTACAAAAATCAATCATATTTCTACAAACTAGAAATGAGCAATTAGGATTTAAATTTAAAATAAAATTTGAGATAACTTTAAAATTTATTTAAATAAGACAACACAATAGCATAGAAAATAGAATACTTAGGAATAAATCTGACAAAAAAAAGGCTGGGGCTGTAGCTCAGTGGCAGAGCGTTTGTTTGCCTAGCATGTGTGAGGCACTGGGTTTGATCCTCAGCACCACATAAAAATAAACAAATAAAATAAAGGCATTCTGTCATCTACAACTACAAAAAAAAAAAAAGGTGTTAAGACCTATACACTGAAAACTATATAACATTACTGAAATAAATTAGAGAAAATCTAAATACATAGAGATATATTGTGTTCATGAGTCCAAAATACATGCAGATACATAGTATGTGTAAAGTTCAGTTGATTCCCTATTGCTTAGATGTTCAGATTGACCTATCAGTTCAATATAGTCACAATTAAAATCTCAGCAGATTTTTCCTCTAAAACTTAATAGGCTATTCTAAACTTCACACAGAAATGAAAAGGATTAGTATAGCCAAATTTTTAAAATGGAGGAAATTTTAAGGATATACTCTACCTGATTTCAAGAAGAAAATGGGGGGAGTGGAAGAGGAGGAAAAAATTGCAAAAGGGCATGAGGAAACTTTGGGGATGATGGGAATGTTTATCATCAGTGTAGTGATGATTTCCCAAATATATACATATACCAAAATTCATCAATTGTTGACTTTAGTATTCATGGCTTATTATATGTCAATTATTAGCTCAATAAAGCTGAAAACAAACTCACATTGTCCTCATGTCTCTCATCATCTCTGCTTTGCAGACATGAGATGGTGTGACCATCTCATCCAGAGCCCAGGCTCTTAAGCTTTAGGTCACAAAAGTAGAAAATCTTTTTTACCTGCTTCTCATCCATCCAGCAAGTGTTGACAAGTATTGATCACATAATATACCAGACACCGTGCTTGGAGTAGGGGACACAAAAGTAAGAGAAAAGGTCCAACACATGGGAGTTGCGCATACTAATGGGCTCAGGCCATTTCGAAGCTTAGAAGCTCAGGCTTCTAAGCTTGACTTATTAGCAGTCCTTACTGATCTTCTCCTTGTTATATCCCTATCTTCTTTTAAAAATGAAGAAATATTTGTGGGTGTCTGCCTTGTGCCAGAACCATACTGGCCCTCCACCTGTGCAATCTCCTTTAACTATCCTATGACAGTATAAGAGAGGTCTCACTTCTGTCTTACAGATAAGAAAATAGAGAAACTGAAAGGTGAAGAAAATGCCTTTGAACCATAGCTAGCAAGCAGCAGAGTCAGGTTTCCAGTGCAGATCCTGCTCCAGAGCTTGGGATCCTCCCCCACATACCAAACTTCCTGGAGTCATGCTGTTGCTCCTGCCACCAAAGTCCAAACAAACCCTCTTTCCCTTGCAGACAAAATCACAATCTGGCGCCAAGTCCCCACGGATGAAAACAGCTGTTCACCAAAGGTTCTGTTTTGTGTTATTAATTCACTTAAAAGGAAATTTGGTTCCTAACCAGCACTAATGTCATATCCATGTTCAAGAAGGGAGAAAAAAATGAGTCTTAAAGTTGCAAAGTGTTGGCTTCACTGGATCCAACATGCTGCTGGCCTGCAACGGAAGCCAAACCCAACTCCTGACCCTGTAGACTCTCCTCATCCTGCAGACAGGTCTTCTAGGGCCCACAGAGAGACTCAACCTTTGCCCCACCTCCAGCATTCATGGAGTTGGGGAGAAGCCCTCTTCCACTGTGTTTCTAGTACGACAAGAAATCATTACAACAGAGACAGCAATTACTAGGAAACAAAGAGCAAATAACAAATGTGTACTCAGACCAACAACAGATGAGAGAGACAGCTGCTCAGGCTTCCGGGGCTGACGTCAGCACTGAGGAGTCTTGTGCTGGGGGCCATTCCATGCCTTAGCCCCAAATGGAGGACACCTGGACTGCCCTATTACTTAATTCTGGGTTTTTTGTTTGTTTCTTTTAGCAAAGGAAGGCAGTACAGCACAGAAGACTAGATGCTTCATGGGGGCTTCATTATTACTACCATTACTACCAATCCTAAGTGTATTCGACAGATTAAAAAACAACATCAGCACTATGCTGGGTCCCAGGAGATGGGATCATTGGTGTGTCCTGTGCCCCTGGAGTTTATAGTCTAGGGGGAAGACAGACTAAACAGCTAACAGCTCCAAAGCAATATTTCCAGACAAAGGTGAGAAATGCTACCTCTAATGGACGAGGGGAGGCTGTACCACCCTTGGGTTCTACCTGAACACCACCTGCTGACACAGAGCAGGACACTCCAGGCAGAGAACATGGCCTGTGGGGAGCCAGGCTGGTGGGAAGCACCAGGGACTGTGGTCATATACAGGCAGTGGACTGGACAGCGGGTGAGGTCTCACTGGCCCACCTCAGAGCCCCACAGGCTGGTGAAAAGGCAGGTTGCCTCCTGGGAGCAGCAGGAAGCCATGGAGGGCTCTGAGCAGAGCAGGGACTAGTCAGATGTCAGCTTTAGAAAAATGTGTCTGGCTCCAAAGAAGAGGCTGGGGGAAAGTGTCGACCCTGGGGAGATGTGAACAGGTCATTGTCATCGTTGGAGGAGAGATGGCAGTGGCTCAGATGGGGTGCAGTGGAGGGAAACACTCAGAAAACTGTCCAGAGTGTGACCTGAGAGAGGAGTTTAATGATGTCAGTGAAAGCGATCTCCTCCCACAAAGACTGCTGTTGGCCATGCTCCCTCCTAGGGCCAAGCACTGTGCTTCCAAGGAGCAGTAAGGACTCAGAGTCTGTCCGACATCCAACACTGACCTCGGCTTTCTGGAATGCCCGCTTCTTCACAGCAGCCAGTGCATCCAGACAAAAGGCCAGAGGGTCAGTTTCCTGAGCCCACAGCAGTGTTTCCCTGAACCACAGCCGCCATGGGCCCAGAGGAAAGCCTGGCCTGTGCAGAGAGCCCTCCTCCCCTTCAGCCAGTCCATCTACATGTGTGCCCGACATGCTGTCAGGTCTCGCTCTGCATCTCCAGGCCAAAGCAGGGAAGCAGAAACCAAGTAATCCAGATAAATGCTAACATGGATACGCCTCCATCCATACAACAACCCTTTGCCCCAGACATTTCTGCTTATGCTGCCCTTAGCTCCTACTCAAGCTGGATCTGACTCTTCCTTAAGAGCCCTCTGAGCAGGTTCCCTTCAGGGCCACAGTGCCTTATGTGGCCTAATGCTGAGCACCTAGCCAGTGCCTGGAGCCAGTGGCAGGCACCAGTGACACTGTGATTCCCATCTCACAAAGCTCAGAGGCCAGCCCCAGCCTCTCTTCTGGGCAGCCAAGCTACTTCCTGACTCTGACTTCCTTCACACCACTGCGGCTCTCTCCCTTAGCACTGGCTCACAGCCCTCACCCTCCCCTCATCTCAGGAGCTTCAGTACAGGGGTGGTGTACCCCCTGATCCTGTCAGGCCTCATCTCTTCCCTCCATGAGCTCTCCAAAGACCGTTGCCCCCACAAGCAATCACCAAAGCTCTCCTACCTCGAAGACCCTGAACTCTGAAATCCTTCTCCATGACTTCCTAGCTGCCCGCACCCCAGTTCTACCCAAACCTGGGCTCACACTCTTTTGGACTGGGCCCTCAGTCCTTCCTGAGTCTTCCAGGCTGCAAATTCTGACCAGCTTCCATGAACTTCTGCGAACTGTGCTCCTCGGCCTCCTAATCTGTCTAGGTCCTCATGCACAGCCTCCTTCTACCCTGTTCTTTCTTCTGCTCCTCAGATGCACAACCCACTTCTCTTCCTCTACATCCACAGGCCTTTCATCTCTTCTTGGCCCTGTGAGCAGTCTCATAACCAGTCCAACATTAGCCCTTCCCCCTCTGCCCACTGCAGCCTCCTCCACCTAACTCATCTAGGCCACTGCAAAAGCCCCAACCTGCTTCCCTGACTGCAGTGGTTAATTCTGTCTCCAAGGGAATGTCCTAAAATACAAATCTCTCCATGTCATTCATCTTCCAAAATCCCTCAGTGACAGCCAGGTGTGGTGATCATGCCTGTAATCCCAACAGTTCTGGAGGATGAGGCAGGAGGATAAAATTCAAAGCCAGCCTTAGCAACTTAGCAAGACCCTGTCTCAAAATAATATATATATGGCTGGGGATGTGGCTCCGTGGTTAAGTGCCCCTGGATTCAATTCCTGGTAAAAAAAAAAAAAAAAAAAAATCCCCCAGCCTCATGCTCTCCTTGCCCAGCCTGGTCCTCATGGCTGTCCCTGCCCCTGGAAGATACCAGGTCCCACATAAGTTGCTGGGTCTGCAGCTCTGCCTCAATGCTCTTCTCTTGCCACCTCCTTTGCTGCTGCCCTTGCCATATGTCCTTCTGTGTCCTGGGCACCCATCCCCTGAGTCAAGGCCCTGGCCTTGCAGGGGACACTAGATACACTTCCCCCAATCATAACCAGCTTCACTGCCCTTCAGACACCATGTGCACCTGAACCTTTCTGCTTCACAATGCTTAGCAGCCATGTTCTCCTGGTTCCCTGGTTCCCACCTCCCCTCCTCTGGGACACATGTGTTGATCCTGCACCTCCGCTTTGGTGCTCTGTGGCCCTGTCTGCTTCTTGTCTACTGTTCATTTGCATGTCTGCCTCACTCTCTCTGGATGGTGCCAAGATCCCCTTCGTCCTTGTCTCCAGTCTTGGCGCAGTAGACTAATGTAAAGGTATGTCTGACTACTGGGAAATCGGAGGTGCAGATGGAGCAGTGCTGGCAGGGGAGGCAAGAAGACTGGAAAAACACAGGCACTCAGAGAAGCTTTCCACCTCGCTGAATCGGGTACCCAGGCAGCTCATTTCCATCACACCCGGGCCCACTGGACACTGCATGCCCTAGCTGTAGCCAGCAAGGGAATGGCACACTAACTTCTGGTAAGCTCTTGGCACATGCTAGTAGCCTGGCAGCAAAGCCCTGGAAGAGCACAGAATGGGGAAAAGCCCATTCCCTTTTTCTTCACCCCAGAACTCCAGACAACAAAAGTAGTATTCAATTTTGCTGAATATATCATCTGCCTCTTTGATGAGCTGTTCTTTCTGCCTGAAATTCCCTTCCCAATTCCCACACTTTCCCTAAATCACCAGTGAGATATGATCCCTTTCAACTTCAAGGCCAGGGACAGCATCCCAACTCCAAGGCACAGCAAGCCCCTGGTCAATGGGCAAGGGTCATCTGGGACTATGGTACCAGTCTGCTCTAGGCCTCAGCCTGATGGCCAGCTGGGGGACCCAATGTGCACCTAGGTCTGAAGGATTCCAAATGCAAAGCTCACAACCACTTTGCTTCTCGAGTATCACCTCCCCAGGGCATTAGCTGCTGCACAGATCTAGCTGAATGTCCTATGGTACAGAGACTTCACGTCCAAGATGCACAGTACTCAAACTTTGAGCAGGTAAAAACAGCAGCCATGACTTATCAGGAATTTGCATACAGGTATTGTTCTACATTCTTGCATAGCTGTTGTAAGGTTAAAAACTATGATTTTCTCATTTTACACATAAGAAAATTGAAACATAAAGAGAATAAGTAACTTGCCCAAAGTCTCTGAAGCAGGGTGGGCAACACTGGTATTCAGACCCAGCAGACCAGAACCCTTACACTTCAGAACACTGTTCAGGATTAGTGAGCAGCAGCTCAGTTTTGATGGGACTCTGGGATAAGAAAAGCACAGACGTTGTCCATTTCTAGCATGTTCTAAGAATAGCAGTTTCCCCTTGATGCTGCTCCATATCGAAACTAAGGACAAAACAAATGACATTTGGTTGAAACTAATGACATTTAGACTGGCCTCTGAGAAACTGTTGGGCCTTCAACAGGCTGAAAAGTGGGTATAATGACAGTCAGGTTTGGTGAGGATGGTGATGGGGATAAAATACCACCCTGAAAATATACCCTCTTAGGAGGCTGCTGCCCCCAGGACCCCTCAGAGGCAGACCTGCATTATAGAACAGCCCTGCTCTGAGCCCTGGCAGCCACGGATCGGTCCAGGCCCTGCAACCCAGTCTGCTACAGTGGCAGTGGGGTCCAAGGCCACCACATGTGAGCTAAACACAGCTGCGAGCTATTATGCTACACAGCTAGACCTGCATTCACTTGCCAACTCTTGATAGAATTGGTCACTTGTTGGAGTAATTGGGGAACAGGGCCATGATGGTTCCATATTTGTGACTTCCATTTTCCTTACACTCTGCCAGTCTGTATGGTTTCCTCTGAGCCCTGGGATGAGGCTCCTGTGGTCCCCCCCTCAAAGAAATGAGCACAAGTCACAACAAGCCACAACATTTGATCAACAACATTTGAAAATCTGAGTCTTTAAAAGACTGAGCTCACCAGAAAGAGCCCTGTTTGGGGGAAACAGCATCCTGTGATGATGCTCTCTTGGTTGGCACAACCTTGGCAATGGGTCTCAACCCAGCCACAGAGTGTTATGGCACTTCTCTCTTCAGCCATTCCTTTCTTTTCTACTCATTCAACAGATAGTCACTGAGTATTTTCTGCTTTACAGCATGGGGACCTCTGGAGATGAAGAGGGTGAGCATGACCTTCCTTCTCTACCCTGGGGCCTCCAGAGATCTTTGCAGGGAAGTCAAAGAGAAAGACCCACCTGGGTATGTAAGTGGTGGGAGGGAGAAAAGACAGAAAGAAAGAAACTAACTACAGAGGGAACTACAGAGAAATGTTCACCTTTAACCACAAGCCTACCAGTTAGTAGTAATACTGATATTATTATTTTATAGATATATACATATCTATATATATATATAGAGAGAGATACATATACCTGTATATATACATTTAAATACATATAAAATATATATCTATATATGTCTATGGATATATACATATATAATGGGATAATGCAAAAAAGTAACTATTCAATATTATTAGAAACAAAAATTGTCACTGTAAAATAAAATATATAAAAGTCAAGAGAATTAAGGTAATAATGCTGTAAGGTTAGATCATAATTGGAAAGATCCATATTGTATTAGTCAGCTTTCTATAAGATAATGTGGTGTAACAATCCTCAGATCCCAGAAGCCTACAACAGCAACATTATTCATGTTCCCAGGTCTGTAGAGTGACGCAGCTCTGTTGATCTCTGTGGAGTTCACTTGGGCTTGGCTGGGGTAGTGTGGAATATAGGCTTTGGGTTCAGTTCAGGTCATCTGTAGTGGCCTTGCAAGCAATAGCTCCTGGCACATTGTGGAGAGTGGGTGTTCTGAGAGGCCTAGCAAAGGCTTGCCACACCTCTTACCACCTCAGCTCAGCCTCTGCACACTGTCACCACTGCAAAATCAGGCAACAGAGCCAAGCCCAAAGTCAATAGGGTGAGGAAATATATGCCATCCCCAGTGAAGCAGTGACAAGGACGAGGAGGGAGGGAAGAATTCTAGAGAATTAATACCATCTACTCTAACTATGGAGTCATGGCTTTTTTCCTTTTAAAAAATAATTATTTCCTAGTTCTGTCCACCAAAAATACCCAAAAGTAATGGCAACTCAGTAGCCTTAGCAGCTCACCCAGATTGTAGTTTCTATGAATCATTCAAAACAAAAGAAACCCACACCCCCAAAGGAAGGCCTGACCCCAGATCCACAGCAGAAAATATACAACATTACCCTGGGAGTCTTACTGAGCCAGAAAGCAATGAAGCTATCACAAACCAACAAGATTTAAAAGGATTCAGGAGCCAACATCAAAGGGCTCCCTTTGGTCAAAGACAGGGCAACTTATGCTTTAAAAAAATGGGGGTAACTAAAAAGATTTAAATATACAAGTCGGGTAAGAATCCACAAGTTCATGATGATCGAGAGACCGCTTACCCCAAACAGACACCACCACCACTGAAGAGGCAAAAAGACGGAACAGCTGCAGGGTCGGGGCTGAAGCAAGGAGGCATTTGTCCTAGAGAAAGCCAGAGACTGACACAAAGGTGTTCTGGTGGGTGACAATAGTAGTCACAGCAGCAACAACAGAAATAGCAATAAGCAATAACAATAGCTATAAGTGCTGTGTCCTGCTGCCAGGGTTCAAGCCTCGCTGCACTCACTTCCTCACGGGATAAGCCTCTCAACACTTACATCCTCTCCCTGTGCCTAACCTGCTCCATCTGTAAATGAACTTACCATGCAAATTCTAGGGTAAGTTCAGGAGTGGATAAGGCGACACTGGTGAAGTCTGCAGTTAGCACACCTGGCACACACCACACATCCAGAAGTGGCTATGGTTAAAGTTTACTGGGCCCTGGGCTCTGGGCTATGTGCTTTACATGCATTTCTCATTTAATTCTCCAAATAACTATACAAGGGAATTTGCCATCTCCATTCTATGGGTGAGGACTGAAACTCAGAAAGGTGATTTATTTACCAGTGGTCCCATAGCTCATTACTGAAGTTCTAGAATAAGACTGACCACCTGAATTTGACCCTTTGACCTGGGTGCCTGTGTTGGGCATCTCCATGATGCCCCCTCCACACACGGTGATTCCCCTTCCCAGTGTTCTGCCCTTGGGTATCCCTTCCCTCACTGGATAGGGCTGCTCTGTGAAACCAACAGGGTGCTATGGGAATGACAGGGTGGCTTCTACCTTGCTGTCTTGGATCTCATACTCTAGGGAAATTCAGTTGGTATGCCAGGAGGACACTCAAGAGGCTCTATGGAAGACCTACATGGCAAAGAACTGAGGCCTCCTTCCAACAGCCAGGACTAGATTGCCAGGCATTGTGTGGTCACCACCACAGAAGCAGATCACCAGCCCCAGCTGAGCCCTTGACTGACTACAGTCCCAGTAGACATCTTGACTACAACTCCTGGGGGCCCTGAGCCAGGACTACCCAGCCAGGCCACTCCTGGGTTCTTCACACACAGAACTGAGACATGATAAATACGTATTGTTTTAAGGTGCTCAGCTTGGGGGTGACTTGTTACACAGCGATGGGGGGTTCATATGATAAGCACGAAGCAGGTTCTAGTACATCCTTCCATTCTCTCATGTAAAAGATGAAGACTGCAATAGCAAGGGCATCATAAAGTGGTTGTGAGGATCAAATGCAATCCTGCATCCAAGGTGCCTGGTCTAGAGCCTGCACACAGCCCAGGCCTCCCAAGAACAGACTCCACAGCAGCACCCACCCATTTCTAAACCTGTGCTCAGGCAATGAGCCATGGGGTATTCAGATACGGAGGACTGGCCGATCAACCTGAGACAGAAAGGGATGGTGAGTGGGCAAGGACTCTGCCCAGCACTCCACCACAGGGAGACACTTTCCTGGAAGCACCAAGATTCAAGGCCTCCCAGGGCTGGGGGATTTCTTGTCACACTCAAGGTTCTCCCACCTCCCCATTCACTGCAGGTCTCCTAGACACAGCTCTGTGCATGCTAACCCACAACACAAACCACCTTTGCTCCAGGTCCATCACCAGTGCCTTCCCAAAACATCCAGGTGTCACTGTAGCTCTGCACAGCCTGCTCAAAGCCTCTCACATCTCCAGAAGAAGTAATCATATCCCTTCTTTTTTCAAGCTAAGCACCCCCAGCTCCTCGTGACAACAACTCCCCAAGGGGGAGGATGGAGGAAGCAGAGGCCTGAAGTTGGCCAGCAAAATGACCCACTAGGAGGAGGGGCTGAAGCCTTCCAGGGAACCCCAAACATCCACATCACCACCTCTAAACACAGCCAGCATTAATGGGGGTCCATTTAGGAAGGATCTTGTAGACCTAGGAAGGGCTCATAAACTATATTTCCTGGACAAAGGAGTCCTGGTATGATGGCTGAATTCAAACCAAGAGGTGGGAGTCACAGCCCTGTACTAATAGGTTCTGGATTCAGACAAGATTAGGTCAAGTCCTGGCAATACAGTCCATGGCCCATATTACTCTTATAATCTATGTGGGGCTGATCTGAGAGAAGTCTTAGCCAACAAATAGGCAGGATAATTCTTTAAGAAGTCAGGATTTCACAAAGCAAATAGCTATCAATCTTAAAATCACCTACATGCCTGATTCTCATTTTTGTGCATCACTGGTGAGTTGTTCAAAAACAGATACCCAGCCCCAAATCTAAATCTATGAAGTCAGATTTATTTATTTATTTATTTATTTATTTATGGTGAAGGCATCTGAGAGGGGTGTGTGTGTGTGTGTGCGCGCGGGGACGCGCGCTTTTACAGATATACCCTGATTCTGAGGCATAACCGGGGTTAAAAGGCCCCTGTCTACAGGTCTCTTGATCTCTTGAGAGCTCAGGTCACTCCAAATGTACACCCTCAGATGCTGGCCTCTACCTCCTGGGAAGTCTTGCCTACATCAAACTTACAGCGGCCCCTTATTTGTGTCCTTCCCACTCTGGGTGGTCCAGCCACAATATGGCAACATCCCCAAGAGGAAAAATTCTAGTTTTCAGTCTGCTAATAATAATAACAGCAGCAAAAAAAAAAAAAAAGAACAGCTGGGGAAGCTCCAAGGGTCTTTCTTTTAACAATGGTTTGACAATGAGGAACAAATTCTTTCATTTTAGCTAACCTGTTTTAAGATATTCAAATCTGGAGTTTCTCCAGATACCTCAAAGTAATTAGTTCTGAATCCTTACTCTGCATCAGAATCACCTGGAAAATCTTTATAAAGTAGGGCTGACTGGGTTCCAGACCCCAATTCATAGATCCAGATTCCATGTCTAGGATGAGATCTGGGTACCTTACATTTCAAATGCCGCCCAGTTGATTCAGAGGAGCAGTCCTGACTGAGAACCCCTTCCAAACTAAACTCTTGAAGGCAAAACAACTCCAGTTTAATGTCTTTTCATAACTTTAAACAAGATGTGCCACACTGGGGAAGAGCTATGGTCTGTCCCTGGCTGTGCCTCTGAAGAGGAAGAATCCCCTATCCCAGCCACCTGCTTCCCCCTTTCAGTCAGTCTGGACAGTGGAGTCAGTCTCCCAGGAGGCTGGATGCTGCCCTTGACATTCAGAACAAAGAACAAAGCCCCAAATGCCTAAACTGTTACAGACTGAAGCTCAGTAGAGAATGTGATCAGAAATAACTTCCACTAAGAGTAAGGCAACTACCACACAACTACTTCACCCAAAGGCTCCAAGAGGTAGTGAGCTGCTGTAGAAAGAATGAATCACTCCATGTTGCAAAAGCAGGAAACAACCAAGGCAGCCAGTTCAGCACACATAGCTCTGCTCCCCAAACCCCAAGAACATGGCACACAAGGCCAGTGCCACATCTTCACGTCCAAGACAAGTGCAGCCAGCAGGGCTGGTGCTTCCTGATTTGCAGTGAGTGGTGCCAGCTCTTGGAGGGCCTGGGTGCTCTGGCTTGGTATTGGAGTATAGAGTCCTTCTAGAAGTCTTGGCAGTCACTGGACTGCAGTGGTAAGAGTGCTCTGGGATGCACACCATAGCCACAGCAACTATTGACCTATCTCCCCACCACACCCCCTTCTCTGAATCTGCACCTCACTCCTGGACCTGGGTTCATCAGCATGTTTGCTAGTCTTGATCATGTCCTGCTGTCATCAGGTAACTGTACCAGCACTAGACACATGATGAAACAGGGCTGAATAGAGTTGCTGGCCTCAGTCTCAGACATCAGCTTAAATACGGATTGTGTAAACATGGGCACTTTGGAGAGGTCAAGTTGGGCCTTGTGTACATAGAGGAGAGGGCAAGAGAGAAGACAAGGGAAGCAGGGACTGTCCATGTCGTGGGGACTCGCCAGGCTGCCTGAACTGGGGAAGAGCTGTGGTCTGCTGCCTGAACTCTATGGCCACAGATGATTCTGTGAAGTGCCATGGTATTGTTGGAATAAATTTCTCTTTTGTCTACGTAACTACTTGGAAATGGATACCTATTACTTGCCCCCCCCCCCACACACACACACAAAAAAAAACCCTAAATGAAATAACTAGAGCCTCATTACCAATAGCCAGACATTTCCAAGTATGTTTGTTCTTAAAGATCAAAATCAACTCTTTTCCTTTTATTGTTTCTAAAACTAGACATTTGCTTTTAATGTAAATTGTATTTGCTCTGCTGTGGCAACTGGTTTTAGAAACAAGGCAATCACTACCATCTAGGATCAGTAAATGAAAGTTTTCTAGAAAACATTCTGTTCCAGGACCTTATTGACAGTGGACATCTTTGGCAGGGGCAGCCTGGGAAAGAAGGGGTGTACCCATGCAGGCCCAGAACAGGCCAGACAGGTGGCATTCTCTGTAGAACCCAAACACCTGGCTCAGAGAACAGTACCAGCAAGAACAGGAAGCAGTTTAAATAGATAACATGTATCCAGAGACTTCAAAAGTGAAGCCGGGGACTGAATATCCTAAGAGGCTAACCAGACCCTCCCTTCCCAGCCACAGCACTGGGAGAGAATATAGGATGCAGTACAGACCTCCGGCTGGATGGCTTTAAACACAGGGATGTCCATTAGTGTGATCTGGCTCTGCAAGAAAAGAGAATCCATATTAGAAAATACTGGATGTCAAAGACAGCTGTCATGTTGCTTTAGATCTACAGAGACACACACATTCATTAAAGTTGTACTTTCCCTGTGAAAGAAAGAAAGTAAAAAAAAAAAGGATAATTTTCTTTTTTAAATTAATTTTAACACATAAAACATTAAAATTTTACATATTGATGGGGCACCATACAAAAATTCAATACATCTATACATTGTGTAATGTTTAATCCAGGTTAAACACACTTATCTTCTCATTTGTCATTACTTTATGGTGGAAAAAAAAATGAAACCCTTTTTTTAGCTGATATATACAGTACACAGTTATTACATATAATGTCACCCCACTGTGCAATAGCAGGCCAGAACATCTTCATTCTAACAGTGACTTAGTAGCCCCTGATCAGCTTTTCCCCATCCCTCTGCCCACTCACAGAGCCTCCGTGGTATTTGTGTTTCTGGGGTTTTTTTTGTTTGTTTGTTTGTTTTTTTGCCCAGTCTGGCGATTGAACCTAGGGGTACTCTACTACTGAGCTACATCCCCTGCCCACTTTTTAACTTTTTATTTTGAGACAGGGTCTCACTAAGTTGCTGAGGCTGTTCTTGAACTTGCGATCCTCCTGACTCAGCCTTCTGAGTCACTGGGATTCCAGACGTGCATCCACACCTGGCTCTGGCTTATTTCTCCTAACATAGTGATCTCCAGTTCCATCTGTGTTGTGGCAAATGACAGGAGTTCCTTCTTTTTTATGGTTGTGTAGTAATTGTGTGTAGGTACCACATTTTCCTCATCTGTTCATCAGTTGATGGGTACCTAGGTATTTCCCCTTCCTGGCTGTTGTGACCAGAGCTGTAGTGAACTTGGGCATGTGGACGTCTCTTCCACAGGCTGACTTTATGTCCTCCGGATCTATACCCAGTAGTGGGGACTGCCGGATCCTAGGGCAGTTCTGTATCTCATTTTTGAGGACTCTCCATGCTGTTTTCCATGATAGCTGTACTAACTAATAAGTGCATTATATATTCTGGATATTAGCCCATTGTCAGATGTAGTTTACAAATATTTTCTCTCATTCTATGGTTGTCTCTTCATTCTTATGATCATTCTTGCTGTGTAGAAACTTTTAGTTTGATATAGTCCCATTTGTCTATTTTTGCTTTCATTTCTGTGCTTTTGGGGTCTTGTCCAAAAAAAATCCTTGCCCATTCCAATGTCCTGAAACATTTCCCCTGAGTTTTCTTCTCATGGTTTCAGTTTCAGGTCTTACACTTAAGTCTTTAATCCATTTTGAGTTTGATTTTTATAACTGGTGAAAGATAGGGGTGAATTTCTGAAATGCCTCTCCCACCCCTTTCCCTCTTCATAAATCTTGATCCACACCCTTCTTCCTTGAATATGAGATGAGCATTCAAACTTAAGAATTGATAATAGTTATTTGGAGGGTGGAGCTGAGAGTAAGGAGAATATTTTTAGTTTGAAAATTTTTGTACCATGTAGATTTTTGCTCTCAGCATGAGTTGCTTTTGTAATTTTAAAAAGTAGATATAATATTAAAAATTATAATGTTGAACAGAGACACTATCTATTACTCTAAATTTAAGTTTACTTTAAAATTGTGGCTTATAGAAATGACATTTCTCTTCTGAAGTCTATGCCTCCCCTAAATTACACGGTAGAGTACTATTCAAGATGCATCCAGAGGCCAGTCTGGGGCCACAACCATTTATTGCACCAACCCACAGTGAGATCAGTACAGAAGCTGAGAGCAAGCAGGGAAACTTTTACAGCAATTTGGCATGGTGGCGACATTTCTATTTTTTTGTTGTTGTTGTTTTGTTTTATTTTGTTTTTTTAAGTAACAGTCCTCAACAGATTGGAAAAGAAAGAGCTGGTGCTTCACCACAGCCACCTCAAGGGCACTGAGGCCATCAATACAGAAACACACACTCCTGAGGTTGAAAGGCTAGGCCCAAAACTAGATGTTCTTCTGGGGTCAGAGGGGGAAGGCACCTCTGCTGACGATTCTTCAGGCTGAGACATGGACTGAGTCTTCATCACATAACCTACCTCCACACGTCACATGGGATGGCAGGTGTCATTTGGCAGATGCCTCTGTGAAAGGCCAGAAAAATGAGAGCCAAGGGCTTTTGGATGCCTATGAATGCAAGACAATGCCCTGTCCACTGGATACAAGGCCCTCTGGGATGATGGTGCTGTGGAACATAGTCAGGATCTGGAACCTATAGGGCTCCGTATGCGTTGTTTAACAGCAACATTCTGACATGTCTTAACTTCTCCCAGTCTCAAGTGCCACATCTAGAAAATGGTAACAATAGTCTCTATCTTTGAGATCTTGGTAAAAATTCAAGATAAGAGGTGTAGAGAGCCTGGCCCCTGGCAGATGGTCAATAAAAATATGTGTGTGAGAGAGAGATTAGCAAAAGGGTAGTCACACAGATGGGCCTGTGTATTGACCATGGATTTATGGTTCCTGACCAGTGCAGGATCTAGGAAACAAGGGACCATTGAATGGGCTGAATATCCGGGCACTGAGGTTGCTTTAGAGAAAATTAAAAGAGGCTGTTACGATGAGCCAGCAAAAAGCCTCATGTCAAGAATACATTGGAGAAAAATGGCAATATATACAGTGTGTCACCTGTGACCATAATCCAGGGCTTAGTGCAGAACTGTAGCCAGCTCTTAGCACAACTCAAAGGTGGGCCAAGGTGACTGGGTTCCTGTGAATCCCAAGATACAGGCCAAAGCATACCATTCTCAGAGCTGAGAGGGAGAGGAAAGGAGCAGGTGGCATCAGTGAAGAGCCTCTTTGCCCCCTCCCAGGGGACAGTGCTCCTCAAGGGCACAGGGGTGAAATGCTGCCACCAAGGGAAGCTTGGCAGACAGACAGTAGGTGGCACCAGGGATAAGGAAGTACTTGGAGGATCCCAGCTCTTCCACCTCTGGGTCCCCTCCATGGCAAGGGGGCATCTGACACCACACAACAGGGCTCCAAGCCTCATGATCTGGTGTTGAGTGGCAAGTGCACTCTGAAGGCCCATAAGCCCATGCCTGGCCCAGAGCTCTGGGGCCCAAAGCTATGTCCTGGGCAGCATAAACAGACTAGCATTTCTTCTGCCAGACCCATCGGGATTGTTAGCCAAGTGCTCCTCATATTTGGATTAATTCTGCCACACTGGGGAACAGAAAGGCCTTGTGAAAACAGGAGATTTGAGCTGAAAGCTCGGAGGGCCTTGGAACTCTCTCCTGCAGTTCAAGTTAACTCCCTCTCCAGGAGAGCCAGCAGGATGTTTGCAATGTTATTTAGGAAAAGAACCAAAAGTCTGCTAATGTGAAAATGAGAAAACTTCCTTTCCATCCTTCCATCAGTTCTAGAATTTGCTACTCAATTTCTAAATGATTTATTAAAATAGTGACCTGATGTTTCATATTTTTTGGATGGTTTCAAATATTCTGATCTCTACTCAGACCGTAAGTCAGAAAATGTGTTCAGGTGTTCTATTAAAAACTCACAATGACAGAGGTCAGCAGACTAAAAATAGACTGGCTGATCCCAGCCACACAGTGAGGATTTGGGGGAGAGTCTCTCCCATTTCTATCTTCTCAACCCTGACCAAAGCTGATATAGTACCAGGGTGAGAGTGTATCAACACAAAGGATTCAGGTAAGTCACCAGATCACAAGCTTCATGCCACCCTCCTACCAGGCCAAGGTCATGTGGGAAAGGCTCCTGAGGAGCATCTTCCCCAGAGGCCTGGGTGGGCCAAGAAAGCCAGCTGCCAAAAGAAAGGGTGAGCATGGAGGGCCTGAGCACTGAAGCAGGGCCTGTCATACTCCATGGCCACTCTTGGGGCCACTGGGACCCTCTCCCCAGCCCTGGTGCCCAGGAGAGATGCCCTGGATTCCGGGAAACAAAAGGCATCCCCAGAGGGTGTCCCAGCGTTAGCAGAACCTCAGACAAGGAGGCTCCTGAGTGCATTTCCACACAGCAAGTATCCCACAGGGGGAGACTTATCAACAGGGCTCTTCGTGGCTGCTCCTTATTTGAGGAACAAAAAGCCTTAATACAGGTGTCCAGGCCAATGGGTCACATGGCACTGCCTTCTCCATCCTAGTCCCTTCTCCTGGGCCACCACCCTAAGAACCCAGGCTTTCAAGAGACATGGCCCATCTCCACACATTACAAAAGTTTTCTGTATAGATGAATCCTACGGTCTGGAGAGACTACTGGAGCACTGGCAATGTGGCCTCCTAATGAAAACTGGGATCTTTTTGAGCAGTCAAAAAGAAAAGCCCTTCTTGCCTAAGTTAAATGCAATGTTTCTTCTGACAGGATGACTACATCCTCTCCCTACCACAGCCTTAGTATAAGGGTCTCCCAAGACCCCAAATCAACAGAGACAGCTGCTGACAACTCAGTGGTGTATTTCATAGTGGAAGATGCCCTAACATTTGCCTTTAGTTCACTCCACCAAAACATGACCAAGACAGTTCAGAGCAAACCGGGATCAGCCCAGAAGAAGTATTCTAGATACACACACTCCCAGAGCCTCGGGAAGCACATGTCTAATGAGCCTAGAATGGTAGTCAGAATTTTAGAATTGAAATGCAGATTACACAGGAAGACACCATGGGTGTCTCTGAACTATTTTATTTCTTTTTGAAAAATAATCCAGCAGTAACTCACTAAAATGTTTTTTAACTTATTTTTTTCAATGAATCTTTATTTATTTATATGTGGTACTAAGAATCGAACCCAGTGCCTTACACATGCTAGGCAAGTGCTCTATGACTCCAGCACCATAACATCTTATTTTTTTTAAATGTCAAACCTGCAAATAAGTAGGATGAATTCTCAAAATACTTCACCTAGCTTTACTAATCATTAAGTCACCAGATCATTGACATTGCACCCCATTTGCTTTATCATTCTATTCATAATCAGATAAATGCATTTTTAAAATATTTTTTTAGTCATTGATAGACCTTTATTTCAATTATTTATTTAGATGTGGTGTTGAGAATTGAACCCAGTGCCTCACACATGCCAGGCAAGTGCTCTACCACTAAGCCCCAGCCCCAGCCCCTATATGCATTTTTTCATTAATTATTTGAGAGTACAATGCAGAGTTGTGATTCTTTGCCCCTGAGTATTCCAACGTGTTTTTCCTAAGAACAAGACCATTCTCTTTCTTATTGTTAAATGTAGAGCAAAATTATTACCTTTAGGAAACCTATCACTGATACAACAATATTGTCTAATGCACAGTTTATAACCAAAGTTGCTAATTATCCCAACTCTATTTTATAACCATTTTTTCCCTCAATCCTGGGGCATACAGTGTATTTAGGTATTATATCAAAGAGTAAAATTAGCAAACTATTGATTAAACTTACTGATACATAGAGAAACACTGGCATATAAGGAGACTTCATGTGTACAGAGCTAGCTGATATGATACAAGACAGACACAGACAGAAACACAGATGCTTACTGTATCATTAGCTATTCCAAAAATCTGGAAACAACCTAAAAGGCCATCAAAAGGGATTTAGTGGGAAAAAATAAAAAGTATGGTGCATCAGACACTGAACTATTATTATGCAGCTTTTAGAAAAGTGATGCCAAGCCTGGAGGTGCAGGCCTGTAATCCCAGTGACTCCAGAGGCTGAGGGAGGAAGACTGCAAGTTCAAAGCCAGCCTCAGCAACTTAGTGAGGCCCTAAGTAACTCATTAAGTGTTAAAAAATAAAAATAAAAATAGCTGGGAATGTGGCTTAGTGGGAAGTGTTCCTGGGTTCAATCCCAGTACCAAAAAAAAATTAAAATAAATTTAAAATAAAAATATAGTAAAGAAATCTGCACATATTGATATGGAAGTATGTCCCCAATTTATTAATGAAAAAGACAAGTCCAATGCAGCTTTCTGCTCTGATTTCAGCCACTGGGGAAGTAGGAGGACTGAGGTAAGCAGCAGACCAACCCTGGTTAAAAAAAAAAAAAAAATGAGGACTTTGAAATTATTTTAACCCTTTTATTATAAAACAATACACATTTATAGAAAATCACATCAACAAACACAAAGTTTTACAACTTATTAGAATACCTTAGCCAGGCACGGGGCTGAGGCTCAATGGTAGAGCACTTGCCTGGCATGTGTGAGGCACTGGGTTCAATTCTCAGCACCACATCTAAATAAATAAATGAAATAAAAGTCTATCAATGACTAAAAAAATATTTTAAAAATGCTCACGCCTGTAATCCCAGTGGCTCAGGGAGCTGAGACAGGACGAGGATCACAAGTTCAAAGCCAGCCTCAGCTACAGTGAGGCACTAAGCAACTCAGTGAGACCCTGTCTCTAAATAAAATACAAAATAGGCTGGGGATGTGGCTCAGTGCTGGAGTGTCCCCCAGTTCCCCAGTACCAAAAGAAAAAAAAAAAAAAAGGAATACCTTTTAGCCACAACCCAGGTCAAGAAATAACCACACAAAATTAATGATGAAAGGAGAAACACAATGGAATACAAACAATGGAATACTATCCAGCCTTAAAAAGGAAGGACACTCTGACACATGGATGAACCTTGAAGACATTATGCTGAGTTAAATAAGCCAGGCGCAAAAGGACAAATGCTATGATTTCACTTATCTGAGGGACCTTAAGTAGTCAAAATTCATAGAGACAGAAAGAATGGTGGCTGCCACAGGCTGTGGGAGGAGGAATTGGGGATACAGAGTTGCAGTTCTGCAAGATGAAAACAGTTCTGGAGTTTGGCTGCACAACAATGTGAATGTACTCGATGAAATGCACAGGTAACAACTGTTGAGATGGTAACTTTTATAGTATCTACATTTTACCACCCTGGAAGCTCCCCATAAGCTTTGTCCCAGTCACAGGTTCCCTCCTCCCCACTCTCCTGACGCTCCTCAAGTCTCTTCATAATTTCATCCCCAAAGCCTGTATACCTAGTATCATAGTGCACTCTATTTCACTCTTTAAAAACTTTGGGGTGTGTGTTTTTACATCTCCTTTAATCTACAAGTACCTTCTCCATTCCTCTATATTCCTCCCCATACTCACAGGGCTGGTCGCCATGTTTTTCCATCCTTGGTATTTTCAATCAACAGCTGGACCCACAGGCTCCTTCAGACACAGATTCTGTCCCTCTGGTAAGACTAGAGGTGGGTGCTTTGCTTTTCAGCAGGCACATAACGTTGTGATGTATTGATGTTCACTGCTTGAATCTATTCATTCACTGGGTTTACAAAATGATGGCATTCCAATTCTATCACGTCTTTTCCATTCATTAACTGAACTAATCTAATGAAGACACACTTTCCCTCATCTATTATTAGGTTATCCAGCATCGCTCAAAAGCAAAAGGAAACTCAAATGCTTGACTGTTTTCTCACATGTATCAGGGTTTAAGGTAATAAATTGGTCTCCTATCATCACATAGTGGTGACCCATTGTTTGATGAATTTCAATCAATTGAGATTATTATTCTTTTGAAGGTCAAATTGTCCCCTCACTGGACAGTAGGAGCTTCTAGCTGGCTGTCCTTGACAGCTTCCTCTTTAGAACTGGAAGATGTACCCAGATCATCATCTCTTATCCCAGACTTGGAATTAGCTAGCCCTCCAGAAGTCCAGGGATCTTTTAGTGAAAAATGATATTTCAAGTCCACAGTCTGGAATTCATACCTAATATTTCCAATTCAGGTTCAAGATACCTTTTAAAAAAAAACTTACTTAGCCTACTGTGTATTGCATTCATATCTTCCTTCTTCTATACCAAAAACCCATGTCTCGAGTACCACAAGTAGACTAGGATCACAGTATCCCATAATTACTAATTTACTTTATCCTATGTTATATATACAGCAGTCTATTCTCAGAATAACAATACTAATGCTACCACCACCTACATACAAGCTGTGAATACTTATGAAATTTTTTGCATATGTTCTCTCCATTCTCTCCCCATACTTTAAAAGAGTTTACACACTATAAGAATAGCAGTCTGTGTACTGTCAGGGCATAGCCACTGTAAGGTCCTCCTTCTGTGTTTGAATCCGCACTTAATCTCAGTTCTATGAGTAACAGGCATGCTCACTGTTCTCCGCCAGTCCCTCTCATGATGCTTCTAGTTGTTCTCATTCTCTGAGCTTGTCCAGCAGATTCCTCAGGAAGAGCCCGGGGGCAATATCCTCTGAGGACCTGCCGGTTCATAAGAGGGTATCTGTGTCCTTGACACTCTACAGTCAGTTTTGCTGGATATAAAATTTTTCAACTTACTTTTTCCTTCTTTCCTTGACTTACTCAATTATCCTATTCCATTTTTCTCTGGCATTAAAAAAAAATGCTTCTTTCTAAAAGACTGGTGGTGATCTAATCTTTCCCTAATAAGTTATTTGCCATTTTTTCCAAGATGTGCAAAGGATTTTTCCTTTCCCTTTAAAAATCCAGTAGTTTGGGCTGGGGCTGTAGCTCAGTGGCTGAGTGCTTGTCTGGCATGTATGAGGCACTAGGTTTGATCCTTAGCACCAGATAAAAAGAAATAAATAAAATAAAGACATGCTATCCATGTACAACTACAGAAAAAAGTTGTGTTTTTTTTTTTTTAAATCCAGTAGTTTATCAAGAACGTCTGTAGTCATGGTCATTCAGGGTTCATGGTTTCACACTGAGTTCTTTCAATATGTAGCCCTGAATTTTATTTTTCATAAACTTTTCATAAATATAAGTATTGTTCAGTTCCCTTGCCTTTTTATTCCCTTTCGAGGATTCCACTATCTATATGTTGGAGATTTTTGACTAACACACTGTCACTTTGCGTCAAAGTCTTAAGATCTCTTTCATTTATTTTTATATGAAAGTTCTCTCTCTTACAACATCTTCTGCTATGTTTATCTATTCCTGTGTTCCTTCCAGCTCAATTTTTTGTTTCCAAATGAATTTTTCTTTTATTTTCTCTTTTTTTCCCTAAGTTCCATTACTTCATTTCTAAGATTCTTCTATTTTCAAAGTATGTTGATCACTTTTTTTTTTCCTTTTTTTTTTTTTTTTTTGGTACTGGGGATAGAACTCAGGGACACTGGAGCACTGAGCCGCATCCCCAGCCCTATTTTATGTTTTACTTAGAGACAGGGTCTCATGAGTTGCTTAGCACCTTGCTTTTGCTGAGGCTAGCTTTGAACTCAAGATCCTCCTGCCTTAGCCTACTGAGCTGCTGGCATTATAAGCCTTCGCCACCATGCCCAGCTCTTAGGTCATTTTGAAATAGTCAGCTTTAGGTTTTATTTGTTTTATGGTGCACATCTCCGCCAAACTTTCATTGTCTGCAGGTATTCTCTTTCTTTCTCATGATAATTTTTAGTGAGATTTGACAACAATAAATTTCTTTTGAATATTTTTATGTAAAATAAGTTTTTTGAACCTTTGGAGAGAAACATGTTCAGGGTACCTTTTCTAACTTCTCATAGTTCTTCTAGGTTAGTGTCATGTGGTATTCAAAAATGTGGCAGTTACTTTTTGAGGTTTCTTAGACACAAATGCACTTTTATTTTTGTAACTTCAACTCTTTTTTTAAAGAGTCTACTAGAAAATATAAACTTGCATCTGAGACATGGACTACATGTCTCTTGAGCAGTGTGTCAGCTCCAGTTTCAAATCCCAGCCATGCCACTTTTCTGTCTGTGTGAGGTGACGCTCTTTTCTAAGCACTGATTTGCTTATCTGTTATCTAAGAATAATAATTATGCCTAATTCATAAGGAGAAGGGAATTAAATAAGACATGTAAAACATTAAGCATAAGATCTAGACATAGGACGTATCTAAAAATGGAAGTTGTTCTTATTACCTCCTAGTATTGGGTGTATACGAGTTTCAGAGCTGGATCTGTTGGCACCTAGCTATATGATCCATGTAAGAAAATCAACCATATGGTCCTCAGTTTCTCTTTCAGATAATCAGGAACTGAGGATATGCCCCAATAGGCTGTTGTGAGAATTAACACATACTGAGCACCTACTATGAGCTAAGTACATTTTGGGCACTGGGAAAAATCAATGAACAAGTCAGTTCTTGACCTTAGGGAGCTTATATTCCAGTGGAGAAGACATGCAATAAAAAAAAATTAGTGTTCTATAATGTAATGTTAGGTTCCAACATTAATGTGTAATAGGAATGCTGAAGAAAAACAGAGCTGGCCGCACAGTGGAGAGTGGCGGAGGACACTGCCTACACCAGGGAAAGGGAGGACTGAGCATTTGAATGGAGACTGAGCAGGCTGCTGGACTGAAGGAAGAGCCAGGCAGAGGCTCTGGGGAGGCTAGAGAGAAGGCAGTCAGTATGCAGGAGGGGACCATGGCCAGACCCCCAGGCAGGGGCCTCAGGAGGCACCCTCACTGAAGTGGGAAGGAGGAGCCACTGTAGAAATCGAAGCAGGTTTTCAATGAATCCGTAGACACACTAGAGAGCATGTGTGCACAAGGCCCAGCACAGCCTTCCATGGATCTAAAGAGAAATACAGCCCTTGGAAAGAGCTCAGAATCAGGCTTGAGGCCATCCCAAAGCCAATATCCCCCCTCTATCCACAAAGTCAAAGGAGGAAACCAAGTCACAGCAAAACATGGAGCCACCTCTGCTCCACCCAAGGGGAAGTCTCTCTGTCAGATCAGCAGTAGCTGGAGAAAAAACAATTTTTTGAATTTATGATTTTTATTTTATTTTTAAATTTTATTGGTATATTATATTATTCATAATAGTGAATTCATTATGCCATATTTGCATATGCACACAGCTTAACCAATCTCATTGCCCAGCCCACCCCTTTCCCTCCACTCCTTCTTCCCTTTATCCACTTGCTCTAATCTACTGATCTTCCTCCCATTATTATTATTATTAATTAGCCCATTAGAATTACATATATGTGGGGGGTTATTTGTGGTATATCTGTACCTGGACACAGCATAATCTGGTACATTTCATTCCTGGTACTTTCTCATGGCCCCCTCCTCCTTTTCTCTTGATTTTCTTCCTCTACTCTATTGATCTTCCTTTTATTTTTGTGAAATCCCCCTTCTTAAATTTATAATTTTTAAAAATTACACAAATAATGTTGTCTATCATTGTAGAAAATGACTATTATAAAAATATAGCATGTGAAAATAGATAAAAAAAGAAAAATTAAATTCCAAATATTGGAATGTACAGCCAAATAGTATAGTAAATATGTTTGGCTCTGCAGACCTGATTATTTATGAGTATATATCAAATTTAGAACTTATCCCATTATGGGTGTGTGTACACACATATTACATGTGTATGCTTGTGTGTGCGTGTGCACGTGTGCTGAGAATGCTGTCTAGAAGCAGCCCATTCTCCAGGACTGTGCTGGACCTGCGTCCTTTGCCTCCTCGTTGTGTATACCGTGTGCGCCTTCCACGATGGTAACAGCCAGACCCACAGCCTCCTTTCCAACGGGTATTTCATAAAGGACATAGCGTCCTTTATCCAACACTCCCCTCCTGGTAGATGTATAGGGTGCCCCAACCTGGGAAGGAAGCCCAGAGCCATGATGCCCTCTAGCACCCTATCACTGTGTCACTGTGTCACTTACGGCAAACTCCTCAGGAGTCACTTTCAAGACATCGAAGACAACCGCGTCATAGCTCTTGCTGGCATAGTCGCAGCTCTGGCCCTCCAGAGAGTCTGAGCTGCTGCTGCCCTGTGAAGAAAGTGGAGAGCGCACAGGCTGAGGGTCTGCCCCGGAATCACTGCCCCAACTGCCCCACATGGAGGTCAGAGGAGGACAGATCACACAATGAAAAGGCTTCTGTGGCCAGCACGTCACTCTTGTCCAGGCACTGTGATAAGCACTTCACACACAGGATCTTATTTAATTCTCATGAGCCCCCATGCATACACACCATTATTATTCCCATTTTACAGATATGGAAGCAGAGGCAGAGTTACTTCTCCAGGGTACCTCAGCTGTGAAACTGGAAGTCAGAATGTGAACCTAGTTTTCCATGACACCAAAACACGTGCTTTCAATGGCCACCCTCAACTGCTCTGTCCAGTGTTAAAAAAAAAAGTAAATAAGTAAAAAGCTACGGCACAGGGCTTGGGGCGGGCTCAGAGACAGAGGGCTTGCCTAGCAGGTCAGATCCTGGGTTCCTGAGTGTAGAATGGCTAACAGAGCTTCATCTCTATCCCAGCCATCTCACTTTCTGTCTGTGTGAGATGACATTCTTCTCTAAGCACTGATTTGCTTATCTGTTATCTAAGAATAATAATTATGCCTAATTTGTAAGGAGAAGGGAATTAAATAAGACATGTAAAACATTTAGCAAAAGACCTAGACACAGGAGGTTTCCAAAAATGGAAGCTGTTCTTATTACTCCCAATATTGGGTGTATACGAGTTTCAGAGCTGGACCTGTCGGCACCTGGCTATATGATCCATGTAAGAAAATCAACCACATCAAAATCAACCTACAGAGCTTCATCTCTATGAGTCATTCTGCACTCAGTACCCACCTTCCAGGAAGGTACTGAGTACCCACCTCCATCAGGCTTGACAGGGCTGATTTCCTCTGGGACAGTACAGTGTCATGGTTAGGGGGACAAACTCAAGAGACACAATAGACTGGCTTAGACCCCACCCAGCTGGCCAGCTATGAGATCCAAAGCCAGCATGTTCACCTCTCTGTGCCTTTAGTTCCTCATCTATAAACTGGAATATCAATACATACCTGTGGGGGTCACTGTGAGGGTTAAGTGAGAGAAACCTTGTGTACCACATTTTAAAAACTGCCTGAAATAGAGTAAAAGCTAAATTATGGGTGTGTATGGGTATAACTGTGCCATCCCGTCACCAAGATTTATGGAGCACTTCAATTATACATGCTAATTCATTCATTCATTCATTCAAGGAACATTACCAAATACTTACCAAGTGCTGGTACACACCTACACACATGCAGCCTTCCCTCTGTATCCATGGGGGATTGGTTCAGGACCTCTCAAGGATGCCCAAATCTGCAGTTGCTCAAGTCCCTTATATAAATGGCTTAGTATTTGCCAATAACATATGTATATGCTCTTGTATACTCTGAATCATTTCTAGATACAATACCTAATACAATGTAAATAGTTGTTACACTGTATTGTTAGGGAATAATGACAAGAAAAAAGTTATGTTCAGACTAATTTTTTTAGAACATTTTCAATCTATAGTTGGTGGATCTCATGGATATAGGGGGCCAACAAAATATAGTACATATACATATCATGTATATGCCCACAAGTATACACACAGATCAGAGAAGTTTTACTCTATTATTACAGTTGGAAACAGAAGTCTAATTCCTCCAGTTACCAGAGTCCTTTCCTGGGATTTCAGGTTTTATAACCTTCCTATAATAATACTCCACCGTACCTGCTCCAAACACACACACGCATTCACGGGGACTTGTTTAATCAAAAGTTGCCCCAAACATTTTCCTTGGTGATGATGATGATGGTGAAGCTATAGCAACTTTATTTAAACTATACGGGCCCTTGTGAGGAATCTGAAGCCTGATTTCAAGATTAGAAATCAAAATAAGGAATTTTTTGAAAGATTTATAAGAAATGAACTGGTTCCCATGACTTTCTGGCTGGTCACCAGGATGACTTCAAAAGCCCCACTTGTGGTGAGCTCAGGACCCCAACACTGCCTTACCAGTGTATCAGAGGGGCCAGGCATTATGCAGTCAGCAAAGAAGGCCTCAGGTGACGCCCACTTCTCCTGCAAGTCTGTTCCATTACTGAGCATGGAAAGCAAACTCCCATACCCCAGGCAGGGGCCTGGCCCAGGCCACTCTCAGACCACCAACCCTTACAGCCATTTCCTACAGAGCATGGCAAACAAGAACACGGGCCAGTTGGAATTATTTCTGTCTGACTTCATTCCGGAATGTGCGACTTATTTATAATCAGCAGCGGCTTTTCCTGGGAAAGGTCTGATCCCTTTTTGCCACCAAAATGGAATGTGGCACTTGCTACGGCTGGACTGGGCAGGTATTTGTTTTCCTTTGAAGAGAACGACTTCAGAAACACACTGATCCTCAGAGCTGACTGCCTCCCAAATCTCACGCCTGGCATGGCTAGGGGCCTTGCGAGTGCTAAGAATGGTAGCATTCATGGGGGTCTGTGGCCTTGCTGCCCTAGCTCAGCTGGGGCCTGGGTCAGCTGGAAGGCCCCTCCCACCCACTGTCCCAAATCGTTGCAGCTTCTATACCTGTGGAGTGGCGGAGGTGACCAACATGCTAGCCATCAGACCATTCCTCTTGTACATAGTCTCCAGGCCGCAGGGAGCTTCAGGGCAGCCTCTGCCGGTGACATAACCTGCCTGGAGGAGTCCTGCAAGGCAGAGGAGCTCATAAAAATCAGGTTTTGAAACCAACTGAACCTTCCCCAGGGGAGAGTGTGCCAGACTTCAGCAGAACCCCTAGGAGGATACCTTAAAAGAAAGGTCAGCTGGTGGCCTTGGCACCAAATATGGCCCACAAATGTCGTCTGTTGGGCTGGCTTGTGCAGTGTTTTATTAGTCTTTAAATTAATTACCAACATCTAAAAACTGGAAGATTTCACATAGAATTCTGGATCTCTGACTTTCCTGACAGCACTGGGCCCACATCTCTCCACAGTGACCATCAGCTGAGCTGAGCAGAGGCTGCCCCATGCATCAGAGCTTTTGGTCCCCACCTGGCCTGTGCAATCATTTCAGTGTATATGTGACCCTTGCAGGTAGATGGAGTTTGTGGACTTTGTCTTAAGACAAAGGTGGAGTGCAGACAAATTGATCCTACTGTGCACCCCAGGCACCATATCACTTCCTCAATAACTCCCTGGGTGACAGCGGGATTCATCATGAGCCAAGCACTTGACATCCACCATCTCATCCCTCCCCCGATCCTGAGGCAGCTCCACTCGTCATACTCATGTTCTTTGCTCATGCCATTCCATCATGTCATCACTCATAACCTGCTCCTAGGTCACCTCTGATTATCATGCAGAGACCACCCAACAGAATGGGCTGCTCCTACACCATGTTTGCACACCTTTGGAAGCATCCACCACATCCCAGAGCAGAGTAGCTGCCAACACTTTTCTTAGCAGGAAAGTGGCCATGAGTGTAGGGTGGATAGGTAGGGGAACACCAGTCAAAAGCCACCTGCAACTACTCAGGTAAGAGATGAGGGGAGTCCTCTGAGCTAAGGTGGGAGCAATGAAGACAGGAGAGAAAAACGGAGGACAGAGATTCCACAGAAACTGAGGTGAGGGAGAGCTGGACACCAAATGGATGGCTTCTGGCTTGAGATGCCAGAAGGATGCTGTGTCCCTCGTCATGGAAGAACAGAGGTGGCATGATGGACTTGGGGGAAGGAGATGAACTTGACCTGGGACATGTAGCATGAAAAACTTAGTCCTAGAAGGCAAGACCTAACCCAAAGGACACCAGGAAAGATGAAAAGTGCCAGTCCACCCTTGACTCAACTGTGCCCCCGTGGCTCTGTCATGGGCCCCATCACAGAGCAGAAATCTGTCACAGAGTCCAGTGAACAGAAGGGACATCAGATGACTAGGCTCCTCTTTGCACGTCCTCAACATGCCAGTGACACATCTCTCATCCTGCTAGCTAGCTGCTCAGCTCCATCCTGTGAGCCCTCTACCTTCTCTGACTCCCCAGAACAGAACTTCCCTGTGAGCCCTCTACCTTCTCTGACTTCCCCAGTCTGCCCTATAAACACCACTGAATGGGGTCCTGGATGACATCACTGAGTACCCCAATGTCCTAGGCAGGAGAAGGTGTGCACTGACTAAGTGGGAAGAGGTCCTGATTTGCAGACATTGCCCAGGCAGAATTTAGAGGCAAAGTGAGTTTGTGACTTGCTTTCAAATGGGCAAAACTCACATGAGCAGAGATGAAGCAAAAAAAAGGTAGCGTGTTCACAGATGCAGGATCCAGAGCAGAGGGCACACGGGAGTCCACTGTCCTGGTCTCTCAATCTTTCCTAGTGCCTGATAATTTTCATTTAAAAAAAGGAAAAACAGGGACTGGGGTTGAGGCTCAGTGGTAGAGCACTTGCCTAGCATGTGTGAGGCACGGGATTCAATTTCCAGCACCACATATAATAAATAAACAAAGGTCCATCAGCAAATAAAGACAGCTTAAAAAGTAGGCAGAATTTTTAAAAAAGGAAATACAGACAAAAAGAACCAGTCAGGTAAAGAGGAAACACTGAGCCAGAGAGACCAAATTCCGTTTTCGTGACCAAGGAAAGAAGATGAGCTGAGAAGGCTCATTTCTTAATCATTTTTGTCCCAGGAAAAGCGTGTTCCCTGTCATCAAGGACCACGAATCCCACAGCTGGTATAGGCTTAGAAAGCGGTGCATAAAATATTCAAGTTGACATTTCTCAAAAGAAAATATGTCACCAGCATACAAGGGAAATGCTGTCAGGGAAGTGCAAATCAGAACACTAACACCCCACCTCATGCCCTAGGGTAGCTAGAATTCAGAGGAGGAGAACGAATGGCCCATAGCAACTGCTCCATGGTGTGGAGCAGTGGAACCCCTGTGCATAGCTGGTGGGACAGCAAAATGGTATAACCACTTGGGAAAATTAGCAGCTCCTTAAAGTTAAACCAAAACTTACCACACAACCCAACCATTGTATTCCTAAGGATCTATCTAAAAAAAGATGAAGACATATCCACACAAAGGCACGTATGTGAATGTTTATAGGAGCATTCAAAAGCTGGAAGCAATTCAGATATCCATCAGCTGGCAAATGCATAAGCATGGTAAGACATCCACCCGATGTAGTACTACTAGCTATAAAAAGAAATGAAATACTAATACAAGCTATAACACGATTAAACCTCAGAAGCACTACACTAAGTAAAAGAAGTCAGATGCAAAAGAATGCATTGTATGATTCCATCTTAGGAAATGTCTAAAAAAGGCAAGTTTATAGAGCCAACATGCCATCAGTGGGGCTGAGGTGGGGGTGCTACACAGGGACACAAGAGCCTTTTTGGAGGTGATGGAAATGTTCTAAAACCAGATGGTGGTGACAGGTACACAGCTCCAGAAATGTGGTTCTATGACATAAAAATAGCAGCACAATAAAGAATCATGCTGAACTGTTTCATAATGGTGATTCCAACCTGCACACGTAACATTTCTTGAAATGAGCAAATAAATACTAAAGCACTAAAAATATGTTGTATTAGTACATGATAACAAAAAGGGAAATATTAAACTTTGAGGAATTTCCTTGCCAAGGAGATGGAACTGAGAGGAGCAGCCCCAGAGCCAGGGAAAGGCCTCCTGGACCTGGGTGGATAAGACAGTCCACTAGAAACCCTTGAGAAAGTCAGGCATCAGAATGCAAAATCCAAAAACCATGATGAAAAGAAATGTCAGCTTAGGGGTGCCAGGCTGGACCAGGCCCTTGGGCTATCTCAACAAGACTAACCGACTGGAACAGGTGGACATCTGGCTGGGGGTCTGGCAACAACCCCAGCAGGCCATTCAAGGTCAAAACAGACAAGCCTACTGGGATGGAACCTGCCCAGCTTGGTTCAGACAGGATCACAGTAAGTCACCATGGGAGGCCGAGTGGGGGATGGCCAACTGGCCCATCCTCTGAGTGGATTCCCCCCTGCTCATTTCAAGGCTGAGGTGGGCTTTGCTCTTGTCGGATGTGCCTGGCATTCTGTGGGTCTCCCCAAGAGGATCTCCGACTGCTCAGCCTGGTCAAATCAAAGGCCTTCTCTCCCTACTTGTCCTGTGTCACACAGTCTTCCACTCAGATGCCACGGTTATTCAGGCCTTCTGCCTGCACTGGCCATAGGCTCCCTGCGTCCCATCTGAAGGATGCCAACAGCCCCAGCCACTTCTCCAGTTAGGGGCCAGCATAGCACTAAGAGAGCATGGTGTGGGAGAGGCAGTGGCTGGATATTACATTTTTAGCTTATTTAATCTTCACAACAGTCCCAGACTTCTTGAATCCCAATGAGAAACAGGCACAGAGAAGAAGCGTGACCTACTGCTAGTTAGGGACAGGACCAGGGAGTTCAAACCCTCATCAGTGAACACCGGGGCCTGGGCTCTGACCATCCCTCACACCGCCTTCTGCAGAGCCCAGGTGGGGACTAGCCATGGCAGCACAAGGAAGGCTTTGCCAGGCCAGCGAGGGACAAGCACTCGTTTAGGCTGCTAGTTACTGTCCACATTAGCCCTTACCCTAAAAGCTTCTATTCACTTATTCCTTTCTCTTTTCCTAAAACAAAAAAATAAGCTATAAATGTTCAAGAAGGAACAACAGCACTTCTAGCTCTCATTGCTAGAAGGCGGGTTCCCAATAGAGGGCTCTGGGCTCCAAGTTCAGAAAGCCAAGCCCTAGAGTTGGAGTTCAGCGCTCCCCCACCCTGTGGCCCCCATCCACCTCGAGATGAAGTGTGACAGCAGCAGTGTGTGACCCGTTATGCTTTCTATGGAAGGCCTGAGCTGGAAAGACAGAGCGCTTGTTTCCGATCTGACTCCTGCATGTCTCGCCACTGACAAAAACAGCCAAATTTATGGGCAGTAACTCTCAGACAAGCGATATTTCACATGCTAAGAAATAACAGGACCAAGCAGAGCAGAGCATCCCTGCCAGGTCCAGAGAACCCCCCACCATCCAACTTCCATCCTGGAGCCTACTAAGCCACGACTCCTATATCAGGGAGTAGACTCCCATCGGGGCTCAGCCTGGCCAGAAACCATCCTGAGAACTGCTCCTCCACCCCAGGAGAGGGCCCTGAAGACTGTGCCACCCAGGCCAGACCAACTGTACCCAGGTGGCCACCTACTCTCCCAGGAACTCAGGACCCCGAGACACCAGTCTCTGCTCATCAACCAGGTGGGGGCACTGTGCCCTCAGGAGCAGAGGGTGGCCCTGTGAAGGGACAGTCTGGTCAGTGGCGTGTATGCAGGGAGGAAGCAGATGCACAAAGAAGTGGGGGAGAGAATGGCCAGGACTCTGTCATAAAGCTGCTTTCATGGCCACATGGTCAAAGTAGTTTCCAAAAGACCTTGTTGAAGGCTAGTTCCTAAACATCAATCCACCAGAAACCTAACACTGAAAATGCAAATGGGAAAGAGACACACCATTCATTCACTGAGCTTTTTTTTTTTTTTTTTTAAGACAAGATCCCGCTTTTTGGCCTGGGGTTGGCCTTGAACTTGTGATTCCACTACCTTAGCCTCCCAAGTAGCTGAGATTACAGGCATGCACCACCACACTCAACAGCTTGTAACTGTTTTGTGCCATGGATCCTTTGGGGCCTCTTGTCACAAAAATGATTTTTAATACATGAAATAAAATCACACAGGAAACCAATTAAAATGCAGTTATTATTTTTAAAACAATTCATAATGTAGTAATATGTATTTTTATGTAAGAGGTTATATGTGTATGTATTTCTTTATTATTGTGTTAAGTAACAAGATCTATCAGTGAATCTAATAGCTACATTAACTTAAAAATAGTTAGGAGCATAGATACTCTAAGATGCCCACAATTATAAAGTGGGCATCTGTGATATCTATTGGTAACAAAGTGCCAGTTGTTAGTATTGTTGTCTGTCTGTATTAATAAATGAAAGAAATGCTAAATTTCAGTTAGAAGTTAGTGAAAATAAAGATGTCATTTTTCCCATCCAAATTCATAGATGCCCCAGTCAAAAACAAACCAACCAACCCTGTTTCAGGTACTAGAGACCTGAAGTGAGCAGGCACATAAGGCCCCTGCCCCCACAGCACTTCACTAGAATGCTCACACTACAGAGAAGGAAGCTTCAGATACTGATGAATGCCATGAAGTAAAGTAAGGAGGAAGACATTTTCCAGGATGGTCAAGGAAGGACTCTGAGAATATGATGCTTGGGGTTTGGTTTTATTATTGTTGTTTTGAGGACTGGGGATAGAACCCAGAGCTTCACATAAACTAGGCAAGTGCTCCACCACTGAGCTCCAACCCCAGCTGTGATAGTTGGAGGAGGCAGCCATGGAAATCAGCAGGAATATTTGCTGTAGAGGGCACAGCAAGTGCAAAGGCCCTGAGGTACACTTGAGCTTGGCAGATCTATGATGAAGGCCAAAGGCCACAACTGAAGCTTAGCCAAAAGAGTGGACAGACAGGCTAAGGCACAACAAGAAGAGCCTTGTCAGCCACATGAGGAGAGCACTAGGAACCCTTGTGCATGCAAGGGTTTGGAGCAGGGAGTGGCATGATCTGACCTGCACTGAGTTTGAAGATCACTGTGGCTGCTGTGTGGAGAATATCCCTGAGAGGCCAAAAATGGAAATAGTAGAGCCATTTAAGAGGTAAGAGATGGCAGTGGCTTGGGCTGCCAGCTGCAGGGAGGAGGGATGGGTGTGTGAGGTGTTTGGGAGGTAAACACATAGGCCTGCGGACGGATGCACAGAGGAGAGGAAAGGAGCCAAGGATGGCATCTCAGTCTGGGGCTATCAGGAATGGGCAGGTGGCTGCTCAGAGGCTCATTGCCTTGCTCATGCAGCAACCATCCACTAAGACACTGGTCAAGGACAAAGCTTTGTCCTCAGAGCCCTGGGGGCGTGGAAGGAATTAAGGAGACACCCCCAGGGCAGGTTTACTGGAGCACAAACAAGGGGGTGACTATGGCCTTCAGGGGTCAAAGTAGCTGCCCTGGGTCTTAAGTATGAGTGGGAATGTTCCAAGTCGGGGGCAGGGTGAGCACTGAGCATGTGGAGGCACAGGACCTGGGGGACACATGGGGTGCCAGGGTGCCCACACCACAAGCAGTAGCAGCCCTTCACCCCTTCCCCCCGGCCCATATCATCACAGAACAGCACAGATGCTGCAGATACACACAACAACGGAGGCAGGGAGGGCCCCAGGAGGCCACATGGGGGCCCTAGCGCTCAGCAGCAGCATGGGCTCCCGCTCACTCCCTCATCCCTTCAGCAAACTCTGCCAAGTTTCTCCCAATCCCTGCTCTTTGCAAAGGAGTCAGACCAGCCATGGGCCTCAAGGAGCTCAGAGCTGCCTGGTCACCCACTGTCACCACCACAGTGTATTGGAAACTAGCTTTGTGCCAGGCTCTGGCTAGAGGATTTATGTGTTTTATTAAGATCTATTTGTTTTATTAAAATCCATGTTACAGATGAGGAAACCAAGGCTCAGGGAGTGATAACTGTAGCATGGCCACCCATCCTTCTGCAACTGCACCCCTGTGCCCCTGCTAGTCAGGAAGGTGGATGCCACAGGAAGTGCGCCAGTGTTCTGGGTTTGGGCAAATGAGTCTGTACCATACCAAAACCCCATTCCTCCACCTCCATCTGCCTCTCAACACACACACACACATACACACACACACACACTCTCTTTCTCTCTCTCTCTCTCTCTCTCTCTCTCTCTCTCTGCCAATGCCTCTCTGGAAAACAAAACACGGCAGGAGAAAACGCAGTTCTCATGATGTAACTTCTTAAGAACGTGGCAACTGCATCAGAACCACAGAACAATCCCACGTCTCTTTTCTATTCATGACAGAATCTGGGCTCCCGGCGAGGGAGAGGAAAATCCCAGATGCACCTCTGGTCTCCTTCCAAGCTTTCTGAGCACCCCTTCAACCTTTCAGGTTCGAGAAACTAAGGAAATGGCCTGAGACAGTCAAGGCAGACCCTGCTGAGAGGGCAGAAGGATCACTTTTTCCTAAGCCCAGGGAGGTTGTTTCAAAGAAAATACACACTTCCAGGCCTGTCCAATTACAAGAGAGTGATTTCTTCCAAATGCCTCAGACAAGTATGAAAATGTATCCCAAACATGGTCTAGAGCCGCTTCCACAGGTGGGTGGTGCTGCCCAGAAGCCGGCTGCACACTCCTCCCTCCTGTCATGCACAGGAGCTGTGACGAGGACAAATGGGAAGGAAGCTAAGCAGGCTTCTGCTCATGACCCGCACAATGGTTCATCCACCTTGTGGGCCTGCGTGTGCACATGCTCCTGAACAGAGCCCAGGCACGGTGCACTCTCCCACCAGCGACCACCTGCCAAGAGTGAGGAAAGGCCCTCCTACGGGGCTAGAAGCACTGTCATCTCCCTCCTCGGACCCTCTCCAGGCTCAACAGAACTCTTCCTGGCAAGCAGCAGCAGCTGGCGGCTCTTGAAGGCAGGCCCTGGCCATGCAGACACACACTGGGCTTGAAATGCCATCACTCAGTTGGCACTCACAGGCTCCTTTCTAACCCCCTCCAGATGTGCAGCACTCCCCCTCTGGCTCCTCCTGGGGACAGACAATGGGCTGAGGAGCTACTGCTGTGACCAAAATGTCGCCTGTAGCTGAGTCTCTACCAGGAGAGGAGCCAACAGCACCTGGGCCAACAGCAGAAATGGTGAAAGTGGGATAAACCTGAGAGCCTGGGTGCAGAGGGAGGCCAGGGCCAGCAGCTTCATGAGGAAGGAAGCGCCCGTGCCTAGGTAGCTGCAGTAGGCACAGCAACGACAGGCACCAATCCGTGTCTCCCACGGCAGGCGCTCCCCAGGGTGCAGGAGCTCCTGTGCTGAAGCCAGGGAGGCACCAGTGGAGAAGGCCCATCGTCACCCACAGGGAACCTGAAGTCCATCCCAGGCTGCCCAATCTTTCAAAGTAGGGGGATTTTCTGAACCTTTAAAATAAAATACATGTGCTTAGTAGAAATATATAAACTGAACTGAAAGTTATAAAAGAAAAAAGGAAAGTCCCTCTCTTCACAGTCCGTAGTTCCTGTCCCTGAGGTCACACAGCTCACAGAGAATAGGGCAGCATCATAATGCACATAGCTACACAGACCTGAAGCTATAGAGACATAGACTCATACAGATATAAATGCATCACAGAAACCTTTCTTTTTCAATACTAAAAACCTTTAGTTCTCTTCTTGACATCTGTTAAGAAAATACCCATGATAATAGGAACTATTATAAAATCACCAACAAGTCCGGCAAGCTGTTATACACCTGTAATCCCAGCTGCTTGGAAGGCTGAGGCAGGAGGATTCCAAGTTCTACACCAGCCTAGCAACTTAGCAAGACCTTGTTTTCAAATAAAATTAAAAGGGTAGGGATGTAGCTCAGTGGCAGAGCACTTGCCTAGCATATGTGAGAACCTGCGTTCAATCCCCAGTACGACAAAAATAATAATAATAATAAACTATCACAATACTTTTAAATGAGTCAGTGGTTTAACAATCAGAGCAGTACCTACATCCATAAGAAACACAGCGGGGCATTTTACAACACCTGCTCTTCAGTCTACAAACACTGCTCCAAGCACACCTGAAGTTGAGAGAACTTATAACTTGTAGCTTAACACCCTCCATCCCCAGGAGTTTACAACCAGCAGTCACAGGCTTGGTAGACACCAGTCCCAAAACAGCTACAGAGCAATCTCTAGAGCAGTGAAAGGAGCCAGGAACCTCTCTGAGACTTAGGGAATAGATAAATCAGGATGGAATGCTCACCTGTCATTACTCTGTGCCCTTAGCAAGCTGTTGGACCTGGCCAACCTTCTTGGAAAGATTCTTGGATTATGTATACAGAAGTAGCTGGCATAGCACCTGACACATAGCAAGCATTCAATTAAGGTATTGTGTCAGCTTTCTGTCACTGTAGCAAATACTGAGACAATGAGCTTTACAAAGACAAAAGTTCTGTTTGGCTCATGGAGGTTCCAGTCCATGACTGGCTGGCCCCACTGCTTGGGGCCTATGGTGAAGCAGAATGTCATGGCAGGAGCACATGGTGGAGCAAAACCACTCACCTCATAGCCAGGAAGCAAAGAGAGGAAGAGAAGAAGGCTGACTTCCACACACACTTCCAGGGTACATCTCCAATGACCGAAAGCCCTCGAGCCCCACCTCTCAAAGGTTCCACCACCTCCCCAGAGCACCATCCTGGGGACGGAGCCCTTAAAATATGGGCCTTTGGGAGACATTCAAGATGCAAACTCCAGAGTATCTCTGTTAATAGCCTCCACTAGCACCGTCACCCTCCTGGGGGCAGGGGTGGGCAATGCTCTCCTGGCTTAAGACCACAGGAAATTGATTTGAAGTTGAGACGATGGGATGAATGTGAATGAGGAATATGTATTTCCCCAAAGACCAGGAGGAGGTCCTGACTTTGGAGTAGAATTTTATTTTAGGCCCTCTGGGAAAGGCCAGCCAGTGCTTCCCCATCCCCCCAGCATGGTCCTACAAACCTCTCTGGAAACCAAAGGTCCCACCCTTCCAAAACAAGGATGCAGAAGACAGGAAGACGGGGAGAAGCATTCTTACCGGCAGCCACTAGCTGGGAAACAAGACCTGATGTCTTCCACAGCAGGAAGGGGGAAGGCAAAAGATAAAGGCAGCAGATTGGGGCTGGGGTTTTAGCGGGGTCTTGGGCAGACTCCTGAGTATGTGTTCAGAATCAAAACAAGAAGTGAACAGAGGGCAAAATACTAGAAATGCAAAAGAAAAAGGGCACACCTAGGCAAGGCCCATATCAAGAAAGTGGCGAGGAGGGACTGTGCTAGCTGCTCCCCTCTGGGTCGAGAGGGATGGCAGCGGAGAGGCCTGCAGAGGGGAAGCCCACAGGCTGCCCGGGCGTGGAGACCTTTGTTACCACAGGGAGCCCAGCCCTAACCAACCCAAGCCCCACACACAGGGAAACCTCTGGCATGGGTGGTAAGGCAGGCGAGGTCTCCAGGAGCAGGGGGACTGCAGACAGTCTGGCAGCAGCAGGAGAAAGCACACCCAGAGGACAGAGGATGGACCGGGGGCCCACCTGGATCCAGGGTGTCTTCAAGCATCATCCACATTCCACAGAGGGCACCACAGGGGTGAGGGGTAGGGTGGAAGTGCCAAAAGTATGTGGGGGCTGATGACTCTTTTATATCTAACTCCAGAAAGACTCTGGTTTCAAGATAATGCAGTATGTCCACACTGCCTTCCCTCTCCAAAACTTGTTGAAATGATCACAGTTCAAGATGATTAAAAAATAACAGGAAAAAAATCTGTTTTAACATTGAAATATGGGAAAGCATGATTCAAACCAGGAAAAATGCAGAATTTCTAGATTTAAAGCAAATGTAACTGAGGGGAAAACTGAGTGTTGGCTATCAGGTCATAAAAGCAATAATTTCCTCTGCATGGATAATAATTGACTAGAAAACAGAGTGGCACAAGAGCCAGCTCACAAGAGAAAATGCCTAAGGAAAATTTTTAAAGAAATGTATAAAAATCATTTGAAAGAAATTCTAAAATCTTACTTTAAAAACAAAAAGACTTAAAGGAAAGACCTTTCCTTTTCCTGAATAAGGATACAATATTGTAAATCCATCAAATCTCCTCAATTAATCTATAAATAAAATAAATGCAGGTTTGCTCCAAATCTTAGGGGATTCATTTTGAAACTCCACAAATTGATTCAAATTTTCACCTGGAAAAATAATTTTAAAATAGCTTAAAATTTTCAGGGAAAAAAAAAAAACGGTTTAATGAGAAGGGCCTCATCCTGCCAGGAAGCCACAGTCAATAAATGGCACAAAAACGATGAGCAGGTCAGCAGGACAGAACCCAGAGCAGAAAACGGTCACCCATGTGTGAGGGACATGCACTTCCGACGTGCATTGGGATAGATCACTGGATGAACGCAGATGGAATAATACCAGATTCACTTGGGGAGAGGAGGAATTTTGTTTAAAATCCTATCCAATATCATATGCTAAGAATAAACTTTTGGTGGATTAAAGATTTAAACAGACGAAAGAAAAAACACTACAAGAGAAACAGATCAACATGTTTTTATAATCTGGGAGTGAAGATGTCCTCTCTGAGAGGATACAAAAGACAGAAAGCCAAGGAAACTACCAGGACACTGATTTGGTCTTGTTTGTTTTTTGTTTTGCAGGCTGGGACAGACAGGGCCTCACTGAGCTAGCTAGGTGAGTGCTCTGCCACTGAGTCACACCCCAGTCCTATTGGCAAATTGAGATGTGTGGAAAATTAAAATTTCTGCGTAAGAAAAAAATATATGAAAGAGATGAAATAAAATCAACAAACTTGGTAAAGGGTGTTTGTGGTGTCACATGACAGATGACAAATTAACATCCTAATGTACAATTCCCCAGGAGCTCTGGCACAGTGATGCTTATTGCTGGGGCAGAGGGTCATCCTCCCTAAGTCTGTGCCCTCTCCTCAGTGAGAGAGAAGCCAAGGCAGCACCTGTTCAGAGTGCTATGAAGCTCGATAGGAAAGGCTGTTAAGTGCCAGGCTGGAGCCTCAGCGCTGCAAGGAACCAGCATACAGGGCGAGTTCCAGGAAGGTTCTGCTGTCTATAGAAAGGCAAGAAAGCAAAGGGAACCTGAATGTGTTCCCTGCAGGCTGCCAGAGTGCACTCCCTCACTGGGACACTGAGCATGGGTTGAAATGATGGGTCCGTCAGTACCTATGGGCAGAAAGAGGTCCGCAAGCTCAGGCACCACCCCTAACAAATACTTACCAGAATCCAGTATATATTAGGCTCTGTCCTGGGTGCTAGGGACAGAACAGTACAGAAACAGCCAGAAACCCCACTAGCACATTCTACTGAGGGAAATAGACAATAAATCAATCATTTGGTAAAACACATGGCATGCCAGCAGGCAATATTTGATAAAGAAAAGTTAAAGGCAGAGAAAGCTGATGGGCAGAGTCTGGCAGGAGAGGGTCCTGGGACAGAGCGGTATGAGAAGTCCTCAGTGAGTAAGCAACACTTAAACATGTTTTAGAATAGTTATACACACATGAACACAGGACATAAAAGTATAAAAAAATACACTTTAATTAAAAGATAAACTGTTAATATCATTGTCTCTTAAAGGCTTCACTTATAACAGCACTTTTACTTTCTACCTTTGCTACACTTAGATATATTTTCTGACTTTTAAAAAAATAAGTATGGAAAATGTTAATGAGGAACACAGCATTTAGGGAGACCAAAATTAGGCTTCCACAGACTGGAACTTCAAGGATGGCTCCCGGTGGGGATTAAGAATTTGACTGCTCTCAAGCCTGGCAGCCAGGTCTTGTGTCTGGTGCTGCAGCGCCACCTGGTGGCCAATTGCCTACATGATCGCTCTCACAACCACAAGGAAGCAGAGACAAGTACAGTACAAAAACACTTCTGCCCGTATTGTCAGGAACAGAAAAGGAAGTAGGGAACCACAAGCACAATTTGATGTGCCGGATAGCAGGGATTTGATTCAGTTGGTGGAGTTGACTCAGTTGGCTTGAGTTTTCAATCACAGGTTATAATGTTTCGTTCCTTTATTTTAACTGTGCAGTGGAAAGGCGGGACAGCTGAGCATGCCCTGTACTGGCTGGACTGGCTTTCCCCCCGTGGCTAATCACTCAGTTCCTAGACCAACCACTGAACCAGGGCTTCCTTGCCAAAGCCCAGAGGTGACTGCGTATACTGCATGAGCGAGCAGCAAATGACCCTGATCAATCCAAGGCCTCTACCTGGAATACGGTCCCCTCCCCTCTGTCCTTCAGGTCCAGTCTGGCTGGGTGCCCCTGCTCTGGGTGCCTCCTGCTTGGCCATGAGCTCTATAGGGGATCACAGGTGCCCAGCATAATCAGTTATTCTTGATTAAAATAAAAGAACTATTCCTCAAGTTGGAAAGAAAAACAGAAGGTCAAAATGAGACTAGGATGCCTACGCAGCCCCAACAGCAACCCACCCACCTGGTTCTCCTGCCAACAAAGGCACAATGACAGTACCAAAAGACCAAAAGGAGAGTCAGAGAAGCATCGCACAACGTGGAGCTGACACCTGGGGAGGCAGCAACACTCTGGATGGTCAGGGTGGGGCCCAGGTGGAAGCTGCCACCAAGAGGGGCCTCAGCTAAAGTGGGCAACACTTATCAACAATCTTTCCAGCTTGGGAGCCTCTCCAGGCTCCCTAGAGACCAACCTCAAACACACCCAGCCAGAGGCTTCTGGCAACACTTCCAGGAGCAATGGGCCCAGATGAATGAATATCATGTCCTATCCTCAGATTCTAAGAAGTCAGGGTTGTGGCCCTCATAGGAGAGCCAGCAGACAAGGCCACTGAGGAAGCAGGGGGCTTAGAGCACTCACCCACTGAGAATCACAGAGCCTATGAGGTTCTTCTGTGCTGGGAGTGTGTCCCCTGTCCAGCCCTTACAAGTGGCTCCACTATCACATAGCCCAGTCAGGAAGGAGACGTGCAGACTCTGGCAGGTAAGGGCCCACAGGTACCCTCTAGGCCACACCCAGCCTGCTTCTCCCACCACCAGGAAAACAGGGGCTTGTTCCCCCTCACCACCCTCTTCTACTCCTGGCTCATTTTAAATGTCCCTTCCTGAGGGAACCTTCCATGACACCCTATGTGTATTCTCCTCCAGTCTGTCAGATTATCCAGACTTCTCCACAGCACAATAGGGTGTGTTGTGATCTGTTATACTCCCCCCTAAACCATATCACAGCATGGCCACATGCTCCAAGATGTCCAGAAAGAGGGTCACTCAGGCAGCATCAGGTGCCCATGGCTTCCACAGCACCCAACCCCTGTTCTAATCAAGCCCACTGCCCAATTCCTACACCTGCCACTAAGCCTCCCATGGGGCCAAAACCTCCCTCTTGGTAAGCAGGACCAGAGCCCAGGCCTGGGTGCAAAAATGGGGTATTCAAAAATGGGAGGTGTCCAATGCTGGCCCAAGCCTTCATCTTACAAAAAGTGAAACTCAAGTTTAAACAGTGATATTCATAAACACAATCTTAAAAGAAATAGAGAAAGGAAGGTGCCCTGACTCATCTAGGCTATTTCTTGACTTTTAATTATTTTAAATGATGCTTTATTCAATTTCTTATTAAATTACAAAAGCAACATATCCTTGTTGCTATGGCCAAACCCAATAGGGGTGTGCAAATAAAAGCATCAACCAAACTTTTCCAGGGCCTCCCCTTCCACCCACCCCAGAGAAGCACTCTGTGCAGCCAAAACAATCCCCAAGCCTCTCTGCCTAACAAAATACATGTAACCAGATGCCAGGGCCATGTCCTCAGGGGCAGAGCATGGAACTTCTGCACAGCACCAAGCCGGCCCCACACAGCAGCTGAGAGGGCAATGAGACAGCTCTCTGTGCAGGGCAGCAGCTGATGAAAGTTTAATGTTTAAGTCACTGATATACAGGGTAATATCTTACATGCAATCAAATCTAGCCCTAATACTACTTCCAATCCTAAAATTCTCCAGTCAAACTCTATCCCTCTTTCTGTAACAATAAATAATTATATCTCCATGTTCTATTTGCCCACTCTCCCATCCTTCCTCCCAAAGCCTTAAATTTTGCAGAGGCGGTTTAGAATTTTTACTTCAGCCAACTATTGTGATTCCTTCGTGGTAGGTCTTTTTTTTTTTTTTTTAATATACCTAGGTAACCAGGGATGCTTTAGCACTGAGCTCCATCCCCAGCCCTTTTTATATTTTAGTGAGACAGGGCCTCACTAAGTTGCTGAGGCTAGCCTCGAACTTGGAATTCTCCTGTCTCAGCCTCCCAAGTCACTGGGATTACAGCTGTGTGAAATTCTTAATAATTACACAAATAAAAATTCCAGATGGTGCTGCAATCTGTGGTGAGATCAAATTGCCTGCACTGAGGCCTGTGCCCCTCCCTTCCTGCACTCTCCCCATCCCGTCCCAGTGCCTCTGCTCTGCCTCAACTGTATCTTAGTTGGAGAACTTCTCTGGGTATTTTCCTCAGGTTCATTTAATCAGTACATTTTGTGTCCTCATGTATTTTAAAATGGTTTCATTTCACAAGGACATCTATGTGACATCTGTGCTGTGCATATAGAGGACTCTGGGCCCCTTCACTTTCATAATCTAGTAGTACCAATTCCCCCATCTTCCCAGCTCCAGGACTGCACATGGAAGCCCAATGAGAACCTAACCCTCTTTCCTTTGCTAAAGAAGAAAAAATTAAAACTATTCTTTCCTCCTATAAATTTTTTTTTCTCTTTTTTTCTTGGAGTTTAGGAATTTGTCAAAGAAAACATGTACATGTGAGTCTTAATGTGTGCTAAATGGATCCACCTCATCTAAAGAAGCAAGTCTGTCTTCAGCACAGACCAACTTCTCTTCATGTTTTTTCTACTCCTTCCCTATCCTCCTCCTCTTCCTTCTGGAACTCCTGCCACTCATATGCCTCTTCGGACAAGGCCTCCAAACCTCTCACATTTTAAAAGCACACACACACATACACACACACACACACACACACACATACACAAACATTTTTTAAGATGTTGATGGAACTTTATTTATATGTGGTGCTGAGAATCGAACCCAGTGCCTCACACATGTTAGGTGAGCGCACAACCACAGCCCGCCCCCTCACATTTTAGTTCACTGCCCGTAGTTCTTTCTATTATTGCTCTAGATAATGTGATATTTCTTCCTTTAGCCTTCCAAACTACTAGTATCAGTCCTCACATTGATTTTTTTATTTACAAAGGCATGTTTTAGTTCCAGAAGGCCTCCAGGACATTTGGATCCTATCTCTCTTAAAATTTGAGCACATCCTCTCCACTCCTTCTACCGAAAGGATCCCCTGCTCCAAGAATAAAGCAGTCCTCTATCACTCCACCCCAGCGAAGCCCCTTAAGTACATGGTGGCTTCTCTGTCTGTTGCTAGGTGCAGGGTGTCACAACATGTTCATCACAGGTTGCCTGCTGAGGCTGTGTGGCAGCAGCAAGCCTGGGGCCCACATGCTGCTAAAATCAGACTGACCTGGGATCAAATCCCACTCTGCCACCTACCTGCGGTGTGACCAGAGAAATGGGCTCATCTGAGTCTGTTTTCTCATATATTCTTTCCAGCATCCTCCTTAGGAGAACCAACCCCACTGAGAGCAAATTCTAGGAAACTAACTTCTTCAAGCGCTATAGGAATTACTTGTAGTTAATCATGCACCAGAAACTTCTGCCTTCTGTCTCTTTTGTGATATGAATTGACAGCAGAATGGGGATACCAGAAGAATCTGGAAAATATTCTAATATTTCAGCTTTTTACATTTTTGGTGACTACTTTTACCTGAACAGAATCTCCTAGGATTCTTCTAGGTGAACACTGCCTCTTCCCACATTCCTTTGTGATGTCAAGTCCTGAGGGCCATGGCTGAAAAGGGGGTGCATTCTGGGAGTGATAACAGATTCCATGTTAGTTTTAGTCTAATAACTTTATTAAGTACCTACTATTTGTACAACATTGGGCATGACACAGCCCTGCCTTAGAAGAGCTTAAAATATAGGAGATAAGGCAGGAGGTACAGGACAGATAAAAATAAATAAATAAAAAGCACAATGCAAGGCAGAACATGGCCAGGGCCATAAAGGAGATAAAATAAGCTTTACAGGGTTTAGGAAAGGAGAACTCCAATGAGCTGGGGTGGGCAGAATCCCAGGGAGAGAGAATGGCTGGGGCTGAGGAGGTGACCAGTAGACTATAGTCCCTTGAAGACAGTGACTCATCTTATTCATCTTTGCAAGCCTCTGCCCCATCATCCCAGGGCCATGCATAACCCACACAGTGAGCTGGCCCTTTCCAATCGAGGGTCTAAAGCCAGCACAGCTCACAGGAAGGAAGGCAGCACAATTGGAAAGATAGGAGGGGCCTTGTGGGTTGGTACAGGCGCCCAACTGAAGTGGGGAAAGAGGAGGTTATACAAGTAACCCCAGCTGCTGGGGGATCAGGAGCAAAAGAGGACAGCACAACAGGGTGGCCACAAGTGGTATGCACAGGGAGGCAGAAGGGAAGAAAGGGAAGAACTAGTATGAGAACCAAGAGAAAAAGCCCATCCATCTGGCGAGGCCCAGCGAGGCAAGAACAGGATCTCCCTCACCTCAAAGAAATGCTGAGGCAAAGAACTTAGAAAGAGGAAAAGTTTATTTGGGGCTTATGATTCCAGGACTTCCAGTCCAAGATCAGGTAGCCCATCACTTTGAGCCTCTGGCAAGGGTGACACATCATAGTGGGACCACACAGCAGAACAAATTGCTCATCTCATGAGCCAGGAAGCAGAACAAAAGAGAAGAAAGAGACCAGGGTCCCACTATTCCCTTCAAGGGCAGCACCCAATGACCTTCCACTAGATCCTGCCTATAAAGGTTCCACCATATCCCAACAGCCCCACCATGGAGACCAAGCCTTTAACACATGGACCTTTGGACACTCACCCAAACCACAAACCACAGCAACTCCCACCCCCACAGATGCTCCCTGAGGATGCCCAGTGTCCCAAATCCCTGTGCAGCCCCTCAGTCCCTCAGTTTCATCTGCAGGAGATTCCTCTGACTGTAGCCACTTCAACTCACCTGTACCCAGGGTGTACCTGTGGCTTCCCACACAGCATGGACACCTACTCAAAAGGGCACATGTCAGCGCAGCCAGTGACAAGACTCACCAGAACTTCACCTGCTGGGCTTTATAATCAACCGACCACCAGCATCTACCATCCCAACACGTTTCTTTCCAAAGAGTGGCAGTCATAAAAGCAGGGGAGATAATCCAACTTACATGATGTTCCACATGGCTAAGATTTGCTCTTCAAACTTCAGCCAGGTCAGACCAACTACAGTCTACAGGCTCTGATTTCCACCTGCTCTTTGAAATGTCAAATGCTTTTTCTAGGTTGATCTCTGATATCATCATTAGCCTATCAAATAGCAAAGTGTGCCCTAAAATTACAGGAATTCCTCCTCACTGGCCACTGGTGTTCTTTCCTACCATGCTTTGGATAGATGGTTTGTATGGGAAATCAACCCCAAAGAAAAACACCATCTCCATGTGAAAATACTTTCTAGTAGGCCAAAAACAGAGCTAAGACTCTGGGCACTACCCAGCATGAAAGAGACTCATGAGTGCCCAGTCGCGTCCTGCCCTTGCAGCACATCGCCGTCTGAAAAGGAGGCAGTGCCTGGTGTGTTCCAGGTACAGGCAACAGTCAGCAGCCCTGCCACACTGCAGCCAAACACTGGTGCACAGGCACCGCAAGCTCAGCTTGCCATTGGTTCACTTTCTGTCCTCCATGGTGGCCACACAAAGCACCCCTCTGCCCACACAGCCACACTCACTCTGTACCTGCCCACTCCCAGCTGTGCAGCCTCATGACCTCCTTCACTGCAGAGAGCCAACTTCAGCTTCCTCCTTTAACCTTGTCCTCCCCTCTCATCTCTGAAAAAGAAATCTGCCTGTGACCCAGGGCCAGGGCTCCGGGGCCCATTCCCAGTTGCCAGCCAGCCAGCCAACTCCTTCTCTGCACCCTCTAGCTCCTCCAGTGCCCTAGTCCTTCGCTCTGCCTGATCCATCTCCAGTTCTCCCCAACCTTCTCAACAGCTGAGGCCCCTGGGCTCCAGCTGCCTTCTGCTGAAAGGCACAACACTAACTTCCTCCCACCTGCCTTCAGCAACCCCCACCTGACTCCTGGGTTACCACTGATCCCCCCACCCCCGTCCCCAGGACTCCTTGCTGAGGCTGGTGGCCTAGGACTTTCTTACTCTGAGGCAGCTCTTAACACAGTTCACCAGCCCCTGGTCCTGGAGACTCATCTCTCTACCCTGAGATTGACCTCATCATTCCTGTCCTCCTACACAGCTCCATGGCTTTCCACTGCCAGCTCCTTTCTTCTGCCCAGATGCCCTGCCAGCTGTCCCTGCTCTTCCACCTCTCGCCAAGCTTCCTCTTCTCCATTCCTGACACCTCCCCCCCGAACCCCCACCCCAGGCTCCAAGACACTCTGAGGCCTGGCCCCAAGGCCCCCTCCAGCTCACCCTCCACCATCCCTGATCTCACACTTGCGCTCCGGCAGCAAGGAAACCACTTCTGATGTGGACTCAGCTGAACCACATGCAGCCTACCAGCTGGCCACGCCCCACAGCCAGGCCTCTGCCCACTCTGCGAAGACCTCTAGCCATGGCCCATCCAACTTCACAATCCTTCTTCAGCAGCAGTTTAAAAAAGGATAGAGTGACTGCACATGTATGTTTTATTGCAGATTAAACACACGCTGTAAGGTACCAACATGCATACACTGTAAAATACAAACTTCAAGCAAAGAGACAAAACAAATTATGTTAGAGCAATCATTTTATTCATCAGAAAAATAAAAATCTTTGATTCTCATTGAAATTTTTAGTGAAAGCAGGAGGATTTATACTCTTCTCTTTCTAGTGTTCATATAAACTTGTACAACGCACATACAAAGAAGTACTATCGGGCTGGGGATGTGGCTCAAGTGGTAGCCCGCTCGCCTGTCATGCGTGCGGCCCGGGTTCGATCCTCAGCACCACATACAAACAAAGATGTTGTGTCTGCCAATAACTAACTAAATAAATAAATATTAAAAAAAAAAAAAAAAAAAACAAAGAAGCACTAGCAATATGGAACACATGCTCTCGCAGTGAGCACACCCTGTAACCAGCACCCAGGTGGAGCAAGGTCATCAGCCACAAGTCCACTAGGCCCCCAAGGGTCACCCACTACTACCAATACACATTAGTTTCATCAGGTTTTAGACTTTATATAAATGGACTTGGATATCCATACCCTTGTGTCTGAATGAATATTGGGAAGTTAGTCTACATTTTTCCACTGGGAGTTACCTCATGCCTGTCCGTCCTACTACTGACAGACACTGGGATTGCTTCCAGGTTGGATATTACAGATGCACAAATCCTTGTGTGCTTCCATGTCAGTCCCACAGCTGGACTGACACTTGGCCAAACGATGCCAAACTGTCTTCCAAAGTGGATGAGCCAAATTACAGTCCCACCAGCAGGGTGTGGGAGTTCTGTTTGCTCTACACCTCACCATCAGATGATAATGTCTCTCTTTCCCACCCTTGTACCCACTCTGGAGTGAAAGCCATCATAGTGTAAGCGCGAGCCCCTTTCAAACATGAGGTGAGAGAGACTGAGAATTATGAGAGACTGAGCACTCCTCTCAAGCTCCCAGACCTGAGGTAAGGCACAGCAGACACCCAGGTCTTCGGACTCAAAATCTGGTACTGTTCCCTCTTGTACCCAAATATAGTTCCCAGCATTAACACCCTAACAAAGAGGAACATGAAAGAACTAAGATAAATAACAGACTGTGGACTGTGCTAATCCCAATACACCAATCACAATAGAAAAGACAAAATAAAATTGGTCCATCAATCCAACTTTGAGACACACCCAGACAAACATAGGGCCACATATTCCCCAAGTATTAACAATGGAGTGACAATTGTCCCTTTGTTTTCTGCTTATCTTTATTGTTATTTTTCCACAATTAACACTTAATAATAAGAAAAGGCTATTTTTAAAAATTGAGATATAATTTATTTTCCCTAATTGTCACCCTTTTAAACTATAGAACTCAGTGTTTTTTAGCATACCCACCAAGTTGTGCAAAACATCACCATTATCTAATTCCATAACATTTTCACCACTCCCAGAAGAACCCTATACCCAACCCATGAGCAGACACTCCCCAGCTCCCCTCCCCAAACCTGACAGCCTCTGGTCTACTTCTTGTCTCTCTGGATTGGCCTCTTCTAGACATTTCATACAAATGGGCTCATGCAGCATATGGACTTTTATGTATGGCTTCTTTCACTTGGAATGTTCCAAGTTCATCTAATACATCCTTTTTTTTTTTTTTTTTAATATTTATTTATTTATTTTAGTTTTCGGCGGACACAACATCTTTGTTTGTATGTGGTGTTGAGGATCGAACCCGGGCCGCACGCATGCCAGGCGAGCGTGCTACCGCTTGAGCCACATCCCCAGCCCCTAATACATCCTTTATGACAACTTTCTAGCTGAATACTAATACAGAGCTCTAGGGGCTCATACACTGGACATGTTATTTATCCATTCATCAAATGGTAGACACTTAGTTGTTTTCTATTTTGAGTCATGTTGTTGGGAACAAGCATGCATAAGTCTTCATATGGCCATATGTCTTTTGAGTAGACATCTGGGAGCACAATGGCAAAGTCATGTGGTAACTAGATGTTTCACTTTTTTGAGGATTTGCTGAATTGTTTGCCAAAGAACCCTGCACCATTTTACATTTCTACCAGCAATGTGTGACCTCTCAAGAATGCAGATGCTGAGAAAACCTTTCCAGGAAAGTCTGAAAAGGTAGTACCCTGAGGAACATCCACAAAAGGCCCAAGTCGACTACATACCTGCACAGCATTATGTTATCTACAGGACACACATCTGGACACACAGGAGGGTCCAAAGATAGCTTTCAACTTCATCCTCACATTTGTACAGCTCTTTGGGGTGCACAGCATGTTCATACGCATGAACCCTTGGAATTTTATTCTTGGTTTTACTATTAAATATGATGTGATGCTATATTTTCATTTGATAATCATTTATTTTATGTTTCATTTTATAATCATATTCACAATTGTTTAGAAATAAGTTCACACTGGAATGGTTCCACTCTCACTGCCAATCATTTCACACTCTGACTTATCCAGCCACAAGCCCTTCACTGTGAGTGACAGCTCAGTGGCTAGAGCATATCTTCAAGCAGTTCTCCCCTTAGATGGTGCGTGGGTATAGCAAAAGCGTCTCACACAATGTGTCCTTGCATAACTGAGGTGAATTTGTTACCATTAATGTGAAGTAAGACCTAGCAGTAAGGCCCCATCACCTTTTATATGCTGGGCATAAAATTCCTGAGTCAAAACCCTTTTCCCTCAGAACTCTATGGGCATTGCTCCATGCCCTCTGGCACCTAGTCTGTGGATAAATCTGAGCCCAGCCCAGTTTTCTTTATTTGAAAGGATTCTTCTGCCTGGATGTTAATGGTATCTTAACATGTTAAGTGCTGGCTATTTTGGTAATTTTGCCTGGTTCATGAGAAGCCCTCATAATTCTCAGGTTCGGATCCTTCTCCAGTTCAGGAAGACAAAGGATTCCCTTCTATTCCATTATCCTGGTCTCTACCTCAAGAGCTCTAGAGTCCCCCCCATGGGCCACTCTAGCACCTCCTCTGCTTCTCTCCTGCACCTGCCCAGATGGGCCAATTTGCCCTCCTCCTGGTCCGGTGACTTTCCACACCACTGCCCACTTTCAGTGTTGGCATTACATGACTTACTGTCTAACATTCTTTGGGTTGCCTATCCCCTTTCTCATCCCAGTTTATTGTTTCATCTTTCATAGTATCTGTAACTCCTCTGAGAGGAGAAAGTAGAAGACATTTGAAACCCACCTCAATTAACCTAGACAAACGTTCTTCCAAAAGCACACTCCTCCTCTATTCCTCGCCTGCCTGTTTATCTTCCTCTCTAGGATGGATCTTTGCAGTCTCCCCTTTGGCGCTGGTCTTTCTCTTTGTTCCTTCTGGAATGAGGACAGATGATTATGTTCCAGCCTGATATGTTCCAAAACAGGGCAGGTGGATTCTCTCTGCTCCCCTCTCTATCTGCCCTAATGGATTCAAAGGTTCCTGGATAGAGCTAGGCACTAAGGTCTAGTACCATGTCCACCACTCACCTGTGACCACTCTTGAGCAAAGTTCTTGACTTCTCTTGCCTCAGTTGCCTCTTCTACAAAACCAAAAAGTTAAGCTAACCTTTAAATGTTCTTTAGCTCTACATTCTTATGATAATTTTACACATCATATAAAGTTTCATTAGCTTAGAAACAATTAGCAGGACTTGAGTAAAGTCATGTATAAACAAGTAATACCCTATTTCTTTAATATTTTTTAGCTTTAGGTGGATACAATATCTTTATTTTATTTTTATGTGGTGCTGAGGAATCGATCCCAGTGCCTCACACATGCTAGGCGAGCGCGCTACCACTTGAGCCACATCCCCAACCCAATACTCTGTTTCTTTTTCTTTTGTTTTGGTTTGGTTTTTTGGGTTTTTTTTTTTTAATACCCTGTTTCTTAAGAAAGATTCTCTGCCCTTTATTCCAAAATGAGTCACTCATAAATATGAAGCTCAAGAAATAGCCTTCATTTGATTATACACAGGAAGAGATAAGAATTATAAATAATTTAACAAGAGCTAGCAGAGACGTCTTGGATGTAAGATGTGTATGAGAAGACAAAAGCTACACACAAGCAACCATGAGCCCTTTCTCCCTTTCAGACTCCCCAGAGCCCTGTCCACTCCAGGACCTTCCATCCATCAAAACACTGAAAACCAAGCAGAAAAACTGACAACTGATCATGCTGTCTATAGGCCTGTCTCTCCACAGCTCCAGAAATAACACTGATGTGCCTGCTGCAGGCCACATGCTGTGGCAAGCCCTCTGTTCGTATTGTCTATTTAACCCTGCCAACCTCCAGGTGGAAGACTCGCTCCTGCCCAGGTCTCTGGCACCTCTACACTTCCTACCCGGCTCTTGCCTTCTCTTTGCAGAAGCGCTTGGGTTTTTCAACCAACATTACACTCTTCTTTTTCCTTTCCTGAGAAGCAAAAGGCTTCATACCAGTGTGGTTGGCTCTGGTACCAAGCACAGCCACTTCCCTGGGCTGTCCTTGATCTTGTCTCACTACTCCCCAGCTGTGGCTTTCAGCACCAGGGTCAGTGCCTCTGCCAATGCTGGGGTCTCTGGGTCAGAGCAACAGAAGACACATCATCACAGATGTTTCCCACTGGCTGTCCCAGATTAGATCCTTCACCAGATTCTGTGTCCTGATCTCAGTCTGATTCCTAGATTTACCAGGGGGATGGACACACTTTCCCTCAGCCCCCACCAGCCGTCTGGGTAGCTCTCATGTACTATAACTCTGAGACCCCACTCATAAGTTCCGGAAATTCTACAGCAGGGTTCTCTTTGCTACCAAGCTAGGAATACAGAAGGGGCTAAGGATGCACCTCAAGTCACAGGGCTCCTTACCTTGGGCCACATTAGTCCAACTTCCCAGGACTTCCTTCAACTGTTCTGACCAGCTGCCTTTCCTAGGGTCTGGACATGCACCCCTCCCATGGGACTGCAGATCCATCCTGAACCTGGATGTTAGACCGCTGGTGGTGGGGCAACTTTCCTGCTCAGGAGCCACAGATTTCACACCAAAGGAAAAGCAGTAGTAGGTACCAGCAAATTGCTTGAGAAAATTTGCTGAGAAACTGGACACAGCAAAGAATCTCTCTCTCTGAGTCTTTTGCACATGGTAGTGAAGGTAACATCTCTGGAAAAAGCCAGAAACTAACTGACTGACTGACTGACTGACTGATGAGACAGTGCATAAAACTGGTTCTGACACTGGCAAAAACAAGAGTGTCCAGCAGTAGGGGCAGGGACAGGCAGGGCCATGCAGGGAGGGAGGTGGAAACTAGTGTCTACGCTACAGATCTTCCTTCCCAGCTGACCACTTCACATCTCGTCCTTCCCTTGGCCCTTCCTCCATGTCCACAGTGTCCCTCCTACTGGCATTCTGCAGCAGTGCAGATAGGACCCTCTGCCACCACATAACCTTCCTAAGCAAGGACAACCCAAGTCTCCTCCCCAGCCCAGTAAGTATCTGAATCACCTGTGAAGAATATCAATCAGGCAGATGGCCAGCCCACAAAGGATGCGGATGCTCCAGTGAAAGCCACTGTCCCAGCTGAGACCTTTTCTCTGAGTGCCAGATGACAGGCCACTCACCAAAGGACAGCCCTACTGAGCTGTCTCAAGGTATCCTAAACTAAATGGCCAAACCAAATTCACTTTCCTTACCATGTACTACATCAAACAGAGACTGCTACCTTTCTTCCTTTGAACCAGTCTTTCTGACCTCTACTGCCCACGATGGCCAGATTCAGGACCTACCATCTCCCACCCAGACTCCTATCTCCAGCCTCCTCCCACAAATTTTTCCCCACCAGGAAAAATTTTGCCACCAGGATTAGTGATAGTGTTTCTCTTGACCAATTATTCACTGACCACAGGATGACATCCAAACTCCTAAGCACTGCCTGTGAGGCCCCTGCAAACAGACCTAAAGCACTCTTCCAACCACACTTCCTCCAGCCTCTCCTCCCACCTTCTCCACTCAAACCTCACACTCCAGCAACACACCCCGCCACAGCCTACGCATCACGCTTGCTCAGCCTTTTCTGCCACTACATGATGCTTCCCCTGCCTGTCCCTAATGCACCTGGAAAGCTGAAAATTTCCTTTAAGATCCAGAATCTTATAAAGTTCCATGGGCTCCCATTTCAACACCACCACCAGCCCGACACCACATGGCCCTCACTTATTTTCTCCTGTCTGTCAAGTCTGTAGGATGCCTGAGGCAGGGCTGCAGTATCGAGCCCAATTACATGTGCAATACATATCTACTTAATGATTTAAAACTGCTAATGAGATCAAGGTATTCTTCCATCCCCTCAAGAAGCAAAGAAGCCAACCAATCCTCAGAGCAACAGAAATAAGGCCAGCTGCTATCTGGAAAATAAGGCAGGTAATGTCTCAGCAATAGGTGCTTTAGGTGACAGCTGGGAGATCCTAAAAAAGAAGAGCCAGCAACTACAACACAGCTTAGTCAGGAATCAACACAGTTCACAAAAACAACGCCATGTCTGACCCAGGAACACTCATCCCTCCTTGCCCTCAGGGCTGTAGCCACACAGGTGTCATGGTACTTCCTGGATTCACCATGCCCTGTCCTTCAATGGGACCATGCAGGTGTAGCTGGCATCTCTGCATCTGACTAGCTCCAGGCTGGCCTTCAGGTGGCAGCTTGAAGCCTCCTTCCTCTGAGAAGCTGCCTCTGACCTCCTCGCAGGAAAAACCATTCAATGTTTGGTCTCCTGGTGTCTTGTACTCCTCCTGTAGCCATTAGCAGTAATGTGATTCCTTTGCTACTATACTTCAAGCCAAGAGATAGCCAGGCTTTGTTTTTCACACTGTGGCCCCACATTCATCAGGGGACTCTCTGCCACCACACGGGCCAGAACAAGAACTGGATAGGTGGATAGTTGGATGGATGGATGGATAGATGGATGGATGGACAGGCAGGCAAGCAGGTTAGCAGGACAGGGAGGAATGAGGAATGAGTCTGCCTTCAGTTGCTGTATCATCTCCCTTTACTCTGACTTAACCCTCACAACTCAATCTCACATCTTAAATCCAAGGCTTTTCTACTGAGAAAAGGTTGCAAACACACTGGGGCTATTCCTGTTCACTTAGAAAGCAGCTGTCACACGGCAAATTCATATCCCTGGCATTCTGGCTCCATTGATCATCCATTGATCTGTGATACCAGCTTTGCTCTTCTCCATTCCATAGGTCTTACTGGCCATGGTGATAAAACTAGGTTCCAAGAATTTTCCAGTCCTAAGAAGCTCCCTAAGAACATGGTGATGCTAAGAGACCACTGAGACACTGTCTTTTCTTAGATAGCCACCATCATCAGATTGGTCAGTGGAGCTGAACACTAAGTCAGGGATTAGTCCCTGCTCCCGTGCAGTTGACCACCTTGAAGCAGAGTTTTCATTTGAGATAAATGCTTCACCATAGACACAGTTTGTTAGAAACAGTACATGACCCACAGCCAGCTGTTAAGACTACCTTATGCAAATGGATGTGTGCAAGTCCACAGGCCTGCAGGTTGGTGAAGCAGTACAGCTGAGCATGAAACACTGGTGAGGTCTCCACCCTCACCTGGAAAGTCTGGACTCAAAGATCTCTAACCTTCAGACTGACACTATATCTGATAAGCACAAAGGCCACAGGTCCCCAATGCAAAGGTGCCCAAAGATAAATTACAGAAATAAGCTCCGTAAAACACCCCGCAGCAGAATGCTGCACATCAATCAGCAAATAAACTCTAACCTTTATCATCAAAAAGTTTCCCAACAAGCTAGGTGTGGTGGCACACACCTGAAATCCCAGTGACTCAAGAAGCTGAGGCAGGAGGATTCAAAGTTTGAGGCCAGCCTCAAAAACTTAGTAACACCCTGCCGCAAAATTAAAAATAAAATAATAAAAAGAATTTGGATATATCTCAGAAGTAAAATGCCCTTGGGTTCAATCCCCAGTACAAACCAAAAAAAAAAAAAAAAAAAAGAGGGTATCTTAAATACCTCACAGGCATGCTTATTTGGTCTTTTCTCTAAAAGAAGATGCCACTAAGGGTTTTAAGTAAGGGGAATGACATAATCATCATTCCTGCTGCCTTATGCTGGCTCTGGGATAGTACATTTACCTACAAAGTCAGGGAGAAGTATCACAAGAAAGTCATCAATGATCACACAGTGTAACCACAACATACCATGGCAGGACAGAGCACAGTGGGACCCCAAAGGTGGTGGTAGGAACAACCTATAAATACACTTGGTTCACAACCAAGTGTCGGGGCCTAGAGAAGAAAAAGCCACTACAGAGTTAGGACACAAAGTAAGAAATATTTAAAACCAGTGAGAGTCATTAATTCCACATAAGAGATTTTATTGCCACAAAAAACTTTTTTTCCATAAATACTTCATTATTAGGAGTACTGAGAGCACAGATTTCCCTTGCCCTAGTTACCAGACTTGTACAAGACATGAGAATTATTGTGTTCAATAAACATGGACTGGGGCTGGGGATGTGGCCCAAGCAGTAGCGCGCTCGCCTGGCATGCACAGGGCCCTGGGTTCAATCCTCAGCACCACATAAAAATAAAATAAAGATGTTGTGTCCACCGAAAGCTAAAAAATAAATATTAAAAAAGATTTTCTCTCTCTCTCTCTTTTAAAAAAAAACAAAAAAAAAAACAACATGGACTTAAAGACTCTCAATATTAATTCCTATTTCTCCAGTAAGATAATTTTCAAAGAAAATCAAGGCCAAACATTTAAATTTTCTTATTACTCAATTGTCCTAATCTTAAACCTTACAATAAAAATATTTAAATCCTAAAGAAGAAAAGAACTGTGTTTGCATTAGTTCCTATGAAAGACCTTTATGTATATGGATTCACAAAAAATGGAAGAACCTAGGAAGCCAGCCCAGAACCCTGGACAGGTCTGAGACAGAGGCCTAGTCCTACGTGACTCCATGTGCTCCCTCACTGGACCTGGTGTCCTGCTGGAAGTCGAGGCTTGCTCCTGCAATGCCAGCACAGAATGAGCTCCACCAGCTGACCCCATCACCAAGCTCATCTGAGTTTTAACACATTCCTTGTGCAATTACTCATATAACTTCCATTAGCAATAAATTAATATCCCAAAAAAAGCATCTTGAAACTCCTGTGATCCTGGGTGAAGAGAGAACATCATATCATTCTATTTTGTATTCACTGGTGCTTGCAATGTGCACGCCCTCTGCCATGTGCTGTTCCACAACATCTGCCTGTACCCCTTAAGAAACATGCCAAAGCCGGGCGCTTGGTGCTTGCCTGCAATCCCAGAGACTCAGGAGGCTGAGGCAGGAGGATCATGTGTTCAAAGCCAGCCTTGGCAACTTAACGAGGCCCTAAGCAACTCAGCAAGACCCTGTCTCTAAATACAATACAAAAAAGGCCTAGGGATGTGGCTCAGTGGTTGAGTGCCCCTGAATTCAATCCCCAGTGCCAAAAAAAAAGAATCATCCAGAGGCAGATGCTATCATAGCTTTTGTATGGATGAGGAAAAGGAGATGGAGTTACTTGCTCAAGGCCACAAGGCTTGTTAGTGTTGCATTCTGAGCTTTGGGCAGTGCCATCCTCCTCTCAGGTACTCAGGAGCTAAATCCCTCACTGGGAGCAGAGTACATTCAAAAGCTCTGAGGAAAAGCAATGGAACGATTTGCTGCTATGAGTCTTCACAGTCTCTGCCCTCCTTGGGAAGGACAGGTGAGGCAAGCCCATGTGTGCCAACCCTGGGGAAAGGTCAAGGAATAGACTAGTACAGAGCTCAGACAAGAGAAGGTACCCACAGTGACGGTGTGCTGACCCCTCCTTTGAGAAGAGTTGGAGCAAAAAGAGGGTGAAAATACCCGTAGACAATCGCAAGCCTGGGAGAAGCATCCCGAGCATCCTGGAAGGAGCATCCCAGGGCATTATAACTTCAAGATGGCTTCTCAGATGCCATGTCCATCTAACTAGTACCATGACCATGACACTAGCATCCAGAGGAACAATCTGAGAGAGATTTCTTAATGCTCCCAGTGAGTACTCTAAGCATGAGGTTCCTGTCAGGCACCAGCCAAATATCCCACTACATTATTTGACCAATTCTTCACCAACCCCAAGGTAGAAAATACTGCTACCCTCATTTTACAAAGCAGGAAATATACCTGCCCAAAGTCACACAGGTTGTGGAAGAACTAGAAATTTGAACTCAGATCTGCCTGCTCTAGAGCCTAAATCTGCTTGGCAACTTCATTTGAGGTACCCCTGGTCACCTTTCATGTGTGACTCTTCTGTGACATGAGCTCCCAAAAGGCAGGGCAAAGCTCCTTCATCTCCATATGTCCAACATCTAGGACAAGGATAGCTCAAAGCTGAACCCCAGCAGGGCTGATAGGAGAATACCCACCTGCAGAAAGTGAAGTGGCCTCTCTAACTCGAGGTACAGAAACAATGACAGTCAAGAGAGTGTGTTCATGAGCAATGCCCCTCACAGCAGCCAATTCAACCAACCCTTTCCTGGTCAAAATGCACAGACCACCTACTTGGCACCTGCAGTAACACGTCCAGACCCCAGCCCAAGGGAGGGCTGAGGAAGAAAGGTGAACTCAACAAGCAAAAGCAGCCCACCATTAGACCTGTTATTCTCCTCCATCCCCATCCTGACCTACAGCATCTGGAAGAAATGTTCCTTTTCTCTCCCATACTCAAGACTCCACAAGTGTCACCAGCCTTGCCCAAAGCCTACAGCTCCAGAAAGCACAGCACATTCTGTCTCAGAGTCAGCACTCAGATATCTGGGGAGGGAAGGAATAGAATCCAGAGACTGGGTTTCACCAAAGTCCTGCTAGCTTATAAATAAGAGCTTGCAATGTGTATAGCATGACTCATCTAAGCAGACGTCCATCAGTGTCCTCCAGGAGCTTACCCTGTGCACATCCCTCGAGACCCAGCTGCAAAGAAAGCTGGAGGAGACAAAGGCATAAAGCTCCACATGCAATAACACGGTACATAGCCAGATCCAGGTGTGTTCATAGTGACAGTGGAAGGAGCACAGGGCAGCAGGGAGGGGTAACAAATACCTGGAAGAACTGGGTAGATTTCACAAAGGAGGGGAAATAGGAGCTGTGGAGGCACTTCCATGATACAGGGAGAAGTAACTGTCCCTGCCTCTGTGACCTCACACCCTACTCACCTCCCACCATCCGGCCAGCACACTATTCTACAACTCTTGAGTATCTGTCTCCACACACAGCAAGTAGCATCTTAAAGGCAGAAACTACAGACATTTTCCACAGCCAGTAAGCATCTGCTGACAAGGAGTATCTACTTTAGATTATTAATAACACAGTACTCGCCCTTCCTGAACACCTACATGGTCTGCTCCTGTGACATGTGCCTTGCATGCACTATCCCTTCTCCTCCACAGAAACCCACAAAGACAGATTCCCATCATCAGTATCCATTTTACAGAAAAGGAAACTGAGATGCCGAGAGATTAGATAAATTGTCCCAAGTCATATAGCCAATAAGCAACAGAGTTGGACTGTAAATCATGAGCTGAATGGAAAAATCAATGTTCAATGACCAGCAAACATCCCCTTTCCTTTTCTTTCTCTTTCAGTTCTCTGCCTTGCATCCAGATACATGGACTGCCCTTTAACCTACTGTTCACTGGAACCAAAGTCATTTCTTTACCAGAGAAGAACAAGGAATGGCTCTTGTTAAATCTATGACTGCTAACCAATACTGAGTAGATATATGAGTGGAGGGGGAAGTGGCTATATAAAATTGTGTTTACAATATCAGTCAAAAGCATTTATTAAAGATGAACTAAATGTACCAATAGGGCATCTTTCAATACTAGAACATTTTCCAAAATAAATCAAGTACATAACTGAAGGAGCAAAGAGTATGTGTAGAATGCTACTCTTTGTGTAAGAGAAAAAAACATATAAATAAACAAGAAACTGGTGATAATAGTGGCCTCTAAGGAGAAAGACTTGAAATTGGTAGTTTGAGGCAAGAAAGAGTCTTATTTTACAAATGATTTCCCTACTTGTCTTTTTTTTTTTTTTAATCCATGTGGAATTTTTCTACTTCTTAAAAAAAATAAAAACATTATTTAAAGAAATCGTTTATTGCCAGACTTTCCCCCAATACTCATACACACAACTGCAATCATGAAAATTCATGTTTGTGAACAAACCTGGATGAGTTAAATGTGTAATGAAATAAGGCTGTGAAACAATTTTTGTATTTCATGTCGAGGCTCACTAATTCCACTTAATGTTGTGACAATATTTTTGTCCAGTAAATAAAATGCACATTAAGGATACAGACACAAAGGACACATAGCAACAGGGACAATTTGCCAGGTCTTCTTCCGAGGTAAAGCCCTTCATCTGTTCCTTTGACAAGTATTTAATGAGCAGCTACTATGTGACAGACAAGATGCTAGACAAGCATTTTTAAAAGAGGAACTAAATAATAGGTCATTAGCTTTCACCCTCCTACTTTTCAGGAACATATAACAGCATGTTAATCAGAATCCAGAGTTAGGACTCCAGGGGATCACACAGTTGACCACTTTTACCCAGTTAAGAAAACAGGTGTGCCAGGCACAGTGGTGCACGCTTATATCCCAGCAGGATGATTACAAGTTCAAAGCCAGCCTCAACAACATTAGCAAGGCCCTAAGCAACGCAGTGAGACCCTGTCTCTAAATAAAATATTATTTTAAAGGGGGGCCTGGGAGTGTGACTCAGTGGTTAATCCTTGGTGCTCAATCCTTGGTGCCAAAAAAGGAAAAAAGAAAAAGAAAATTGAGGTCTGTAGTGGGAAAGAGACTTACTTGAGACTGCACACGAAGCAAAGGCCTCAGAATCCCCAGCCCTGCTCTTCTTACATGCTACTTGCTGTTCTAAGCAGCTTGTTTTGAAAGATGGTAAAGTTAGGGACAAAGGCAGGGAAAGAAAAGAGCCCTAACATTGAGTGCCAAGTACAGAATGTGCTTTCAAATATCGTGTCTTATTTATTCTTCACAACAACCTCACAAGGTAGAAATAAGAAAACCAAAGTTCTGAGAAGCTAAGAAGTTAGTCCAGGGTCACACAGCAGGAGGCAGCAATAGAGAATAGGAGACTTCAAACCAGGCCTGTCTGACTACTAAGTAGGAGTTCTCTCCTTCCATACTGTAAAGGAAACCCCATTTATAAGGAAGACTGGGGATATATCACAGAGAGCCTTGGGTGCAACACTTTTCCATTAATGAAGTTTTTCCTCTTGACTTTGAATACTGTCACTCATATAATAACAAATCAAAAAGCCAATCATTGGGGCTGGGGCTGGGGCTCAGCTGTAGAGCGCTCACCTAGCATGCATAAGGCACTGGGTTTGATCCTCGGCACCACGTAAAAATAAAACAAAGGTTATTGTGTCCAGCACAACTAAAAAACAAATTTTTTTTTTTAAAAAGCCAATCATAATCCAACATGTGTTCTAGTTCTTGTCTGTCACCAAATTTGGGCTTTCTTTTTAACTCAGAGGGCATGGTAGTCACCCAGGGGACTGCAGTCTTGAGAGACATTAACACAGTTTCTGCCAGGACAAAGTGGGACAACTCACACATGCTGCTTCTAGACCCTCTAGCATACCACACAAGCACTGGCCCCAGTAAGGGCCTGTCCCTGAGATGCCCTCCCTAAGACGCTACTAGGTCACTACCACACCAGTGGTACTGAGGGAGTCCCGCACCATGGTGTTTGATCCCAAAAGTCTCATAGCTTCTGCAATAAGGAAACGTATAGGCCAGCAAAGAAGATTCTGCCACCTTCACTTCTGACTACACAGAATAGGGCAGAGGCCATGCAGGTCAGATTGACCAACCGCTAATGAATAGAGACACAGGCATTGAAAGGTTACACCTGGGAACAGGAAACTGGCATGCCCTTCTTTTTGATGTCTGCCTTCTTGAATAGCAAATTCAAGGCTCTTACTTCGATGCAGGAAGGAGAATTCCTCAGGGCTTCAACATAAACCTCCTGTACCAGCTCAGAGTCCTCACTGGGACTGGGGTCTAAAGGTCAGCAAACAACAAAATGTTCCTCTGCTTTCCACTTGCCATTGCTCACTGTGTTGCAGCAGCTCCCTCAAAGGCCCACAGGAAGAAGCAGTCATGATCCAAGACACCACTAGTCTTTGGGGAACTCCCCAGCACAAACCTCATTCCAAATTTTAACAAGAAAGTGGCCTGATATGGCCTCTTGAAGTTATCCCCTCTTCTTGAGACTCATCAGTTCCCAAACCAAACTGCTCAACTATACCCAAGGATTTGACTCAACTTTACCCAAGGATTTGCTCAGTAAGCACCATTTATACTATCCTCACAAAGCTCTTAGGAGGCTGACAGGCAGGTATAAAGATGCTCATTTGTAAGGAAGGAAACAAAGCTTAAAAAGGTAAAAGACTCCCAGAAAAGTTTCCAAATTGTCATACTTGCTCTTTCCCCTCACCAGGCTGCCATTTCAAAAATCTTTTTGAGACTAGTACTGTGAAGATTTGCAGCAGCATCTGGTCCAAGGAGCCAACAATCCAGGACGCTCCCAAGCTTCACACTAACTATACACTTTAAGCACACATTTTCCAACAACCAATCATCCATTGAAAGCCAACCACCCTCCAATCTAATTCTGTCCGCTCAACAGCACTAGGGAAAAACCCCAGGGGTGAAAAACAGCGCGCCCCACTTAGGACGTGGCGTGGCACTCGGGAAGCAGCCGGCCTAGTAACCAGGGCAGCTGGGATCCAAGTCAGGCTCAGCAGAGGCACAGGCAGGCCTAAACGCCCGTTCCAGCGGCAACCCTGGATGCCTCTAGAATCCGCCGAGCTCCTGCTGGCACCCAACCCCCGGGCAGTGAACAGGACGGCCTTCCCTTCTCAGAGGACCACTCACCCTTGGCCCGTTCCTCACCTGTGGACCTGCTTCCGGACCTGCAACCACCCGGGGCCCCGCCCCCCCGCCTCTGCAGGTGTCCCTAGTCCCACCCCTTGCACCCATGATTTCCCCAGGCCCTGGCTGCCCGCCGTTTTAGCCTCACCTCGCAGACCCTTCCCGCTATCAAACACGCAGACGCTCCTGGCCCCGCCCCCCGCACCTGCGGACCCTCGCCCCACACGACTGCCTTCTCCAGCCCCGCTCTCCGCACCTGAGCCTTTGCCCCACCGCCTCCCCCACACCCCCAGTCCTTCATGCCCCCCGGGACCAAGGCACCTAAGGCCCCTGACCGGGTGCCCGCACCCAAAACCTGCCAACAAAGCCGGGTCCCCGGCCCGCCTCCCGGGCCCAGGCTCCTCCCTCCCGGACCAGCGCCCCTTGGGTCCCGCCCCCCGCACCTCGCAGCTCCCTTGG
>NW_026000051.1:4808072-4849812 GCF_001458135.2 Marmota marmota marmota
ACCGCCGCCGCCGCAGTCCCGGCCGGTCACCTTGACTCGGGCCGCAGTGGTTGCCGCCGCCTCCTCATGGCCCTGGGAGCGGCCCAGCGGCAGCGGCGCTTTCGCTCGGAGGCTGGGGCCGGGCTGAGCCGGGCCGGGGCCGGGCCGGGCGCAGCTGGAGCGCGGGCCGACGCGAGAGCCAAGCCGGTGCCCAGCCGCAGTAGGAACCGTCCGCTCCCGGGCTTGAGCGGCGGGCAACACAGCCAATCGGCACGCAGCGCCAGACCAGCACCCCCCAACCAGCTCGTCGCAGGGGCGGAGACACGCAAATTGACCGGCTGGTCGCTTCAGTGCGCAGCCGCTGCAGCTGCGATCCTCTCCTGCCTGGGCCTTTGCGCGCTGGTAGACGCCAGCTCAGCCTGCAGGGATGCTCCGCTGCCCTCGTCACGGGCTCGGTGCCCCGCCACGCCCATTCTCTCCCTAGAAATAGCCGTGCATCTCATGTCCCACACATCCTTCCAGGCCTCACCAATTTCCCCCTTAAATCCCTACCTAAGATTTATCATTTTCGACAAAAACATGTTTCGTGCCCATTCTTTAAGACTGAGGTAGGCACCGAGCACAGAACGTCTGAGCCACAAGACACCTCGGAGATTCTCAGGTCCAGACCAATTATTTCACAATTGGACGAAGTTAGACCCAACCTGGTGAAGGGTCTTGCCCAAGACCACTCAAGGGCACACCTGGGGATGAGCCTGGATCCTGCCTCCTGCACCAGATCTTTAGTCTGTGCCAGGTACGATGAGGTAGGTGAGCACAGAGGTTGTCATTTGCTCAAAGTTACAGAAATAATAAGTTACAAAGACAGTAAAAGCCAGGTCTGTGAAGACCTGGGAGTCCAGGACCACAGCAAAATCGTTCTGTGCCCCCACAGAAAGGACGTAGAATACTCTTTCCTACTCCGAATGCTTCTTGGACGCGTAGACAAATAGAACATCATTTTCACGATTTCAAATTAATTTTGCAGTAACAAACAGAAAGCATATAGAAAGATTTGGTTACTGTGTTTCCCAAAGCTTATAGAAGGGGGGAAAAAAAGCAAGAAAAATAGAGTCAATAGAAATTAAACCATTTCTAAGTCTTGGAAGTATCTTTGAGGGAAATTTCTGCTATTGTATTAACAGTGATCATCAAAGAATATTCTTAACTCTTTTACTCAAAGAGAACTAGAGGCTAAATAGGCAATGGTTCTGCTCAGAGCCTCTGTATTCAGAAATATTCAAGGTGGGAGTTCAGTGCAAAAGTTGGAGAGACACATTGCCAGGGATCAAACCCTGGTTCTGCCATCAGTGGGCAAGGTACTCAACCTTTCTGTGCCTCCATTTCTTTGTTGAGAAAATGAATGTAATGAAGATAGCACCCTTTTCAGACAAGTTGTTGAGAGGATGAAACGAAATGATATATGGAAGAAGGCCTGGCACCTAACAGGAACTCAGAAAACATTAGCTATTATATTTACCTGTGTGACTTTGGGGAAGCAAAGATGTTTAGCACAAAGTTTGCAATACATGCTCACTAAATGGCATCTATTATGAGCTATCAGTGTGCTGGAAGTTGCTACAGAAGCTCCTTCCCTCAGGAAGCCCTCACCTGTTCTCCTAGCAGCGTAGATGGTAGCCAGGGCTAAATTCCAGAATAACCTGATGGAGGATATCCTGGGCCAATGAGGGGAAAACATTCGAGAATTACCCAAAGTGTACTAGCTCAAGACAAGAGAATATGCTGGGATTGGATTTTCAGCATGTTGGATCAAGGAAGCTGGAATATAAGACTAAGTAAGTAAGAAATCTTGAGATTTGAGATTTAACACGGTAGTCAGGGCCTCAGGGATTGGGGTGGCAAAAAAGAGTGCCTAATTCTCAGTGAACTAGAAATTCTGTATCATAAATCCTTCCTCTACCTGGCAGATGGTAGAAGTAAACACCCTGAAATGGACATACAGGTGATTCTCACTAATCACAGATTCCAAATCCATATCTGTGAATTAGCCTACTTAGAAGAATTCATTTGTAACCCCAAAATAAATAATTACAACACTTCCATGTTCCATGGTCATGTATAGAAGATGAAAAATTTGAGTCAAAGTGCAGATTTCTAGCTGAGATCGAATAAAGTGACATTCTGCCTTTTTGTTTCAGCTCTCATACTATAAACAAGTACATTTTTCCAATTCAGTACTGATTTTTGCGTTTTTTTTTTTTTTTTTTTGGTGATTCACTGTGTAAAGTAGTCCCCAGGCATAGTGCTGAAATGCTGTTTAGGGTTCCTAGGCACAAGCAAGCTGTGATGTGCCTTACTGAGAAAATACATGTTAGATAAAACTCCATTTGGGTGCATATTACACACAGTGCTATCAGTTAAGTTTGATGTTAGTAAATCAACAACATGTATTTAGTAAGTTATCTTATTAAAACTTAGATAAAATAAGATCATACAGTAATGTTGACTGGTTGATAAAAATGTTATGATCAGAGGCTCATAGGAACTCAACTTCTATATTTCCTCTAAGAGCAATAGTTTAGTATTTTCTCAATTAGCATTCACAAATTTTATATGACAAAATTACTGCAAATAGTGATAAACAACTGTATTTTTCACTAATAACCCTTCCAGCAAAGGGTTGCTGGGAAATGTAGTTCCCAAGCTTCTGAATCCTACAATATATGGGAAAGTAGAAAGGGGAAATAATATTAACTGTTCCAGATAATACAGTGCAACAGGTAAAATCATTTGATGACTTTGAAAGAAAATGTTAATTATGCCGTAAGCTTGGCAATGTACATATGCTTTTTGTTTCTTTGTTGGTGCTAAGGATTTAACCTGGGGCCTCACACATGCTAAGCACATGCTGTATCAGTGAATCATACCCCAGCCTCTACAATATCCATCTTTAGTCAATCAGAGATGGACATAAAGATGATCCTTGTTACAGGAGGTAACAGAGGATCCTTGTCACAGAATCTACCACCAAATGCTATGATACGATTTCACATGTGTCATAGGGACCTTATTACCTGTGAAAATGTGCAATAACTGAAGGAAACATTTTCCTAGGGCCAAAGGCATAAAGGAAAGATGCTAGGCTGTGAGAACTTATTAGTTTAAGTTTCCAGTCAAGTAGGACTCAGGCCTTTGAGAAGGGGCACTTCCTGGCTAGTGCTGGTACCTCTGAGAGGAGATGCTGAGTCTGGTTCTGGAAGCACGAGAAAAAATGGGAAACTTGCCAGGTGTGATGGTGCATGCCTATAATCCTTGCGGGGTGAGAGGCTGAACCAGGAGAATCACAAGTTCAAAGCCAGCCTCAGCAACTTAGCAAGGCCCTAAGCAACTTTGTGAGACCCTATCTCAAAAATAAAAATAAAATTTAAAAAGACGGGGGATGTAGCTCAGTGGTTAAGCACCCCTGGGTTAAATCACTAGTCCCCCACCCTGCCTCCAAAAAAAAAAAAAAAGGAAGAAAGAAATAGGAAACTAGGAATAACTGCTCCTCCCACCAATAGGTGGAATCTGTCTCACAGCCCTGCAGTTCAGGCTGGCCTTGTGTCTTACTTGATGAGCACAATGCAGTGGAGGTAACAGTATGGGATGTCTGAGCCCAGTCCTTAAGAAGCCCTACAGCTCTGCATTTGCCCTCATGGAATTCTTCTAATTCCTTGTGAAGAGGCCCAAACCAACCTGCGAGAGACACATGGCATCAGCTGCCAGACATGAGACCACCATGGATCATCTAGCCCTAGATTAACCACTGGATGACTGCAGCTAGGTGACTGACTCCAGGAAAGTCCAAAAAAGGACCAATCAGCTGAGACAAACCCAAATTGCTGATCCACAGAGTCAAAGAAAATGAAATAGCAGTTGTTTTAAACCAGTAAGTTTGGGGGAGTTTGGAACATAGCAATAGATAACCAATATAAGTATCTTCACATCCTGTGATCATAATGAGAAGTACATTTACATATCTCTTCCCAAAGCCCACCTATGACCAACCATCTTCTAATTCTTTTCTTCCCAAACTCATGACATCCAGCCAAACCACTAACCACTGCCAGTGAATCTATGTGTATCTGCACTCTGGCCATCTCTTAGTCTACACAAAGTGGACAATCATATGTTTAGCCCACTGGGAAGATTTCTCTTTATATCATCTTTCAGAGACACTCTTGAATGGAGCTATAACTTTTTAGCAGTTCAATTCTGGACCTAAATTTGGATTATAGTAGAGGAGGCAATACAACAGGAGTGTTATGGGCATTTGAGTCAATTATTCAAGCATCTGAACCTCTGGACATTCTTGAGCTCATTCTTCATATTATACCATTTCCATTTGATGATGGATTGCTACTGCCCATGCCCAACCTTATGGCTTCATGGATCAGATAATACTCAGTTTGTGATGAGCAGCTCAGTCACATGGTCATTCAATGGGTTCAGTGTTAAATATTCAGTTTCTTTTTTTTTTAATATTTCTTTAGTTGTTGTTGGACACATGCCTTTATTTTATTTATTTTTTTATGTGATGCTGAGGATCGAACCCAGCGCCTTGCATGTGCTAGGCGAGCACTCTACCGCTGAGCCACAACCCCAGACCTAAATATTCAGTTTCAACAAGGGCTCAGCAGTAAGATACGAGCTGTCTCCCCAAAGGAGAAACATCTACAGAAGGTATGGCTTTGCAAAGGTCTGTATTATGATTCTTCTACTGGGGCTCAGCAAAGTCTCCATAGAGCACAAAGTCTCCATTAGCCACATGCATTCAGAATGTCATAGAATCTGCTAGGTCAAAAGGCCCAAGTGGCAGAGTACCTTCAGACCCTCTTGCTTTAGGTCCCATTCAAAACCACCATTCCACAGGTTCCCTGGTCAGTGGGTCAGGGGGCCCTCTTGAATATAATATACAATGCCTCCCAAATATATAAGGGCTCACCAAGCATTGTATTCCTTTTTAATGATAAGCTGTGTAAGTTGAAACATTTCTATTTCACATTGGAAGGAAATCCCAACATTCTCCAAGACCTCTAGACCCTCAGAAACTTCAATGAGGTGGTGGGGTCCTGAATCACAAGGTCTGCAACTCCCTAACTGGTGCATATTTGTAAGGCATGTGAAGTACTTGCTACTTCCTGTTTTTGAAGGGGGTGGGTGTTGGTACAGGGGATTGAACCCAGGGGTACTTACCCACTGAGCCATGTCCCCAGACCATTTTTTTTCCCCTAGAGGCAAGATCTTGCTAAATTGATGAGGCTAGCTTCAACTTGTGATCCTCCTGCCTCAGCCTCCCAAGCAGCTGAGGTTACAGGTGTGCACCACCATGCCCAGGGCTACTTCCTGCTAAACAATCTGTAGAGGAATGGCTCCTCCAGGGCACCTTGGTGACCTGCATGCATCCACAGCATCCGTGCAGCAAACACTTGAGTGGCAGCTTCTCTGAGGCTTGGAAGAATGCCTTGTAATCCTCCTGGAGCACAAGACGATGAGAGGTTTGTGGAGCTGCCTTGAGACCATCTCCCACTCACCTCTCTCTCTCTCCCCTGAGAGTTGTCACAAGACAACTGATCACCTACCAGGCTCTGATGAGGTATGAGTATTTCTAGGTCAACCCCCCAGAACAGAATTACCAAGTCTGGGGCTGGGGATGTGGCTTAAGCGGTAGCGCGCTTGCCTGGCATGCGTGTGGCCCGGGTTCGATCCTCAGCACCACATACAAACAAAGATGTTGTGTCCGCCAAAAACTAAAAACAAAAATAAATACTAAAGTTTTCTCTCTCTCTCTCTCTCTCTCTACTCTCTCTCTCTCTTTAAAAAAAAAAAAAGAATTACCAAGTCTGTCCTACAAACTGCTTAGCTGCAATCTAGCATTACCTTCTTAGAAATAGGGGGTCTCACTGCAGTCTTCGGCCTCTTTTGTTTTGATATGGTTGTTACTGGTATGTGAGAGAAGGATCATGGGGTTGGGGCAGCATCTTTGGCTACTCTTCTTTGGCTAAGTAATAAACTGAATCTAAAAATGACTCATTATATGGCTGGAGATACAGCTCAGTTGGTAGAGTGCTTGCCTCATATGCACAAGGCCCTGGGTTCAATCCCCAGCACAATATAAATAAATAAATTAATTAATTAAAATGGCTCATTATAACCTTACTAATCATCAGCTAGGCATTAGCCTTGGCCTTATTTTATCTAGTATGCCTAACACCAGTGCACATGATTTGTCAACAGAGTGGACCAGTGTGATGCTATATGCAATTTCAAGACAGTCAAGATCTCTAGGGATGAGATTATTAGACAGACAAAAGGATCTGAGAAAGCCCAAGACAAGACCAAAAAGATATATGGTCCACCACTGTGTTAGGTTAAAGCAAATTACTTCTGGTGGCCCCTGCAGTTTTGCAGAGGGAAAAAAAGATTGTTTTTCTAAATCCGTGTCTTCATACCAGATGTCAAGGACTGTGTTGATTTTCCTCAGTAGAGATTCCAGACCTGGAACGGTAGTTGCAATTGGAGTAACCATTCTGTGATAAAATTTTTAAAAGTACATATATATGATCTTCATCCCTGAATCCTGGTACAGAGCTCTTAAAATCCTTGTCATTTCCCAAGTGACAGGGGTGAGAGGAGCGCCATTTATTGTTCAGATTATACCCCTTTAAGCCAGGCCTGGGTTTAAGCCATGGAGTTGGATCTTGATAGGCCCCTAGATAGCTTCAGCAAGGGGGATGTTTACCAGAGGAAACAACCATGTGTTGTTTAGAGACCTGGAACTCTAAGCCAACACCAAACCTCCAGGGAGGGGAGAGAGGCTAGAGATGGAGTTCGGTCAACCATGGGCAATGTTCTTACATAAGGACACCTCAAGAAAAATCCCATAAAGAAAAGATTAACATTAAACAGATACATGAGGTGGGAGGGAAAGGGAGAGAAAAGGGAAATTGCATGGTAATGGAGGGAGACCCGCATGGTTATACAAAATTACATATAAGAGGTTGTGAGGGGAATGGGAAAATAAACAAGGAGAGAAATGAATTACAGTAGATGGGGTAGAGAGAGAAGATGGGAGGGGAAGGGAGGGGAGATAGTAGAGGATAGGAAAGGTAGCAGAATACAACAGTTACTAATAGGGCATTATGTAAAAATGTGGATGTGTAACCCACGTGATTCTGCAATCTGTATTTGGGGTAAAATTGGGAGTTGAAAACCCACTTGAATCAAATGTATGAAATATGATATGTCAAGAGCTTTGTAATGTTTTGAACAACCAATAAAAAAAAGAAGAAAAAAAAAAAAGAAAAATCCCATAAACTATGGGGTTCAGAGAGTGTCCAGGCCGAATACATCGCGGTATCAGAAGAGTGCTGAGCCCAGAGGCCACAGGGCAACTGTTTACCCCTTCCCCTATGCATATCTCACATGGGGCTGTTCTTGATTGTAGCATTAATTAAATTTTTAAAAAATGGGGCTGGAATTGTGGCTCAGTAGGTAGAGCGCTCGCCTAGCATGCGCAGGGCCCTGGGTTTGATCCTCAGCACCACATAAAAATAAATGAATGGAATAAGGTATTGTGTCCAACTAAAAAAAATAAATATCTAAAAAAAAAAAACAGTGATAGTAAGCAAAGTGCCACCTTATATTCCAGAAAATTATCAAACATGAGAAGGGGGTCTTGGGAACACCTGGTTTATAGCTGGTTGACAAAAAGTACAAGAGGCATCTGAAGGGGTGTAGTCTTGTGGGACTGAGCCCTTGACCTGCAGGGTCTAGTCTAACTCCAGGTAGGTAGTATCAGAACTGAACCAAACTGTTGGATACCTCATTGGTTTACCCAGAGTTAAAGAATTGTTAATAACCATCAATAATAAATCCCACATATGGTGTCAGCAGCCTTGTGAGTAGAAATAGACCACAGTATATCCAATCCACAGATATTCTTCAAGACTGTGCCTTCTGCACAGGCCAGCAGGAAAATTAAGTAGGGATGAGATAGGAATCACCACCCTGGTAAACTTCAAATCTTTCTGGGCACTCTCTTCTGCATTTCCCCCAGGACAAAGTATTTCTTTTGGTTGAGTAACCAGTAAGGAAGAGGAATTCCAGGGGCTTCCCCTTGGATCTGCCTATCATAAAATCTTCTCCCTACAAGTTAGAGAGCCCATTTGAGGAAAGCTAGGGAAATGGCAATAAAGTAGGTCTATGAAGCTACTGGGCCCAAGTGAGAAAGACTTTGGCCAAAATTCCATTTTTTTCCCCACCTTCTCACCCTAGGCCCTTGGTGGGCCACAATGGTATTTTATATCTCCAGGAACCAGCATCTATTTAGAGTCTTCAATGGACCAAATGTTCATGTCGCCCCAATTCATATGTGGAAATCCTAACCCCCAAGGTGATGGCATTTGGGGATTGGGCCATCTGTGGAAGGTAATAAAGTCATAAGGACAGATCACACATAAAAGGAATCAGTACCCTTATATGAGAGACCCCTGAGAGATTCCTTGGTCCTTCCATTTGTGGGGCTACAGTGAGAAGATGGCTGAATGAGGAAGCCGGGACTTCACCAGCACCAGTGCCAGCACCTTGGCCTTCCTAACCTCCAGAACTGTAATAAATAAATTTTGGTTGTTTATAAACCAACCAGGTATATAGCATTTCATTATAGCAGCACAAACATAGGAAGATGGAGCCAGTATCTAAGAGTTCTCAAAAAATGCACAACCACTTACTTCAGCAAATTCTGAAGCAAGTCCCTTGAAGAAGGCTGGCAGAGGAGACTTACAGTAATGTCTTGTGCCAATGCAGCAGAACCCTTTCTTGAGGAAACCTGACCTCTCCTCCACCGTGGAGGTTAAGGGCTATGAACTGGCTTGGGTCTGGAACTGGGTGAAAAGTTATAGCTTTGGGGGGTACATCTATGATAGGCAGAGCACTGTTTAGCATGTGCAAAGACCTGAGTTCCACCTCCAGCATGCCCCCCAAAAGCTGTGACTTTCCATTGTGGAGACTCAAGTTGAATTTCTGGGCACCAGAAATTGTTCCTATTATAGTGAGTCAGGCAATGTTTTTTAGCAGCCTGCTTATTTCATGCTGAGGAATACCATGATCAATTAACTACTTCCAAATTCCATATCAGTCACAACATTCTGATTACCACTTTGTCCTTGCTGCCTGCCCACGGTGGCCATTCTGAGATCCCATTATCTTCACTAAACCCATGTTTTAGTCAAACCACCAAGTACACAGTGCCCCTTCTAGCTGCATGAGCCAACTCAATATATCCAGACTTACTGGTAAATCAGTAGATTCATTCAGTCCTGTCCAGTGTGGCATTCTGTCTTCCTGGGTCTCACCATTGCCAAACATATTCCCCAGGCTTTTTGATACAAATTACAAAATCTGGGAATCGTCTTACAATATAAACCACTTCCCTCCAGACCATGCTTTGTATTCTGAAGTATGCTGAAGCCTGACTCTAGATGCAATTCTAGAGATGATTAATTTGGGGAATGATTAAGTGGTGGTTGGAGTGGGTCTCGAAGAGAATAGTCATCCTCTTAAAAGGGAACTGTCCCAGGTGATATTATTGCTAATCTTCAACAAGGAAATGCTTTTCCCTTCAGACATGGAAGGGCAAGCTTCTTCCTTCCATGGAAGGGAAGGAAGGATCAGAGACTCTTCAGGGTTCAAGATTCTCAGATTTCTGAACCTACTTTGATGCTCCCTCAAGGATTCTGGGTTCCATTTTTTTCTGAATCAGTGCCCTGTTTTCATGAGAAACATAGCAAGTCTTGGAACTCAACTAACAATTCTGCAAACCCAAAATTAAATTTGGGTCTGATTTTCACTGAGGTTAACCCCTGTGAAAGTGGTCAAAATCAAAATGGAGTCACTTATGTTGACCTTAACAAAAAATTAATAAATAAAGCCAGGAGGCTAGGAAAGAGGGGTTCTTGTGCATGATCATTTGTAACTCACAAAGGCTCTGCCAGAACCACAAGCTTGGCACAGAGGCCACCACAACTGTATACAAAAAGTACTCTGCAAGGACATCAGCCCAGCAACTGTACGACCCTTGACGTCACCCTTGTTGTTAACCACTGTGGCCAGAGATTGTTACCATCCTCATTTTTGCCTTTATAAACCTGCCCTCGCCTCACCTCTTTTTTTTTAATCTGTATTTATTTCACTTATTTATTTTTATGTGGTGCTAAGGATCGAACCCAGTATCTCATAAGTGTGAGGCAAGCGCTCTGCCACTGAGCTATAACTCCAGCCCCTCGCCTCACCTCTTTGATAAGCCCATGGTTGATTATGGCACAGGTATTCCCCTGTGCAACGTCATGCGATTCCCAAATAAAACTTGATTTTGCTTTGAACACTCTACACCTCAAGAAAGAAGGGATTCATAAAAGCTCTTTATTCTCTGACCATGGCTTGAGGGGTCAGCAATTTCTTTCTGTAAGTGCTTCACACAATCAGGAAAAGCCATCGCCGTCTCAGTCCCTGAAGTGATTATTCCTACCTCAATGGTCAAGCCAGTGGCCATGTGGTCTCCTAAGACAGTGCTTTAATAGATATTTCATCAAAACTAACTTGGAATGAGCATTTAACCAATAGCAATGCAGCTGCAGGCTGGGGGTTCCCAGTCTACCATTTCCCATTGGAAGTGGGTCAGCACTGTACTCAGGATCAGGAACATGATCAGATCCTCCAGAATCCCAGCTTTGAGAAACCAGTCAGAGTCCAGGCCAGAAGACAGAAACCACACTACTCGTTTAGGCAGAGAGAATTTAACTTAGGAAATGAGTTAAATATATATTAGAGGTCTGAGAAGAAAGAACCACTAAACTATGAGTGTAAATAACTGTCCCTTGGGATGGGGAGAAAAAAAAGGTAGTCTTTGGAATAATCAGAATCTGGAAGTTTGGAGGAGGACCCAGGTTAATATTAGGGAAAATGTATTAAACACCTATCTCTGTGTTTTGCATATTGGCCTGTTTTTCTCCTGAGATCAACCATATTAGGGTATATTTCACATAAAATAAAACGTGCCCATTTTAAATATTCAGTTTGATGAGTTCTGACAAAGCCATACATCCAGGTAAGCACCTAGCAGTTATTATTTTATCTCAGTTCCACATAAGTCTGTGAGCTGTGCAGGGTCAGAGACAATAAAGATCTCCTTTCTGCGTCTCAGTGCCCGCATGGCACAAAGCCCCATATTATCAATGAGGCACCTTCTGGAAACACTGACTCCAAGGGAGATGAGACGATCCTCTGAAACTTCAACTTTAAATCCAAGTGGAGGAAATCAGAACTAAGATACGTAAGGATACCTTAAAGACAGGTTGATTCTCAGCCCAAGAAAACTTGACTGTAAAAGAAAAGGTTAACAGTCTAAAGAAGGGATAGATCTATTACATTCACTTGAAGGCAGGTTGCTTGGTCACTGAGGACCTTACTGGAAATGCAGAGCTTAAGAGCAGGACTGTGCCTTCTACATGCCCCATCTTAGGCCAAGGCTTCAGACACCTTGGCCTTTTTCAGCTGTCCATACATGCTGAGAATCCTCCAGCCTTGGGACCTTTGCACATGCTCATGCTTCTGCCTGAATTGCTATTCATCCCTACTCCTTGCTTACCTAGTTAACACAGGCTTCTCTCAAGTGTCACTTCCTCCAGCGCTTCCCACCACCCTGAGGTCAGGTTTCACTGCCATAAGTTCTCATAGCTCCCTTTTACCTTTTCTTCACTGTGTTAGGATTATAGACTATGTCACCATGTGATGGCCGTTTCTCCACTGCTGAACTCTAAGCTTCCCGCGGGCCTGGACTGTGTCACCTTTGCTCACCACTGTGTCCCCCGTGCACAAGTTTGCATAATTGACATTCACTATGTAAAGTATGGCAAGCTCTGAAGTCACACTCCATCTCACATCACTCTGAAGTGGTATGACTTTGATCAATTTATTTCATCTCTGGAGTCTGTTTCCTATAAAACAGAGGGAGGTAGTAGTACCTCAGTATTGCTCAGCTTTGTGTAGCTACAAAAAAACTATTTGAGGGCTGGGGATATAGCTCAGAAAAAAAAAAAAAAAAGAAGGGAAAAAATATTTAGGCTGTTAACTTTATAAAGAGAAGTTTATTTAGCTCATAGTTTTGGAGGTAGAAGTCCAAGTGGTTTGACCTCTGGTGAGGTAGATACACCACAGCAGGAACACATGTAGGAGCAAAACAGTCATATCTCCAGTCCCTTTTGAGGGCACACCCCAATGTTCTAAGGACCTCCCGCTAGGCTCCATCTCCCCATCCCACCACCCTGGCACCAAGCCTTTCACACAGGCTTGGGGAACATTCAACATGTAAACCACAGCAACACCTCACAGAATCCTTTTGAGGATTCCAGGAAGTAATGAATGAAAAGTACTTAGGATATTGTCTAGCACCTATTAGATGTTTAATAAGAGTCGGTCATCACTGGTAGTACTACTAGCTTAAAATTAATGAGTTAAACATGTTACATTTTAGCAATCACTTATATTTCATAATAAAATTTAGCATAACATACTAATGCTACGTCTTGGTGACTGGGAGTTTACTTTCCCTGGGTGCCACAGATGGCTTTCCAAGTCTAGGAGCCTGAGGGCTGGCCCCAGATCTAGCAAAGTCCCAAGGCAATGCACCCTGGATTCCCAGCTTGCTGACCTTCCTTGATATAAACCTCCCTCTCTGCAACAATGTTCTCTATGAAAAGCCTTTTAAACGTGATTTGAGTTCTACTGCCTCCCCATGGCCACAAAGTGAAACCCAAATTTCTTAGCCTACACTAAAATACAGCATACCTCAACATCTGGCTCTCTTTTCCAACAGTAGGGTAAGAATGTCCCACTTCCCCCAACATCAACAACACTGGGCACTGTAGAAAAATGGTCTCTCATTATCACTTTAACTGCTTTTTAGTGAGGTAAAATATCTTAACTATGTATTTATTAGCCCTAAGTATTTCTTTTGTGGATTGTTTATGCTCTCTCCCCTTCTTAAATTGGATTATTCATTTTTTCTTATTAATGTTAAAAATTCTTGTTCTACATATTACACAGTGTTTTTATTTCTCAACTTGCAGTTTTCCATTTTTTATGGCTTTGTTGTCTTCTTTTACTAAACATTTTACATTGTATATAGTGAGATCTATTTTTTCCCTTAGAGTTTTAGTCTCATCAAAAATCTTTGCTATAAACAAAAATGTCAATTAGTCTTCATGTCCATTTTTTTTAGACTAGTATGCTCATTGTTTCATTTTTCTACAATTTCCTACTTAAATAAGTCACCTGAATTTTGCTTCATGGTCCTGCTTCACCTAGCTGGGCTTCTTAGACTAGGTCACTTCTGGTCCCTCCTCCCTCCAGCAGGATACGGGTTCTCAAGGGACCTCAAAAGTAGCCCCAGATACTGAGCTATAAACAAAAATATCAATTAATTCTTCATGTCCATTTTTTTTAAACTAGTATGCTCATTGTTTCATTTTTCTACAATTTACTATTGTAGTAAAACAATAGTAGAGTAAGACTGAGCCTCTACTTACAGGATGTGTCCCGGGCTCCACCAGGATTCTGCCCTCCAGGACCTGAGGGTGTAGCCAGCCATCTTAGGACCCTGGGAAAGAATATAGCAAGCTCTATGTGGCTGACCAATCCACATAGAGCCTCCTGCAAGGGGACCACCAACCCTTTCCATGCAGGTTGGACAATTGCATCCAGACAGTCCCTGACACATCGCTGGGAGCTGTTTTTAAGTGCAATCATGGGCAAGAGGCACAGGCCTTACCTCCAATGTGGAAGTCCCCAGTGTCACAGGGCCTGCAGCTGGGCACCCCTGACCACAGTCGGAAGTGGGGCCTTTCAACAGAACTTGGTAGCAGGAAGCCCATTCTGGGGACAGGGGGAAATGCAGTGGAGGAATTAGAAGGGAACTGGTAGTTCAGTTACTGAAACGTAACAGCATTCCTATTTCACCACCTGCCTGATCAGGGGGTGCAGCAGGCAAGGAGGAATGGAGAGGCCGTGTGATGAAAGGGCAAAGAGAAAGTGAATAAAACCAGCCACTGGCTTGAGAGCCTTCCTGTGCAGAGACAGCACAGGCAAGACAGGGCCAGCCAAGGCACCACGGAGAGTAAGAAGAATCAGCCATCAAAGGGGAAGGAGGAGGCTCTAGAAAGTCAGATGCTGGAGTCCAGGCTCAGAGCCCAGATCTCCCAAAGTCAAGGCAATGGCTGACTTTCAATTTTCACACAGATATTTAGAGAAGTAAGGGGAAAGAGAGAAGGAGCTGAAGATGAAAGAAAAGAAAAATCATTTAGAAAATCCCCAAAGATAGCTCAAGGGACCCAGGTGTGTGGTGAATAGACTGTCTGGCAGTGACAGGCTGGTTAAACAGTCACAGAAAAGATCAGGTTGCCAAAGAAGTGTTCCTCCAAGTATTGGGCTCTACCACTTCAGTTCCAACAAAACTACCAGAAACAAGTCCCAGAGTCATATTGATTAAAACCCCGAAATGGAGAAGGTGTGGGTGATGTAAAGAAGAAATATGTCCTTTTGGCCTAGACTCTATAAAGAAAAGACAATAGCCCAGTCACATGTAGCCTGGAGCAACCCAGAGAGAGGGTTAGACAGAGATGGGAATGTTGTCACAGAATGTTTAAACATAATGTGGCCAAGGGCGGAAGCACCAGAGAAGCAGATTTGGGATTCAGGACAAGGACTTTGTATCATCAAAAGCTGTCAAATTTCCAAGTCCCTTGGGAAGCAGCAGTTTCCATAAGCAGAAACTGCAGATGATGGATGTAGACCAGTGTAAGAATCCCAGCATCGGCAGGTCCCTGTGAGGTCTCTTCCCACCATTATGGAAGGGCGCAGATCTCTCCGTTCCATATCCGACACTCTGGGAGAAGGGGACAGTTCAAAATTACCTTTTTATCTGTTCATTTAAAAGAATTGCGCGTGTGTGCCTGTGCACACATAGTATCTGAATATGCCCACAGGATTCATGGGAAGCTTTGGCCATGTGTTCACAGTGGGGCCCAGGAGAGCCCATCAAGGACAAAATGTCCCCAGGGCAGAACCCACAAGGGAGAAGTGCTAGGGCCTCACTGCCTCACAGCAAGGCTGAGGTGGGCTCATCTGTCCTGCAAAGCAAGGCTGTCACAGCAGCACATCCAATGACACTATCTGAACAGCTTCTCCTGGGGTAATGTCACTACTCTGCAGCCTTCCAGACCCCACCCCAGACATCACCACAATAGCCAAGTTAGGCTATCCTTAGGGCTGAGGCAGAATAAAAGGAGCCCCAGTGAGCAAGCTGTTTCAGAGACAAGGGTCTGGGAACCAATTCACCTGCCCTGAGTGGACAGCAGGCACTCTGTTCTCTCAGATTCTGGAAGGTGGTCCTGGGGGAGTCCACATTACAACCCCCTGTGACACACACAGATCTCCCCCCTTTACATCATTGGTACTCTGAACCAAGCAAGGGGGAGGAAGAGCTTTATCATACACCTTGATAAGCACGGCAGAGCAAGCACACCACGGGGCTTCCATATACACCCCAGGTCAACGCGCTGTCTAATCTCTTCCCTCACAGTGGCCTCTTCTGTCACTGCATGTGTGCACGTGTGTGTTCTGATGTTTTGAGCCCTCTCTGCTGACAAAAGGCATGCAAACTAGACCTACTGCAAAAACCCAAACATCACAACAGATGTTCAAATATGTCCCTGAGGTCTGAGAAGCATTCAAGGAAATGGTCCAGGAAATAGAGATGAAGACCAGCAGGCAAAATTGGACAGGGGCTGGTACTTTAACATTTGAAAGGGCATCATGAACATCCCCGAAGCCTGCAGGGCAGAGTCAACACCTGAATTGCAACTGGAAGAAACGAAAGTGAGGATAAGTCTGACTTCAGGACAAATGGAAGGCCAATGGCCTTTGCCAGGAATGCAGCCCAGGAAGATCTATATATGTGCTCTGACTCGGTCTATCTGCTCCCATGGGTGCTCCCACCACCAGGATCACATCCTCTTGGATATTCCTCTAATCCTGTGGGAGGGAAGGTTGGGCTACTTTTCGAGCCCATGGGAATAGGCACACTATCAGGAGCCACTGCCTCACAACATGTCTAAGCCCTAAGAGTCAAACTGGGGTCAAAGAGGTTGCTTAAGGTCGTGGTAAGGCAAAAGCAGGGCTAGAAGGCAGGCCTCCTGTTGGGCCTGTGGATGCACTTTCTTCATCCTCCTCTTTTGTTCCTCAGGAGTCCTGGGCCCCCAATAGCAAGTGAAGCTGGCCTCAGCATGGACCTTTCATATCACCTCACCATCACCTAACCATAGAAAAGCCCTGGAGAGAAGGCAGAGAACTTACTATACAGCAGCCCTTACTCATGAGTATAAGGAGCAAGCCAGCTCCACAGAAGCCAAACCGAATCCCACCCTGTACCAGCCCTGCTGCCCTGCTTGACCCTCCTGAAAATGTGCAACTGCCCATTCACTCAAAGAACACACAAGTGAGAATGAGTTCAGGATCCCTGCAGCAGAGGGCTGCCAGACTGGTGGGGTAAAGATGAGCTGAATAATCCCACTAATGAACATCCAATTACAAATGGTAGTAAGTGCTCCATGGGCAGGAACCCAGCTCAACAAGACCTTTGTAAAGCGGCCTGACTTCAATAGCCCTTGTAGGGAAGCAGAATTGGAACCCGGAGGAGTTGTCTTGGCCAAGTGGGAGAAGACAGAGGAGGCAGAAGAGACAGCCCGTACAGCTTCGAGCTCTATGCAGGACCAGGTAAGGCACTTTCAAGAAACCAAATGGGTACTTCTGCAGGCAGGTGGGGACAGCAGGGTTCACCCCTGCTAATCCAGTCTTAGCCACACAAAAGAAAGATCAGAAACACACCTGCTCCTATCTCTTCTCTGCACAACTGTGGCACAAGAGCTTCTTATGAAACCCTTGCCTTTTGAAAACAGTGGTTACAGAAACTATGAGACAGCAGATGTTTGTCAGGGCCAGGAAAACTCTCAGAGGCCAGGGCAGGCGAAGACAGAGGGCAAACACAGCACAGTTGCTCTAGCAGCATTTTTATTTACAAACAGCAATTTCCATTGACTTTATACCATAAAAAAGCCATTTACAAGCAAGAAACGAGAATTCAGAACAAAATTAAGCAGCACTGAAATATTCATGTCACAAATCTAAAACAAAATGAATACAGAGTAAAATATCATTTGAATAAATAGTCTTAAATCCATGCTATAAAATAATCCTTAATGGCAAGTTACTAGTTGATACAGCATCCGCTTAGCTAGCTTCATTTACTTCATATGGTGATGAAGTGTGGAGTTGTGAGGTTACCAGTTTATATTGCAAGATAATGACACTGTGTTAAGTCATTCAAATTGCTCAACCATTTATAACGGAAAACAATGTTAGCCCTACTAATAAAAGTGGTGAGAGAGATGGTTTTCACATTAGGAAAATGGTCATTCTCAAACAAACCAGGTAAGTTTACCTCTTACTCTAGTCAGGGCAGCAACCAGAGGCTTAGGCCACAAGTCCAAAGGTTGAATTCACAGCATACTTGTCACTGAGGGGCAGCAAGAGGTCTGTTTACTGAATCGGCTACTCGGAGTGCCAAGCAAGGCTGACTCCGGGACTTGATCAAGATTTACAATAGCCCTGTCTGTGCCAGACCCAGAGAGGGAACCAGAGAAAACAGGTTCTCTTCTGGGCTGAGAAGTCAAGGCAGAAACAGTGGACACACTCTGGCACTTACTGAAAAAGATGCATGTGACATGATAACCGTTACAAATTTGGAACAATGTGAATGACTCTTCTGAACGTTCAGTTCAGTTGCACTGAGTAATATGAAATCTATGATTTATGAACTAGATAGTTTCATATAAAGAATTTACATAATTCCCCAATACTTTCATATATAAAATTTAATAAATAACCCTGACCAGTCTAGAAGCACCATTCAAGGGGCATGTGCCCTTGGAAAATAGTTTAGGTGTTGCATATTTGAGTCCCTTTCAGTGGAGGCTTCACAGGAAACCATTATAGAATTTAACAATAACGACGATGACGACGACAACAACAAAAAGTCACAGTAACAAACAGAAAAGTTGTTAAAATAAAACACATCAATCTCTTTAAAGTAAAGCTCATTCACATAGATGATTCCCCCCAGCCCTTGTTTTGTGTTCCTGCAAATTCTTCCTAGAGTCTAGGCTGTAAAAACAAAAAAATAAAAACAAAACTACACATAAAAACATGCAGGCTATGGTCTGGGCTAAGGGAAAAACAGAGTTGGTTATAACTGCTTTCATCAGAAGAGACATATGCTCTGAAAGATTTAAAAATTATCAATTTAGTTCTACAGTATATTCTGCTTAACAGTGAACTGACAGTATCCTTTCTGCTGTTTAAAAAAAGAAAAAAGGGGGAAAAAAAACCTAAAAACAACACACACAAAAAAAAAATCAGACAACTGCTAAGGCAGTGCCAACTGGGTGGGAGGCTTTCCACTAACCAAAAAGTTAACTTGTCTTCATATACTGTATTTACAAATATAATTTCTAAATGTATTTACAGCTTTAGTAGAAATTAGAGGGTAGAGAACTGATTAGAATGAAAAAACTGTTTAAAACCACAAACATTAGTACAAGTATAAAATTCTTTGTCTTCACAGTTTGTAGTAACAGGTTAAACATTGATAGAAAGGACGCTGTCACTGTCTTCACATTGTCTAATGCTGAGAAGGTAGCTCAGGAAGAGACTCAATTATGAACAAGCCTTATGGATTCAGGATATACTTTACTGTAAAAGATTTTTTTCACATATCACTTTATCTTAATTGATTTCTGCATTTGATATAAATGAAAACACCTAACCTAAAACTGTACAGAAATAGGGACTTTGTTTTCCAAAAAGAGTTGCTCTAAGGAGTTACACAGCGTACTTCGTCTGTGGAGACGTGAACTTCAGGGAGGGAATGTTTCTGTTCTGTGGTCATGTTAATCCTCCTGGCACATCCTCATGTGGCAAGGCACAATTAACTGCTGCTGCCCGATCTGAGTGGAGTGACCCTCTCACCAGTCATGCACACTGGAAGGCATGACAGTGCGAATGCTCAGAAAGGCTACTCAGCTGTGTGCTGGCCTACGTGCTGCCTCCCTCGAAGCCCTTCGGAACTTTACAGTACTGTGTTATGGCTTGAGAATTCATTCTTAACACTGCTAGCAGTGGAAAGGGTAAAGTGTTAGCAACAAGAATGGGAGCAAGTGGAACTTGCAAAATATGGAATCATGATTATTAGAGAGAAACTCAATCAATTTTCTGCCCCTTAACAGTCCCATGACAATGTTTGAACCTGAACTGTACAATCAAAGCAATGTATATTTTTGTCAAAGACAATTTTGGATAAGTCACTCTTTGGTAAACTCAAACCAGTTAAACAAATTTACAATTACAAGAACTTCATGTAAATAAAGTTAAGACGGACACGATGACAAGAACCAGGACACTAAAGGTGCTTGCCCCAAGTGCTCTCCCTCCCAACTTGTCTCATATGCTGCAGAAAGCTCTAGAGGCCTTGCAGAAGGCCCCAAGCCTGAGTGAAAAGGAGGTTCCTTCCCTGAGCTTGACCTCTCATGTCCTTGGATTTGGGTCTTTCTTGTCACAAACTTAATTTGTAATACAACACAAATTTTTTGCATTCAATTCTTAAAAAAAAAAAAAAAAAAAATCAAAATCAAACTTATTCATGTTAAAGAAAAAAAAAAAATCAACAAACATTTACCTGAAACCCCAGAACATATTTAAGTGGGTAAACACTTGGGGTCCAGCCTCCCCGTGAGGCACGCGGCTTTATCAGGAGTTGTACAAGTGCTTCAAGGAGAGAACAAACCCCCACTTAGGCAGTTTGACGAGGAAAAAGGCATACTATATACCCGATTTAGCAAGAGCTGCTCCTCAGGAGCAGCAGGATTAGAGTGTAATCTACTCGGAGTTAACACTAATGTGTAGCGTAGCAGTTCACACGTGAACAGGTCCTGTGTGCTAAAGAGGTGCTACTGCACAGCCACCACCCACGGGCTATTACACACAAAGGGTTTGAATGACTTTTTTTTCTTAAAAACAAAACAAAACAAAACAAAAAACCCAAACCAAAATAATTCCCCAAATCTACGTTGGTATTTTAAGAGCCAAAAAAGCATGGAACACCAGCAAACGTCCATTTCTGCATTCCTTAATGCACAGCCTCAGAGGCTGTCTTTTGTTTCTATTCCTCTTAGATGGCAGCACTGTTCCCCTGTGGAGATGCGCTGAGTGTGGACTCAAGAGTCCAGGTCCACAGACAGAGGCTGCAGTGCTGACATCCCAAGGGCAGCCTGCAGCAAGACTCACCACCAAGCTGCTTCCAGAACTGCCCGCTGCTGGAGTCTACAGCACCAAAGCGATCTTGTAAAGCCTGTTTGTATATGTGAACACAACAGTGAAGACTTTTCCTACCAATAGAACATTATTCAAACAGGATCAGGTATACAGTAATGTGTTTGCCAGCACATACATGCTTTTGAGGTCTCTCTTCAAGCTATGAACCAAAGAGAGGAAAATAACTGTAATTCACAACTACCATTAAATTTCACATTTTCTACAACTATACTGACCTAGAAGATACTTAACAAAAATAGCACCACGTGACCAAAAATATGGTGATACACACACAAATTTGGTGACACACTGAGTATCTCAGAGGGCTTTTAACTGTTGGTTTCTTTAAGCAGGAAACACTGAGAGAGTGGGGGAGCCACCGAGGCTCTCGTTAGCACACACAATACTAAGATAGATATATTGCTTGCAATTCCCATAGAGTATAGCTTTACAAAAAGTACAAATTCCAAGTTCTGCAGTCTCCCAGGGAACTGCACGTAGAAAAAGTTGCTGTGCACCTGAACTGGCTGTTTGAAAAGGGAAAGAAAAAGGAGGAAGAAAACAAAAACACCACAACACTGCTTGGAGAATTTTGTAGACAAAACTACAAATCCCTTTCCTTTAGTGCGAGGACTAACTCATGGTAGAGAGTGATTCGATTTAGTTACCTGGTATGTATGTTTCTACAGTACGGAATGAAGGTAGATTTGTAGGCCGGTAAAAACCTTGAAAACCACTGCTCCTTTGGGGTTGGCTAATATAACACTATACTATGTAAAAAGGTCAGCACCACAGGTCGTCCAGCTTTCCTGCCAGACAACAAACAAAAATTCCAAAGGGTTCCCAACTAGAGTTGAAGAAATTTTATGGCATTTGGTTTATGTACTTGTTATGAAGCAGAGCTGTGAACACTGTGATTTGCTTTGCTTGCTTTTGGACACAATGATTAATATATATGAAATCTTATTAACATTCTTCTGTAAGGAAAACAAAGGGGCAAAAGTAACATATTAGGTAGGGATGAGACAGAGTCAAAAGCTCTGTTCACATTGTATTAAATTATATATTCCTCTTACATTCACCTCAACCAGAATAAACTCAAATTTGAGAATGTATATATACTATATATATAATAATCGTTTTATTATATATATATATAAATTGTCTAACTACCCCCTAAAGTAAGTTTAAATTAGAAAAGGTTACCCATTTGTATCAGCTGACGGCATCCTAGTCCCTCCGTGGAAATGCACTGGTGCCAGCGCCCACAATGAGAGAGAGTATGCCTCTTGGCAGAGAATGGCGGGTCAACTAGTTGGCATAGCTAACTCACTGGAGGATTTTGGATTAAGAGTTCAGCCAAAGAGGAATACTGTCAGCCCATGTTTTCCCTGGATATGTTGCCCTTCATGCTTTGAGCTCCTTGGGGGACAGAGGGCGGGGAAAGGATAAACACAATGAAGTGTTCCATCCAGAAACTTTAGAAAAACTGCCAAGAGACCAAGAGATTTCCAGATGGTTGGGAAAACCAAAGATTACAACAAAGCAAATCACAAATATGCATTGATTAATGTGCTTTGTTTGGGTGCACTTCTTTACCATCTTAATCAGGAGCATCTGACACTGTATGAATTTCCATCCGGGAATCTAGGGCCATCTCTGAGGCTGATGCGTCATTTTCTAGTTTCTGTTCCACATACACATCTGTTCTCTCAGGGGACTCTAGACGACTCCTGACTTCGGCAACGCCTGGGTGGTTTTTCCTCAGGTGCTGGTTGAGGGTACCTTGGAATGGAAAGCACTTCCCACAGATCTCACAGCGGAATGGTTTATCATCAGTGTGGCCCCGGATGTGGTACTCCAGTTGGTCCTTCCGTGTGTACTTCTTCCCACAGAACTTGCACACAAAGGGGGTGATTCCCATATGGAGGCGCATGTGCCTGTCAAGGCTTCCTTTCTGGTTGAAGGACTTCCCACAGTAAATACAGATCAACCTCTCATTGTATGGGTACCAGTGACCTCTTGCACTCCTCTCCCGGGGACTGCTCTCATACCCAGGGTTGCTCATCACAGCTTCACTGTCAGATCCCTGTACCATGCCCTGCAGGTCACTGTGCAGGTGGACGGACAGAGCCCGCTTCTGGCGGGCACGCCCTCCTCGGAAACAGCTCAGCATGGACCTGGATGGGCTAGAATTACTCAGACTTCCAAAAGCTTCTGAAACACTGGTTGGCTGTGAGGCTGCTTGGGAATAGGAATATGCATGCTGGAGCACAGAGCCATAGGAGCCCACATTCACTGCCACAACTTGTTCCCCATCAACCATTTCGGTGTGGTACCCGTCATCACCTAGGGAGGAGCTGTCAGAACAGCTGGGTCGGTCGGACTTTTCCATCTTCACTTTAACCTCAGTGATCTGGCTTTCCCTCACCAAGAGGTCCCCTTGCTCGTGGTCCCCCTCGATCTGAATCTCATACTCAGACACACTCCCACTGCTCCCCCTGTCTGAATGCCCCTCCTCCTGTAAGCGGCTGCGCAAAGCTTTGCTGGGAGTTGTCTCCATCCGGAGATCACTGCTCACAGCGGGCTGCCGTACCTGAGGGCAGTATGGAGGGGAGATCTCAACAGGGTTGGTGAAGAAGCTGCCGTCTTTCACTCCATTACGGCTCTCGGGATTTTCCTCAGCACCGACAGTGACAGAGTCGACATCTCCAACACTTATTTTTGAATGGATGCTCTCTAGGATCTGCGTGCACTTGTCAATGACACACTGCATCTGAAGAAAGCTAGCTGCTGTCAGAAAACTGACAACATCCTTCAGCTGCAAGGACATTCTTCCAGTGTAACAAAAGGAAAGCAACTGTTCAAACACGTTGGGGTTTTTAATCACCGATATTGACAAGCCACTCATGGTACTTAATGCTGAATGGTCCCGGAAATACGGAGAACTGGCAGCAAGAACTGCTTTATGGGCTCGGAATGGCTGACCCTGAATATGGACAATGATGTCACATAGTTTCCCTTGCAGGCGGAGTTCATTTAGCTGGCTCAGAACGGTGCTGCTGTACTCGGGCACATCAAACTGAATAAAACTGCTGCTGTCCATTTCTACCGACATGAAGCGCAATCTGTGGAAAAAGAGAGATTTCATAATTCACCAATGACTGCTCACCAAGCACAAGTGAAATAAACACAAGCTGACAACATCTAAACACTGCAGCTATCGTACCTCCTAAGGTCTGCCTCAACATTCTTCCTCTTGCTTTTTTTTAGTCTTTCAGGTTTCAGTTAATTTACCTAAAGCCAAATAACCACAGGATTAATTAGCTCAGTATCATTACCATCCAACATTCTCTTGATCAAAAATAAAACACTAGACATAATAGGGCTATTTCTGCTCCAACTGAGAAACTAGTATACTTTCAGAAAAAATATTTCCCTGTTTCACTTACTTTTGAGGATTTGAAAGACTCTAAAAATTACTGAAATTCACCTAAAGGATGACCTGACTTACTGTGTATTTTTTTTTTTAGTGGACACAATATCCTTATTTTATTTTTATGTGGTGCCTCACGCATGCTAGGCGAGCCCGCTACCACTTGAGCCACATCCCCAGCCCTTATCTGTGTATTTCTAACTGGTATTTTCCAAGTTAACAGCACACTGGGCATCATGAGTGAAGCAGGTCCCTTGTCAGTACTGTCATGATTTGCACTTTTGCACCTTCTGCTCTGCACACTTTTCTGTGACACAGCAAAGCTCAGTCCCTTCCAGTAAAGTTATTTTTAGGAGTAGGAGCAAGAAGAGTGATGGACACATCAAAAGTGCCTCACCTCCACTAGAGCTCACAGTGCTGGCGCACCTGGGACAGTTCTGCTTCCCTCTTGTCTGGAATCTGCAGCACCAGCTTGCTCAAAACTGATGAAGTACAGAGAGGCCAGGCTACATTTTCTGACTAAAACACAAGATGAGATCTAACAATTATATTTTAGTTTTTAAGATCCAACCAATAAAAATTTAAAGCCCTCCTTAATAGGTATTGAATCAGAGAAAAATCAGAATGGAATACAAGTATTTATAAAATGAGAAAACAAACAAAATCAGCAGTAAAGAAGGGTCTGAGTGACATTTACATAGGTCTTCAACTTACTTGGGAATGTATCTCCAAAAAATTAGATGGACAGGTATGTAATAAAGCAAACATGATAAAATGCTAACAATGGCAGGGTCCGGATAATATCCAGGTGTTTGCTATAGAATTCTCTCAACTTTTATGAATATTTGAAATTTTTCATAATGAAATGCTGGAGGCTTAGAAAATATCACCAACAACAAGAAAGGCAATAAGAGAAGTCAAAGCCTTCAAACTTTTTTACCATTAAAGAATGAGTACTAAAAATAAGTGAAACTACTCAACTCAGGAGGTTGGTAAATAAATAACAAATTAAGCTCAAAGAAAGAAAATAATACAGAATAATAACATAATCACAGAAAAAAAATTTAACAATTTCAAGACAAGACAATGTGCAACCAAATACAAGACTTGCAGGAAAGGATCAGTTAGTAGAACTGTATCACTTTAGAATTTTTTTTTAAAATCATGTCAAAATCTGAGTTAAAACATTTTAGTCAAACAGGAATACTGTGTCTTTATTTATCCTAGACTTACGACTGAAATCAATTTGAAATCTGTATGGAATGGACATATTTTTAGGATAACATAAATTGGCAGAACTAAATAAAAAAGAAACAGAAGTGCCAAGACACAAATGATCTTCAGGCCGTTCACACTGTTCCAGACACATGTAGAAACATTTAAAGCATTTCAGTTCATCTGGCACAAATCTGATACCAGAAGATGACAAATAGCACAAAGAACACTGTCTACTTTGTCTAAGTAGAGATTTTAAAGTTCTAATGGAAATACTAGGAAATACAACGCATTAAAAGAATATATTATAACCAAGAACAGCTGCTTCCCAAAAGTAGGAGTAGCTACATATTAGGAAATATACAAATATAATCTATAAAATAAGAAGGTCAAAGGGGAAAAAATACATATGACTAAATCAATACTATACCAAAAATGCAGTTGAGGAAGTTGAACACCTCAGAGTAAGGAAGGAATATTCAATAAGCTAGTCAGCAAACAATACTTTCTTGATATAATAAACAGTATCTACTGCATGTCAATGACAGCAGCATCCTTAAAAAGGAAACATTATGTCTGCATGTCCCAAAACATACTTGGTAGAACACAAGCCCATGAATTAGCCAGCCCCAGATCATTCCTTATCTCCTAGGGATCAAAAACACATTAGCATAATAACCCATCTGAAAAGTCCTGCAGAGGAGCATTCTGTTTAACTCAGCAATTTGCAAACTCATTTAATTGGAACTCTTTTCTCAAGGTACACACATTAATATTCTCAAGAATTAATGCTCCCTGGAGCACATTCTGGTAAACACTTTAGTAAGGCATTCCCATCAGGAACTGGAAGACAGACAACATTTTTACCATCACTACTCTTAGATTGTTCTGGAACTTCCAGTCAAAGCAACACAACAAGGGGAAATTAAGGCATATAGCCATTTAAAAAAAAAAGAGAGAAAGAAATTACTGTTACACACAATTATGACTATTTACATAGGAAATACAAACAAATCATCTGCAATATATATTAGAGTTAGGATTTAAGAAGTGGAGGGTCTCAAAAATAACTGCACATTAAAAAAAAAAAAAAAAAACGTGTAAGATCACAAGTTACAGACAGCAACAAGCAACAGAAACTATATAATACCTGGGTGAGGATGAAGATAAATAAATAGTGAATGTAAAATAGATAGTAAAATGACCAGGCAGTCAGGATAATTGGTCCCATTCAACCACATAGGCTAACCAATAGACATGTTAATGAGCCTATTTCAAATGTTAAAGACACAACCTGTGGGCACACCTCCAGCCAATTCCTTTGGGCCAGAGGTGGAAAATGGAAAATGGGGGTAAACTCAGACTTAAGTTATAGAAAGGTAGGTGGGGGTGATGATAGTCCAAATGATAGTCTTGATACTTTTAAAAAAATTTTTGATTGTATTTGTAGATGAACAGCATGCCTTTATTTTGTTTATATTTATGTGGTGCTAAGGATCGAACTTAGTGCCTCACACATGCTAGGCAAGCGCTCTGCCACTAAGCTACAGTCCCAGCCCCTTGATACTTTTTCAATGCCTTTTTATATAGATTTTGTTCCATGCTCAGCCCAGAATCATATAAACTCCTAAGCTGGCACACCAAATTTTTTTTTTCCTGCTATGAGTCCCCACCCGCATGGCAGGGGTTCTATCTCTTCTCCCTTAAATAAATCCTGCTCTGCTTGCTTTTCCCTTCTTCAAAATTTGTAGGACAAAAACCCAGAGGAAATTGACCAAACAGGGAATCTAGTCTCACTCAAAATTCTGGTTTCAGTAGGGCCAACAAAAAGGAAATACAATACTACCTTAATACAAGGACAAAATACAAATGCATAAATGAAGAGATGCTTCTGAAGGAAGATTCAATACTATAGAGGCAGAAACCTTTATCTAAAATTAATTTGTAAATGTAATGCGACTCAATGGAATATTTTCTTAGAAATTTGACAAAATGATTTCAATTCATCCCCCGACCCCATGCTGGGAATTAAACCCAGGATCTCAAACATGCTAGAACAATGAAAAATAAAACACATGTGTAACTTAATGTTTTCTAGTTGCTTTTTTTTTTCTTTTTCTTTGCAGCACCAAGGACGAAACCCAGGGTCTTATGCATGCTGGACAAGTGCCTTATCACTGTATTGCAACCCAAACCATCTAGTACTTTTTTTTTTTTTTTTTGGTACTGGGGGTTGAACGCAGGAATGCTTTACCACTGAGCTACATCCCCAGCCCTTTTTATTTTTTTATTTTATTTTGAGACAGAGTCTCATTAAGTTACTGAGCGCCTTACTACACTGCCTAGGCTGGCCTCAGACTTGCAATCCTCCTGCCTCAGCCACCCAAGTTGCTGTGATTACAGACATGCAGCATAGTGCCTGGTGTTAGTAAATTATATTTTTTTAAAATAAAAAACTAAAATAAATTTTCACAATATATTTAACCCAATGTATCTAAAACATGGCACCGCATAATCAACAACAGTTTAGAAAGCTATGAGACGTTTTAAATTCCTTTTTTCATATTAAGTCTTTGAAATCTGATGTGTATTTTATATACAACATGTGTGGACTAGTTGCATTTCAGGGGTTGGTTTTGTTATTGGTTTGTTTTTTGTTTTTTGTTTTCTTTTTTGGCAGGACTGGGGATTGAACCCAGGGCCTTACACATGGTAAGTATTCTACCACTGTACTACATCCCTAGCCCTACTAGTTGCATTTCAAGTGTATGTGTGGCTAGTGGCTACCAAATTGGACAGCACAGATCTAGAATAAATGCTAAAAGAAATTTTAGAAAAAGAAAAATATAGCCAATGTAAAATTAGATTCAAGTTAATTTGGTAAATAAAATAGATATTAAGTACGTTTTATGTGCCAGGCACTAACCACCAGGTGCGTTATAATCCTCTCATCATAAACTGTGATACAAACTATGAGATCTTTTATAATGGGGGACTGGTCAGAGAAGGCCACATGAACAAATGCTATTTTATTTTATTCTTTAATATATTTTTTAGTTGCAGAGAGACACAATGTTAGAGTCTGTAAACAAGTCAAGATGGCGCCTGGCATTTTGCGAGAGGGAGTGGTTTGTGAAGTAACACCAGCGGGCCATTGAGTGTGGAGATTCCTTATTGGTTGACTGCTGTATCTAGTTTATGTTAATTAAGATACGATGTGTGTAATGTATATATACCCCTCCTGTCCTACAATAAACGGCTCCCACTCCTGCTGTATCAATCTACACAAGTTCCTTGTCACCCCCCTGGTTATTTTGCTGCAGCCGGACTGCAGCAACACAATACCTTTATTTTTTTTTATTTATTTATTTTTATGTGGTGTTGAGGATTGAACCCAGTGCCCACATGTGCCAGGTGAGTGCTCTTCCACTGAACCACAAACTCAGCCCATAAATGCTATTTTAAATGAGACCAAAAGGATGAGCAAAGGTTAGCGAGCTCTGTGAGGGTGTGGGGGTGCTGCAAGGAAACTGTCTAGGCAGAAGAAATCACATGTATAAAGAGATAAAGAGCCTGGGCTGGGAAGGAAGGATCGCTGGGAGTGTCATACCAGAGCAGGACAGGGCTGAAGGGAAGGGCAGAGCCCACATCATGCTGTCAGGGCAGGCAGGTAGAAATCAGACTGAGATAGACCGAAGTAGAAATCAGCCTCATGAGCCATTTCAAATCAGTGAAAAAAAAAAAAAGGAATAATGATTAAAATAGATGCTGCTTAGGGAATGTGAACAAACAATAACAGAATCAGATTTCTTATAGCATATCCTGAAATAATCTCTAGGAAAAGACAGTTCTAAGCACTGGAAGATAGATATATAGGTTTAACTACAGAAGCAAGTTTTTTATATACCTAAAAAAAACCAAACTTTTGACCAAAAGAAAAAAAAAATTATGAAAAATATTTTCCAACATACATGGCAGAGAATACAAAATTCATAAATCAATGAAAGTCATATATAACAATTGAAAAAAAACAGCAAAGAGTATGAACAGATGCTTTAAAAAAGAAATGAAAATATCCTTGCCTTTTAAACAGAGAAAAAATGCTTAATCATTTCATTTGTAAACTAAAAAATTAAGATGAGACAATACTTTCTCAAATTGGCACAACTTACAAAAATGCAACCCAGCTGGCACCTGACGAGAGGTCAAATATTACTTAACCTTATAGCATTTTCATGATACCAAGTGTGTAAATAGCAACTTGTGGAATGAAGGGGCAAAAGGGGGTGGGGGACAGACAAAAACCAGGGGAAAAGGACAAAAAAAAGCATTTCTGAAGCAGAATGAAAAACCAAGAACACGTTTACAATGAGGCCTCCTCTCCTGTGTGCAGCTTTTTATCTTCTCAGAAGTAGAGAATGATACTTGAAATAAAATCACTAAGGGGAAAAATGAAACACCCTGATTAACGCCTAAGAGGGATTCCATTTTTCTGCGAAATGAGAAAGGTAGCACTTTGCTCTCCTCTCCCTTATACCAATGCTTCCTTTGACAGTGACAATGAGATTCAAAGTTCCTCCCTAGAGCTGCTAACAAGCAACACTCTTGAGTAAGCAGCTTCTAAAAGACTGGAAAAAAGTGAATTTATAGTTAATCTGAGTTCTAGGCAATTACCAGGCTACAGAGAGCAAATAGCATAATTCATCACAAGTTCTATACCCCATGACTGGACTTATTAGGCCTGGTTGGTAGTCCTGAGATAGAAGAGGTCAGAACCTTTTGTAAAAGGGACTTCAAGTTCAAATAAGATCCTCCAAGAGGTTACTCAATGGCTTCTGGCAGTTCTTGATTTCTTCCCTACATAGAATGCCAGAGGGCCTATACCTATGTTAGATCAATTTTTAATTATCTTTTTAAAATATGCACATAGAATTTCAGATTATAGTAGAAAAAAGTACAAAAACTGCCAAACTTTCCTCAATCTCAACCCCTTTTCCCACAGACAATCACTGGTAGTTTTGGGGTGCTCTTTCAGAGAAATTTAAACATGTATTGTATTGGCCTAAACTGTTTTGTACCCTGATCTTAAGAAACAAAGAAACATATTTAATATACCTTAAAGTCTTTCCTTAGCAGCATATACCCCATGACCCCACTTTTTCCAACTTCACAGCATTCCATGGATGGTTGTGTCAGTGTTTTTAACCAGTTCCATCTTATATCAAAACAGGAAGCAACTTAAATAGCCAATACAAAGCCAGAACAGCAACATACATGTCACATACATTGTGGCTTTCTTTTCTAACTCCTCACAGAGAAATCATGAGGTTTTCATTTCAATAGTGCCAAATTATCCTCTATATAAGGTGGAAGCAACTAGCCTTTCACCAAAAACATGGGGAAGAGTCTGCTCCCCTGCAAGTGCCAGCAATTGGTATTAAATTTTAACTTTTGCTGAACTGACAGGAGAAAAATGGTACCTCATCATTTCGATGTGCGTATGTTTATGTTTAAATGAGGTTGATATCTTTTCTCATGTTTAATGGCAACCTGTCTAACTTTTGTCTTTGAATTGCCTATTATTATCTTTGCCCACATTTGCCTTTTTCTTTTTAATATTTTTTTAATTGTAGATATACACAATATCTTTATTTATTTTTATGTGGTGCTGAGGATCGAACCCAGTTCCTCACATATACGAGGCAGGCACTCTACCAATGAGCTATAGCCCCTGCCCCATATTTGCCTTTTTTATTGAACTGTCAGAGCTCTTTGCAAATTAAGGAAATTAGCCTTTTGTCATATGTGCTGCAAATATGAGATTTAATTGTAGTCACTAAATGGCATACTAACTGGGGATTTAAATTATTTTTTCCTCCTTTTATAGGAAATATTCATTTAATATCAATCTCCTACTTATACAAAACCACAGGGAATTCAAAGATGAATGAGTCCCAGTCTTGTAGTTTGATCCAGGCTTAATGCAGTTCCTCCCAACTCAAAGAGATATGGGAATGGAATTCATTTTTGATAATGCAGAGTAGTGATTTATATGAGTTTTTCATTTAGATTAAGTTTGCAGCTTCTTCAGAAAACAATAATGAATTTGATTATTCTGCTCACTAAAAACATCAGAATCAGTCTTCTTTAATTTAGCATATTAATCATAGGGCTTTCCCTCATATTAGGTAAAAAATCATGCCCACAAGACATGTACATTTTTGCACTTTAATTTAAAAAAGAGGCACATATAAAATGAACATTTTTCTGTAGTACTATTAATACTTATTTTAACAATATTTATTTTGGTTTTGTTTGTAAAAACTATACTTTTGATAAAAACCAGAAACACTTCTTTCAAAAACCACCACATGGAGAGGACTTAGTTGAAGGGATCTGCTGGCTCCTCAGCTTCAGAGGTCTCTTCTGCTCATACAACCAATGAAGAGACCATCTTTCTGCTTTTTCAAATTCTTACTTTAGAATTATTTTTCTTTTCCTTCCTTCCTTTTTTTTTTTCTTTTGGTAGTGCTCAGAAATCAAACCCAGGATTCTACCATTGAGTCATACCTCCAGCCAGAATTCTTACTGTCTTATAAAGAAAGAGTATGAAGAAAGAGTATGAAGTCAAACTATGGAAACAGCTTCCACCTCTCACACAGCTTCTGCCGTGGCCATTTGATGCTCTCGCTGGTCTTGTGGCTGGGTTTTGGGAAGGATCCTCTAATATGGGCAGTCCAATATTCTGCTTCCACACATATCAAACCCCTATACCAGTCTCAGAAACTGAAAAAAGGAGATGACTGCTACCTCCAATCACATACCTTAACCTTCCTCCTTTTCCTGGAAAAGTCCTTTTCCAGCTTCCAACATTAGAAGATCTGTGGCTGCAAGGGCCCGTAAACAAGTGGCCAGCCTTGGACTACAAAGCCCAACTCTTTGGACAGATGTCCGTGTCAAGACTCCTACATGGACATCTTGACATGTCAGTAACCACCAGTAACCACCAGGTACCAAATGCTTGATGCATATAGGCATGACTGAAAGACTCACCATGCTCACTGAACCTTTACCATCCCCCATGAAGCAGCACTATTAAACCATTTTAAAGATGAGGAAACAGACTCTAAGGCCAATTTTCCCAGGACTGTTCCGACTGCTGCCCAGGAGGAAGAACAGCAAATGAAGGCATTTTAGTAAAATCCACCAAAATTATAAATGCACATCTCTATGAAAAAGCAATTTCAGCATCCTCTTTTTAGATCAAAATCACCTGTAGAAGTAAGGACTGTGAGCAGAAAACCCAGCTAAAAGTGCATTATGCCATCCATATTCACAGTTTTGATCCCTATTTCTCCCTCAGAGCCCCTTAATCCTGGCTCATTTTACCTGCTTTAAACAAAAAACCATCTTTACATGTTAAAGTCTCAATTAATTAGAAACCACAGAACTAGGCTCAAGTGACTGGTCCTTTGGTGTTTAAAGGTGGAAGTCCCAAAGAGCAGATGCTTCCAAGAACACACAGGGTTCATCCAGTCCAAGTTCAAAAGAATTCAAAGTAGCAATGGGCCTGTGTTCCAAAAACAAGAGCAAACTGAGGGGACTACCCACGAGTGAGCAAATAGTAAGGAAGCCAAGTCTGATGGCACCAGAGGACAGCAGGTGGGGAAGCTAAATCACCAAGGTGAGTCCAGGGGGAGGTGGACAGCTTTAGAAGTAAAGTGACACACACTGGGTGGAGTTAAGACAGAATGGGCTCCAGCAAGAGAGAAGCCACTCATATACTGAGGCACTGTGGGCACAGCCATAGGGAGAGTGGGACTGGTCTGTCAATACCACCTGAGCCAGGCCAGACACTCCTCCCAAAGACCTGAAAAAGGTGAAGGAAAAGAGAACAAGGGCTGATGCAAGACCATATGGCAACAGGCTTAGTAAGTAAAGCTGCTTGAGATCTTTGCAAGATCCCACTCAAAAATTAACTACAAATGACTTCACCATGCCCATGAATGAGGACAAGACGCTGTTCTGAAACACAACAAACAAGGAAATGACGCCTCTAATGCAGGCTCCAAAGCTCCCCTAGGAAGAAAGTACATTTTGCCTAAAGGAGTTCTGGAACAGAAAGGCATTTTGCAAACTATAATCTAGTCAACCATAATCTAACAGAAACTGCTCAAGTCTGGACACCAGTAATGAGAGCCCCTGCTCTTCCATCACCCAGCTCCTCCCACTGAGTTTGAGCAAAAAAAGGCAACAACCGCCCTTATATATATGATGACTCCATAGGGTAACATAAACTAAAAAGTCCAATTAACAGAAACACAGCACCCTGAGTTTTCAGAGCTATTGCATTAGTTTACCAAGGCCCTAAATAGTACCAGGGAATGTATGGAGGGTACTATTAATACAATTATATTATTCATTATATTCTTATACCACTATTTTGAAAGATTTGCATATCACCAAAAAATAAATAAAACATGGGTTAATTTGTTTATATTGACATAAAGGCCTTTCTAAGCATAACGTAAGTTCCAGAAGCCACAAAGGCAAAGACAACATAAAAGCATGACAAAAACATACCCCCCTTTCCAAAAACACCACAAGATGAACAACATACTAGAGGAAAAATGCATGCATGTTTGACAGAGGGCTACTGTCCAAATTCTTTAATTTATAAATCAAATTGGGTGAACACAAAAAAAACCTACTGAAGAAAGGGCAAAGGATACACAGTTCAACAAAACAAACAAAACCCAGAGAAAACAAAAAAAGACCATGAAGAGATGTTTTAACTTTACTCATGATTAAAGACATTTGAATTCCAAAAAGAAAAAAAGAAAAAAGACCTTTTTTTTTTTTTTTTTTTAAAGTTCTGGAGATTAAACCCAGAGCCTCTAGTCAAGCGCTCTACCACTGACCTATACTCCAGCCCATGAAATATAACTTTTAACTCATCAGACTTGTGGACATTTTAAAAGAGCTGGCAAATGTAATCCTGAGAGATAACTGGGTAATATCTCTCAACACATAAAGGGCATTTACCTGTTGGTCCCCAAATGACAGCTAAGAATTGAGCCTTTAAATACATCATATTCACAAACTAGGTGGGTGGTGCACACCTATAATCCCAGTTACTGAGGAGACAGAAGCAGAGTATTGACTGAGCCCAGGAGTTTGAAGCCAACCTGGGCAATTTAGGGAGACCTTATCTCAAAATAAAACACAAAATGGACTGGGGATGTAGCTCAATGAAAGTACCCAGTACCATCAATAGATAGATAGATTTACTTATATATAAAACCCATACATTTTTTCATTTTTATATATATATATCTCCACATTAGGATTAGGATATATGTAACAAGGATGTCCAACTAAGGATTTTTCTTTGTTATAGGAAGAAAAAAAAAAAAGGACCACCATCAAAAGGAGACTGGCTTTTTTAAAAAAAAAAAAAGAAAGAAAAAGAAAGAAAGAAAGAATGAAAGAAAGAAAGAAAGAAAAAAGCAAATTGGATGGGGTCATACATTCCTGCAGGAGGAACATGAACCCAGGAGTTTGACGACTGGCTGGCCAACACAGTGGGCCCTGCCTCAAAAACAAAACTACTATGAAATATTATGCAGTCATTTAAAAGAACAGATAGCCAGGTGCAGTGTTTTGTAAGTTTATAACTTTTGACTTCCCCAAAGCTTTACAATTAATAGCCTGTTATTGATAGGAAGCTTACCCATAACAAACAAGTAGATTAACATGTTTTGTATGCTATATGCATTATATGTAGTAAAAAGCGCACAAGAACTTCAAGAGAATACTTTTTATCACTACATGCAACTTACTGGAGTGATGTGGAAGGATTAGTATTACACAATTATTTTAGGTGAATACTCCTAACACTTGAGCTCACTGCAATAGCAACAGGAGGTAGCTGTGAAATTATTACAGCAATACAGTACATACTACTATTAATTTTATGCAGTTATGACTTAGTACTGCATCTTTATGTTTGTTTACATTTCTCTCAAATGCAAATGGTACTATGTGGTCTGTGTTTGTTTTAAGGGTTTTTTGGGGGGAAATGGGGTACCAGGGATCAAACTCAGGGGCACTCAGTCATATCCCCACTGAGTCATATCTCCATTCCTATTTTGTATTTTATTTAGAGATAGGGTCTCACTGAATTGCTTAGTGCCTTGCTTTTTTTGCAGAGGCTGACTCTGAACTCAAGATCTTCCTGCCTCATCCTCTGGAGCTGCTGGTATTACAGGCCTGCACCACCACAACCAGCTGTTTTAAGTTTTGATACACATTAATTTTTTTTTAATATTTTATTTTTTAGTTGTAGTTGGACACAATACCTTTATTTTATTTATTTTGTTTTTATGTGGTGCTGAGGATCAAACCCAAGACCCTCCCCATGCTAGGCGAGCGCTCTACTGCTGAGCCACAACCCCAGCCCCATATTAACTTTTTGTAATAGATTTGTGGGTATTTTAAGGCAGAGAACAATAAAATAAAGACTAGTATCCACATATTTACACATTCATGACATCTTTTTCTCATTTCTAGGCTACATGCTTTGTGAGGTTTTTCAAATTATTAAAATATAAAAAAAAATTTTTTAAATGTTCCATGAATGAGTGAACCCATGCAGTTCAAACAGGTGTTACTCAAGGGTCAAATGTATGTGCTACTGAATCTGTTCTAGAAGGAATCACATGATATATTAACACTGGTCACCTTAGGAAGGGAAACATACTTCATTTTAAAACTTCTGATTTTTTTAATCACACAGTTGTATTAGTCTCACTAAATTTTATAAAAGACATGTAGGCTTTTCGCCTAAAAATAGTTTTTTAAACTAAAAAATCTAAAGAAAGATGGGCTGCAAATGGATAATTTTTATATAAAACTAACAATTATAGAGACAGAAATAAAGAACTATGAGGAACAATGACAGGACTGATTACTTCTGACCAAAAAGATTTTTTAAAAAATCAACAGAAATCTTCTTAGGCAACATATTTTAAAACAGGGCCTTGCATTTCAAAAGGAACAGATCCAACACTCCAGACAGAAGTGGCAGGAGCAGTATGCAAGCGGATGGGGTCTGGGGTGCAATGAGCTGCATGAGTGGTACAAAAAGGGATGTGACAAAGGACTGCCATAGGGTGGAGGCCCTTGAGCACCTGGATAGAGACTGCAGGTGGGATTCTCAAGGCAGCCACTGTGAACGAGAGTCCAGAGGATTTAACAGGACTTTGGAGACAGGTATGACATCCACTTTGAGGAGGCAAGGAGCTCAGCCAGGACAAGCTGAGTTGAGGCTGCCTACTAAGGAGTAGAAAACATGCGGCAGGAGAGAAACAGATACTGACTGGGAAGTGACCAAAAACTGTATTGAGGATGGTGGTGAAAGATGATGTTCCTCAGGGAGGGAACATAGAAGAGAACTGGGAACAGAAAAAGGTGCGGTACTCTAACACAGTATCTGATGAAAAAATGTACCATTCATACTTAGCTCTCTCCTGAAACAGCATTTCCACTGACTAGTATCAAAAGTAAAACTATCAGCTGGGTGTGAATGCGCAGGCTTGTAATCCCAGAGCCTGGAAGGCTAAGGCAGTAGGATCACAAGTTCAAAGCCAGCCCCAGCAACTTAGTGAGGCCCTAAGCAATTAGCAAGAACCTATCTCCAAAAAAAAAAAAGGGTTAGGGATGTGGTTCAGTGGTCAAGCACCCCTGGGTTCAATCCTGTTGGTGGTGGTAACTCTGCATCATATATTCTGCTAGTGAGGAAACTAGACAATAAAAACTAGGAACATCCTGTCACACTGTTGACCCATGCTACAGAAAACTTACAGACAAGACAGGACTCTTAAATGTCACCTGGGCATGACACCCTCACGAAATTCTTGGGTAAATCCTTGGAATCATTTCCCCATGACAACCAGAATTAAAGCAAAAGAGTACAGACTAAGGGACTGGATGTGTGCTGGTTTTGTGAGCTTCAAAAGCCACAGAGCTTTCCCACTCTGACAGCTCTGAGAACAGAGACAGAGGGGCTCTTATCATGGCTCAGCTGATGTAACCTAAACCAAGCTAGAGATTCAAGATCCACGTAGTGCTATCTTAGCTGTATTATTGGCTCTCAGCCTTTCCTGCTGAAGAGCCCTGAGGTATAGGACCATGTCTAAGAAAAGGCAAAATCTAGCAAGGTGGTTTATTCCCACCTAACCTGAAAACGCTATAATTTGTTTCACAAGATGCTACACTTCTTTTAAAAATATCCAGTTACACTTTCAAGAAAGGAAAGTAAGGTTACAAATTTGGAAGTTGTTTAAGGCGCCAGGAGGTACCCATTATTCTCAGTCAAGATGCTCATGATTTCAAACCCAGATGCACCTGCTGGCTTCAGTTAGTAACTTGCTGACACCTGAGACAGCTCAAACTAAGCTTTCTCCATCAGACACTGAAGATCCCTAATTTTCACTCATACAAAGTCTTTAAAAAAGACCACAGATTGAAGCAGGGAGATGAAAGGCATGGTAACAGCAGTAACAACTATATAAAAATAACTTTTCTAGATATTTCTGCCCGGGTCTAGATCAAAACTAAAATTGAGCTGTCATGAGCTACAATCTAATCCTTTGGAAAGCAGCAACAGCCGAATAGCACCAGGGCTGCACGAAACATTCTGGTGCTACTGAAACTCAACGCAAGAAAAAATAAAAAATAAAGAAAATGGCATTCTGTGATGGATATTCATGAAGCACTCATCCTAATTTAAAGGAAAACAAGTTTAGAGTTCTTACTGCATTAATTCATGTAAGCCTGAAAGAACATTTTTATCCAAACTGTTACATTTCCTACAAAGGCGTTAACATTCTCCAGGTCTGCTCAGATATACTAATTCTGAGAGGGTGCGATTTGTCTTAGTCAATGCAAAACATCAGAAGCTGCTTCAGAGCTTTCCAAGCAGGAGAGGAATGACCTCTTTACTTGCAATGGTAAGGACTGAGTTATTCAGCTCCTACTGTGTACAGTGCTCTAAGTAAGCTCTTTACTTGATCACTAAATCTTCCTGACAACAATGAGACAATTGTTATAAGTATTCCCCTTTTACAGATGAAGAAACAAACTGAGAGATGAAGAAACTTTCCCTAGTTCACTCAGCTAATTACTGGCTCAGCCAGGACTTGAACCTAGATTTGTCATTCTTAAGAGTCAGAACTCCTACCTCCTCTAAGACTTTAAGCTGGGTGTGTTGATGAAAGCCTGTAATCTCAGCAGCTCCAGAGGCTAAGACAGTAGGATTGAAAGCTTGAGGATAGCTTGGGTGACTTCACAAGACTCTGTCTCAAAAAAATAAATAAAAGGGTTATAAAAAATAAAAAGGGCTGGAGATAGCTCAGTGGTAAACTGGCCCTGGGTTCAATCCCCAGCATCACACAAACACAAAAAAGCAGGGTTTTTACTGATGCAGAATTCTTAATGATCAACTTCAAGAAGAGAATTCTCATTTAAGGATGTACTACATGGATAAAGTCAGGCTAAGTCTGACACGGTAATAATTACAAGGTCACAATATATTATACTTCAAATGGTTTGTGCCATTTCTCTATGAAATGTTCATTCTTTTTACTGTCAGTGAAGAAGGCAAAAAGACATTCCAAATTCTTTTTCTTTTTGTTATGGGGTCTCACAAGGTTGCCGAGGCTGGCCTTGAACTCCTGGGTTCAAGCAATCCTCCTACCTTAGCCTCCCAAGTAAGCTGGGACTGCTGGTGTGTGCCACCATGCCCTGCTAGATGTTTCAAATTCTAATCACAAATTGAACAGCTTTGTTTCAGGTAAAAGAACAAAAGTTTCTTACAGAAAGGAACTCAACATAAAAATATTAAGGGTGCATTATAGGGGCACTGGACCTGGAAAATACATTATGCTCTGCTTCTTATGACAAAAGGATTAGAAAAGCTCACCTGGAATTGCATTCTTCCATGAGGTTTTCCATGCCATCAACATCAACCAGAAAATAACCATTAGAAACTTAACTGCGTTCAGTTGATGACCTTCACTAAGCTAAATTCAGCAGTTTGTCAGCTACAAAACATTAAATGGACAGGATTAAGAAGTTTGAAAAACATTAAGCAGAATTTAAAGTAAAGCAACATGAAAATTAATGAGAATAAAATATAACTATGGCTTCTAGATTTATGATACTGACATTTTTGACAAGTGCTTCAACTGCAAGGCAGATACAGAGCCATGCTGAAATCTATAACTCAGGGGATACAGTCAGGTAGCCTATGATCACCCCCCCCCCTTGATAAAACCATACCCAATGACAATGTATTAAGCAGTTACTAGGTAATACAAATTTTACTACCTTGTTTGTATTTCATTTTCATTTAAAAATTCATATGAAATCCTATGAAAGGGTCTTTATCATCCTACATACTACAAATAAAAAATGAAGGCTCAGAGATATCTGATAAATTGCTCAAGTTCACATAGCTAGTAAGTAGCCTTGCTGGGATTCAAACCAAGGTGTGATTGCAAAGCTGATAATCTTTCCCCACATCTTCTGACTGAAGAATTATGACATTTTTCTTTTCCTGTGATCAGGAATAAACATTTTAATGTTTGTAAGATTTCTGTACCCCAAGAATGAAAGCTGAAAACATCCACCTTGACTGGCATTAAACATCAGTTAAACATGATAGACAACACTAATAACTAAAAGAGCTTCTCCCTAAAATAAATGTTAAAAAATTGTTTACCAACAAAAATCAGAAAGTATCTGAATACCTATTAAAAAAAATACAGGTACTAGAAGGGCTCTGAGAGAAGTAGTAAAAATCCAGTGCCCTTAAAAAATCTCCCACTCCATTTGGGACAGGAACAAGTTCAATAACTAAGGAACAAGTGCTGGATCTGAGTGTCACAAAGGCATGGGGGTAGGGCAGTCAGGGAACATGTTCTGAAGGAAGTATGTCTTCAGCAGGGACTTGAAGGAAGTGAAATGGAGAATGTGCACAGAGGAGGGGAACAACAGGGGCAAAGCCCAAGAGGCAGTCATGACTTGGCTTCTGCTGGGGCCAGACTTGGAGAAGAAGCAGGGAATAAGGTTCAGGTGGATGAGGTGGGACTAAATCAAGGACAGCCCTGGGCAGATAGGGCATGCAATGGCTGGACACCAATCAGCTTTGAATAGTAGTATAACTACCAATGCCTCCTAGCTGATCCCCTGGCCTCCAGCCTCTCCCTTCCGGCTCTAGCGCATGAACCACCCCTTGTCTCCTGTCGCTCAACAGTGCCTTTAGAATAGTTTCAACTTTGGCCTACTGTTTAAGTTCTTTCTGGAACCAGCCCCAACCAATCTTTCCTCCTACCCCTCTCCTACATGAGCCCTTTTCTGCCAGGAGACTGGTCTAGTCACTAACTCCACAGGATCACTGGGCCTGACTCCTCTTTTCCTATCTGAAGCCTACTCATCCTTTAACACCCAGCTCAAATCCCGCCCCCTCACTAAGCCCTCCCTGACCACTGTGCCTACAGTGACCTCCATCTTGCCTTGTTAATTCTACTGTACACAGCGTTGTCTAATCAAAATTACCTTTTCACAGGTAATGTCTTGGCACCTAATGTGAAGCTATTTGGAGACTAAGTGAGCCTTCAATTACTTTCCCCCACCACATGGAACAGCATCTTGGCATTTAATAAGCAAGAAGGCGCTCAACTATTTTTTGACTTCCTATAGTAAGTTAGGCGTTAGCATAAAGGAAGGATGGGGGAGGGGAAACCTCTGGAGTCAGCGACCAGCTAAGAAACTGTTGCAATAATCCAGATGTGAAGCAAAGAGGGCCTGGACTAGGGAACAAAGAAAAATGGGCAAATATAAACAAAATGTTTGCATGCAAAACTCCGAGGAATGTGATTCACTAAAACTAGGGTGAACAGCAAGGGATGAAAGATGATAAAGTGAGGTTGGAAAACGCTGCTTGTAGTCATTTTAAACCTGTGTGAAACAAAAGTGAATTAAGTGGCTAAAAGTGCACATTTGAGGGAAAAAAAAAGTCTTCAGTGAAGCTGCCCAGTGTCTTCAACCAGGGACAGCCCTTCCAATTCCAGGCTTACACAGCGTAGCAGCGCTGGAACAGTCTTTAGAGAGCTAATCCGAACCCTCCGTTCTCACGTGGGGAAACTGAGGCCCAGCGTGGAAAAGGCTTCCTGAAAGCCTTAACACAAGACTCCCTGACTAGTGCCGCCCTACAGCATGGCCACTTGGCCTCGAAGGGCACTGTTTACAGCCCCCGGGCCGGTCCGCCCTCGGAACGGCAAGACCAACTGAGCGCGAGAGTGACCACGGAGACCTCCGGGGCCAAGCACAACCCGCCGCCGCCTGTTTACCTGGAGAAAAGCAGTGGCGTGAGGCAGCCGCCCCTTGGCAGCCCCTCCCGGGGCGACCCCCGGCCGGCCAGGCTCTCCAGGGGCCTCAAACACCCAGACCCCCGCCCCCGGCACAACAGGGAGCAACCCCGGGAGCGAGGTGCCCGGAAGCGGGGATCCAGAGACGGCCGAGGCG
>NW_026000051.1:4849824-4853913 GCF_001458135.2 Marmota marmota marmota
AGCCCTGGCCTCGACCTCGGAGTCCCGGCTCCGGGAGGGGCACCGGCTCCGCGGACCGCGGCCTTCCGCCCGCCCTCTCTTCGGCGCCCTCTGCCGGCGAGAAGAGGGCTCAGCCGCGGGGCGTCCCCGGGGCTCTCAGACCCTTGGCCCGCCAGCGCCGGGGCTGCCCCTCCCACTATAGCGCCTTGGGCACCTGCCCGCTGCCCGAGCCGTGCCGGACCGGCCGCTGAAGGCAGTAAGGTGCAGTGGTCACTTGTCACCCCGAGCAGGTTTTCTGTCTCTCAAAACAGACAGCTCGCAACTGGGGGTTATAAAACTCCGGTCACCAAACAAGCCCCAAAGAATGTCCATTTCCAGACCTTAAAGATACCCCAGTCTTCACACTTCCGGAGCGGGAGTGAGAACCTCACCTGGCATTTTCCTCTCAGTTTCAGACGAATTTAGCACCCTTTGAAGAGCTTCCTTTTGCGTTTGGGTGGACTCCTCAGCGTTTGTGGCAGAGATCTTTTTTCTGACTTTGTAACAAAAATAAACTCTAAGAGTCAGAGATACCAGCTTCTCTGCGAGATCAAAAAGTGAGACTTTCTGATGCTACCTAATGCTTTACAAGCAACTCTCTCCAGGGTGGGTAGGGGGTCATCTCCCCAAAACGACAGCCACCCTTGGTCAAACACTGTGCCGGACACCGTGTATAGACACTTAAGATACAGCCTTCTTTAATACACAACCCCAGGAGGTAGCAATCTATCGTTTCTGCTTTATTCAGGAGGGAACTGAGGCACAGAGATTGAGTGACTTATCTGAAGTCATACGATTAGTAATGGTAGACCTGTATTCAGCTCCTTTTTCTCTAGCTCCTGACTTTCTTATGGCAACAGAACATTCCAAACAGATTTTGAGGTAGGCACCTGGGGCAGACAGACAGACAGACTTGCTCACTAATTGCTATTCCTGAGAATCTTGAGATCTGGCCCCATGTGTGAGATCAGTGGACATGGGGCACAGGAAATACATCATCTGGTCTGACCAGGTTTCCAGGACCCATTGGGCTGATTCACATACCCACATCACTGAGTGAGTTCCTGTTTTCCTAGAGACCAGTCCTAGCCTCATCACTTTAACTCATTTTTGCTAAATGTGTTGGTAAGAGTTGGGGTACTCTTGGCCATGGTTCAGTATTTGCATGTCATCAAGGACATAAAGACCAGAGTGTTCCTAAGTATTTGACTGTTCTGCCAGGCACCTAAAAGTTGTTGGCCATTTACCACTACAGCTACTGCTTGGCTTTGGCTGACCTTACAAACCCCAGGGTTTGGCTAAACCTACCGTCTGTATTGGAGTCTTTACAGGACACACATAACTCATGAGTATCCCTTAAACAAAAATTGCATAAAATGGTAGGAGTCTCCTCATTCTTGCCCTTCACCAAGACATACTGGTGTGCTCCTTCCACCTGCCTCCTACCTGAGTAGTACTGGGCCAGCAGGGGGAGCCTGCCTCTCTCAACCATCCAAGCGGTCCACTGACCTCTATAATATCCCAGTGGGTGAGGGTTCCTTCCACCAGCCGCCTCTGCACAAGATGGGGGAACATTTTCCTGGTCCAGGAAGAGCCCTCTTCCTTGGAGACCCCTTTGGCTTCCAGATGGGTCCCTCCTCCCTCTGACCTGATCCCTGCTGACACCTACTGGACCCAGATGTCCTTCCCCACTGTAAATTTCTTCCTGGTCTGCTCTCTCCTGTTTTCCTGCTGATTCTCTGACACTGCCCCTTGTAATTGGCTCTCCTGTTACTCTGCACTTCTCCTTTGTAGTAATCACAGTGGTAATTGATTAATTATTTGTACAGTTGTGTGCTTAGCATTTGTATCTCTCATCACTAGTCTGTAAATTCTGTAAGGATAAGAATTTGACTTTTTCCCTGCTATTTCTCCAGCACTTAGTACTTCAATATTTGTTGAATAAACAATGAGGAGCTACCTGTTTTTGCTTCTGAGTCTATGTTCCTGAGGGAATAGACTGTTTTATTGATCCATTTTCTCTGTATCCTGCAGAGAACTTGGTACTGAATGGGCAGCACTATCCATTTGCTGAATGAAATAATAAATGAATGAATGAATGACAAGATTGAAAAGCCCCATTTAGCTGCATCATGCCTTAGATGGGTCTCTCCATCAGTGTAAATGGTTTCTTGGTACCAGCAGCCTCTATCTTTACCAGATTCCTAAGGATGATAGGCAAGAAGAGAAATCCTTTCCATTTTTATAGGGCATACTCACCTGAAAAATAAGGTTTTTCAGAAAATCTCATGGGTCTCTCTATTCAGTTCCTGCAGAGGACACACCTCCCTGGTCTAAAAGGGTGACTTTGCTTCTGGACGTTGGGCACACAAATTTATGCAGGACTGGCCTCGACTTTTCCTCAAGAGTCATTGACTGCAAATTCTAAAGGCACACTCACACATACTCTCGTAGGTACCTAGGGTGGTTGTAGTGCTGTGTGCTGATTAAGAGAACTGAGATGCTGGGCACAGTGGCAATGCCTGTAATCCCAGTGACTTAGGACGATGAGGCAGGAGGATCCCAAGTTCAAGACCAGTCTAGCAAACTTGGGGAAACCCTGTCTTAAAATGAAAAAAAAAAGGACCGGGGATGAAACTCGGAGCACTTGCTTAGCATGTATGAGGTGCTGGGTTCAATCCTCAGCATTGTTTAAAAAAAAAAAAAAAGGAGGTAGTGAGTGTGCATGTGGAATGAGATGGACATTGTTACCCTAAGTACATGTATGACTGCACATATGGTGTGACACTACATCATGTACAACCAGAGAAAGGAAAAGTCATGCTGCAGTTGTGTACAATGAATCAAAATGCATTCTGCTGTCATGTATACCTAATTTAAATAAATAATAAAATTTTTTTAAAAAAATTTAAAATGGTGGGAGTAATAGTGTGGAGGATGGAGGAGGAGTCTTTAAAAGTCTTTGGAGTTACTTTGGGTGAATTACTTCATCTTTTTAACTTTTTCTTAAAATGGGAACTAGTGTCACTGAATTTCTTCAATAAAGAAAACATTATTTATTAAAATTTAAATATTTCTGGAACCCAGGGACATTTTACCATCAAAGCATATATTAAGGGGCTGGGGTTGTGGTTCAGTGGTAAAGCACTTGCCAAGCATGAGTGAGGCACGAGGCTCAATTCTCAGCACCACATAAAAATAAATAAAATAAAGGTATTGTGTCCATCTACGACTAAAAAAAATTTTTTTAAAAACACAAATTAGGGCTGGGTTGTGGCTCAAGCGGTAGCGTGCTTGCCTGGCATGCGTGTGGCCCGGGTTCGATCCTCAGCACCACATACAAAACAAAGATGTTGTATCCGCCGATAACTAAAAAATAAATATTAAAATTCTCTCTCTCTCTCTCTCTCTCTAAAAAAAAAAAAAAACACAAATTAAATTTGGTCGTTTTTTTGCCCTGAACTTGGTCATAAAATCAAGTCTGTCTCAGAATCAATGGCCTTCTCTTCTGCAGTATCTTAAGGTGGGCTGCTGTAGTCACCTTGTGTTTTCTCACCCGCAGACAGGAAAGCAAAGACATCTGCCCAGATCTAGCCTGTTTAAAAAGGTGGCTGTGCTCTGAGTGTTACAAGCAGGCAGAAACCCGCTGGGCACACCCTGGATTTCAATGAAGTGAGCAAGCTGCACGTGAAGAGCATTCGTGCCGCCACATGTGTTTAATGTAAAGCCAACATCCTGTCCATCAAACTTCAGACCAGAAACACTGCTTGCCTTCGCTCGGAAGTCAGAGGGCTTTGCAGGATGACTTTGATGACCAAGGCTTTTTGAAAAGATTCCCAGGAAGATGGAACCTCCCCACCCCCCCCCACCCCAAGTAAATTCCCCTAGAGCAAATAGTTCCATTGACCTTAGAGGCGACTTCAGGGCTTTCTTCAGAGTTGAAAGCCAGTTAAAAATAAAAGTCATGGCATCTGATTGCTTAAAGGCCTCACTGACAATTTCAAATATGAGGATCTGGAGAGCTGGCCTCTCTTTAATTTTTCTCCCTCTTCCCCCACCCCCCCCCCTTCT
>NW_026000051.1:4853934-4892118 GCF_001458135.2 Marmota marmota marmota
TTCTGCTGGTTTTTTAAATTCCTTTTCTGCTTACAGCAGAATCAGAATGGAGAAGAGCCCTTCAGGAATAGAATCCCAGGAATTGGAGAGGAGGGGGGAGGGTCCATATTTTTCGTTGTTTTTGTTTTTCTTTTAATCAACTTTAATAAGGTAAAATGAGTCTTGACCAATATCTATATTTGTTCACTGCCACCAAGACCTCTGCTTTTTTGAGTCTTGCCTTTCTTCATGGCTGAGCATGAAGAGGGCATTCTGCATCTGATATTGATCCTGCCTCCTAGGGTCCCCGCTCATCCTCACTTTAATAGCAGAAATAGTAACTGGGGGAGTCCTAACAGGAGAGACGAGGTCACCACGCTGCAAGCAGAATCAGTTGGCAGAGGAGCTATGTAGTGCCCGGGAGTCGTGAAAACTACTATTGCATATTTATTCATTTGACGGATATTTATTAAATGTGTAGTAAGTAACAAACATTGCTCTGGGTGCTGAGGATTTAGAAGTGGACAATAAAAACAAAATTCATGCTCTTAAGGAGTATATATGTCACTGTGCTTTCACGGAAAAGAGAAAAATAAACTGTCAACATTGTGACATAGTAGATGGTGAGAAGGGCTATGGAAAAATAAACAGGAAGAAGGGAAAGGAAGAAGAAAATGCATCCCCAGTGACTACTCTGAATACCTACTGTAGTTCTAATCTTCCCCTTCTATGTCAAATGAGAGGATGCTCATGGATGCCAGCGAGCAGGGCTTCTGACAATCTTCCTCCCCAGATATTGAGCTAGGGAGCCCTGTGTACCTGCCCTGCTCTGAGGGGTTCTCTTCTCCAGGGCTTCTTGGGGATCTGCCCCTCACCACCTCCTATGTTTCTTCTGTCCCCTGGTCTCAGTTCTGTCGTTCTCTCCACTATCCCTGGCCCAGCACTTTGTTTTCCAATTCAGTGTTTCCACAACTGCTGGGCACTAGTCTTCATGGTATTCCCAAGACTGGGTGAACATCATAAAAACCTTGTGACCTGGGCAAGTTGTTCACTCTCTGAACCGCCATTTTCTCATCTATTAGGTGGGCATGGTAATGGTACCAGCCCAGATGGTTATTGTGAGGATCCATGAGAAAACAGAGGTGGTTTGCAGAGCCCTGCACTGAGTGGGTTCTGAGTTCATAGGAGCTGTTAGCTTATGTGGGACTGAACGGATGGCAGAGATGCAGGGGCAGCACAGTATGGGGTGTGCTCTGGTTTATCCCCCGCCCCACTCCTCCTCCAGGCCTCCCCTCCTCCATCCCTGACAGGCTGTCAGTCTCTGCTCCCCTTTCATCATGGAGCTTAGCTCCGTGGAATCTTTGCCTCTGGCCACTTAATGAGAAAACTCTTCAACTGATCTGCCCCCTCCTTTTCTCCCTCCCACCTTGTCGCCTGAAGAACAGTCTCTGTTCAAAGAGAGGGCTGCCTTGTCAGTCAAGACTAGAGAAGGCTGGGTTACCTTGGCTTTTTCTTTATTTTTAATGCTCTGGTTTGAAAGACACTCCCCACCCCCCCAGACTAAGTAGCCTTTTGGAACTTCCAGAAACCTTGGCGCTCAAAGCCCAATGAGTCAGTTCATGCAATTCATCTTGGGGATGCCTCGTACAGAGAATCTCAGTGTCTCTGCCTCCAGCTCTTCTCTTGGCTGGAATCGAAGTAACTTTTTTTTCCCCAGCATGGAAACCTGGCTTTGCTGACAATGTATAATGAAAGACTCTCCTTAATACTCACCTCCAGTACCCACAGATTTGGATAATGGGTAACATGCCCATCCTTTTGGGTGGAAGTCTTATTAGGGGTGGCTCAACTTCTGGTTAAGCATGCAGTTAAGAACCCAGTTTCCTTGGTCAAAACTCAGCGAACCAAGATAAGATGCTGCTTCTCTGAATATCTGTTTCCTCATGTGTAATCAGAGATAACAATTACTCTGATCACACAGTTGCTGGGGGTAGTACAATGAGATGGTGATTCTACAGTGCTTCACAAAGTGCCTGGTGTATGATCAACATGCAATGGATGTAGTTCCTATGTCCACGTTGGGGTTTGCTAAGATAAGTCTCTTTATCATGTCCAACTTACCTGGAAACTATCACACCAAGTGGGGACATCTGCTGACTCATCCGTCAGGCATAAGTAGCTGAAAAATGGGACCTTGTCTTGTTCTCCCAGTTCTTAAAAGATACCAGCATTTCCTGTTGTCAGAAGCTTCCTGTGACTTGAAGACAGGGACTGTGGATTGTTTCCCACTAAGGTCCCTATATCCAGTACCAGGCCAGGCATAAGGCAAATGCTCAATAAATGTTTTAAACCAAGGAACAATGGAGGGACAAAAAGAGGTCAGGTTCCCCTCCCCCTGAGATGAGATGGCTTAAAACAGGAGGACACCGATTCAGAGCCCTCCTGAGTGGGCAGCACTCCAGCATCCTGCTAAAGGCAGATCAGCCCTCCATGTCTGCCCTCCTTGGTCCTCACTCCAACACCTTCTCAAAGTCACCACAGTCACCTGCAGTTGCCTCTTCTCCAACAATCTTTTTTTTTTTTTTAATGTTTTAGTTGTAAATGGACACAATAACTTTGATTATTTTTTATGTGGCGCCGGGGATAGAATCCAGTGCCTCATGTGTGCTAGGCAAGTGCTCCACCACCATACCACAACCCTAGCCCTCTAACAATGTTGTACTAATAATATGCTCCAGAACATTGGACATACCCATTGGACAGCTATTCCTTTCAGCCTGTGGGTCTCTTGGTCTATTAAATTTCCTCAGCAGAAAGTCCTTTTTGAATTCTAAAGCACCTTCTAAAGGGCCTAACCTTACTCCTCCCAATCAGGAAACTCAGAAGGAAGACTTGGAGGCCAAAGTGTGAGTGTGGCCCTTTCTTTGCTCAACAAAGTAAAGCTACATTGTTTGGCCCCTGAATTTTTCCAGAATTTTAGCTTGCTGGTGTCACCTCCTGTAGATGGGAATGCTGTTTTTAGCAGGATGAGGATTGGGTATGACAATCTCAATCACAGTTAACACTGTCCCCTGTGGGGTATGGTACTCTAATAGAGCTCGAATTGCAATTTTGGGAACCATCTAAAGACAAATGAAGGCTGGGGATGTAGCTCAGTGGTAAAGTGCCTGCTTAGCACTTTAGGGCCTAAGTTTCATCCACAGTACCATGAAAAAAAAAGCAACAAAAAACAAAGAGCAATGAATTAAAACAAGGGTTGGGACTACCACCACGAGCGATGTGGCTGAATCTCAGAAACAACATTGAGCGAAAGAAGTCAGAGGCAAAAGAGTATTTGCTATGCAATTCCACGATGTGGAGTTTCAAGATAGCAAAACTAACCTATGATCCCACTGGTCAGGGTAGGTTTCCCTTGGCAAGAGGAATGAGGGGAACTCAGAGAACCATGTTTTGTTTTGTTTTGTTTTGGGCACCAGGGATTAAACTCAGGAGCACTTGACCACTGAGCTACATCCCCAGCCCTATTTTGTATTTTATTTAGAGACAGGGTCTCACTGAGTTGCTTAGCACCTTGCCATTGCTGAGTCTGGCTTTGAACTCGTGATTCTCCTCTCTCAGCCTCCCAAGCTGCTAGGATTACAAGTGTACAGCATCATGCCCTGCGAGAACCATGTTTTTTTTGTTTTTTTTTTAAATATTTTTATTAAACTAAAAAGTTGTAGTTGGACACAATATATTTTATTTATTTATTTTTATGGGGTGCTGAGGATCAAACCCAGGGCCTCACATGTGCTAGGCAAGCGCTCTACTGCTAAGCCACAATCCCAGCCCGGAGAAAACCATGTGTTTTTGATCTGGGTATGGTGACATGTTCATTTTGTCATTGAGCTGTACACGTATGATTTGGACTCTATGGTATGTGTGCTGGCAGGAAATCCTGAGGTCCAGGAGTGAACCACACAATGATAAAGCAAGTTTTGGTGTAAGCTTCTTTATGTTTAAACGAACTCAGAGTAATGAAAAGAGGAGCACTCCAATCCAGCTCTCCTGTGTCCACAGGGCCATAAATTCTCCCATGAGAAAACTTAACTTTCCTAGCAAATGGAGGGAGGGACTCTTACCCAGAATCTCTTCCTTGGACCCCTGTCTGTACAAGTCCTATGTCATCCCCTCGGAGGGAGGCCAAGGGTCAGTAGCTGCTAGACAGTGCAGCTGTTGCTGGCCAAAGTCTTTACTAGCATGTAGCCACTTTGCCTGGAGCAGATTGAGGCCATATTTGGGGAGGGGCTCCCAACCTCACGTTGGAGGCTGCCCTTCCACCCAACAAGTGCCATTCTGATCACGGGACAAGCTGTCCTCCAGGCTTTCTGTAAAATGACAAGTCAACTTTCTTTTCTGTTCTAATAGAGCTCGAATTGCAATTTTGGGAACCATCTAAAGACAAATGAAGGCTGGGGATGTAGCTCAGTGGTAAAGTGCCTGCTTAGCATTTTAGGGCCTAAGTTTCATCCACAGTACCATGAAAAAAAAAAAAAGGCAGGGGGGTTCTTTGGGGCCCAGACTTTGAAAGGGGTGGTTTGCAACTCTGATAAGATTATTCAAAGAACAAGGAAAAGCCTGTGTTTTTAAAGTCAGCCAAGCTAGTCATTTCTCTAAGTCCAAAAAGAAAAGACAACCTGAATTCCTCTGTTCACAGAGGGTGGAGGGGCCTGCAGGAGTAGCTTGACTGTGGGGGCAACCACTCTGGTTTGACACCAGAGCTCAATTCCTGATCCCTGGCACTGCTTACTAGCTGTGACAGCTGCTCACGGGTGTGGAGGAGTGGCAGTGGGTCAGCACATTTCAGTTTTCAGGAGGGGAGAAACTGGAATGTGACAAAGCCAACCTTCATTACTCTGCCATTTCTTAAGCAGTTCCTGGCTTGGGAGAGGCTGGCAATGAAAAATCTGTATTTGAGAGATGATTGATTGACTCTATAAGAGGGAACACAACCAGCAACAGTACAGTTTCATACATTTCTAACTCTTACCAGAAACATTTGATGTTCATATCTGGGTAAGTATTTTGGTCTTCCTAGTCTTTCACCTTGCAGGTGCCACACCCATATCTGCCTCCAGACAGCAGGAGACTGTTCTGACTTCAACTGAACAAATGTTTATCAGGTGTCAGGTGGGAGCAGGCTCTGGGAACACAGAAATAAGCAGGTCTTTGCACCCTACTGGTCCTCACAAAGCTAGAAATGTGCATATAAATGAGGCCTGCATGAGGACCCACCCTGAGCTTCATGAGGATTCTAAGGAGGGACAGATGCTACTGGGCTGGAGTGACTGTTTCTTAGAGGAGGTGGCCTTAGAAATAGCCTTGACTAGTGGGCAGGATTCTGGCAGGAGGAGAGGATGAAGTGGGCGTCCCCAGCAGAGGGAAGAGCCCAGCAGAGGGAAGAGCATTAGCAATGCTATGGATACCAGGAAGTTAAGGGAAAGTCCAAGGAAGATGGGATTTGGCTGAAGAGTTCAGTAGGTAGGATGGAGAAATAGGAGAGGAATCATCCAGAAAAGAAGTCTAGGAACACAGTCTGGAGAGCTTGGACCTTTGGTAGGAACTGGAAATTCCTTGGAGGTTTCTCCAGCAGGCTGGAGACTAGAGGGGAAAGTGAGGCAGACGGGCAAATGTAGGGTGGAGGAGAGCAGAGAGAGCAGACCAGGCTGCCAACGGCCACCCTCAGGCTAGCATCAGGCTTAAAGCAGTGTGTGGGAGGCGAAGGGGTCATAAGATTCTCTGCTATCCACCCTTCCCCTCAAGACCACCACAGAGAGAAGGGGTGAGTGTTGCCCATTCTGGGGACACTGGAAAATTTTAAATTGTATTAAAGGAATTGCTAATTGGAGGGTTATGACCAGTGTCAGAGGCAAAAATCCCATGGAAATAAGTCAAGTTTAAAGGTGCCTCTGTTCTCAGACAGCTCTAGGTTAACAGGCCCCCATTAGGCCGCAGGAGTTGGGCTTGCCCCTTTTCATCACTGACTTTAAACTTGACCTACCTGGGCTCCTGGTGGCTCCACCCTCCAGGCACCTGCTCCACACCCACGAGACCACAGTGGCAAGCCTATTATTAGTCACTCAACCCATGCAGGGAATGCAGCACAAACACCATGTCCTAGGTCACGTCATCCCGTTGGATTCATCTTCCTGACAGCTCTGATCATCACCTACTAAATCAAATCCATGCTCCTCAGCCTGAGATCTGCAGAATGCCATGACCTCGTGCAGCAACATGGTGCAATCACTGTGAGCTTGGGCACCAGAGTCAGATGACCTAGTTAGTTAGAATTCTAGCCCTGCCACTTATTTAAATTCTCTGAGCCTCAGCTTCCCTTTACCTTTCAAGCTGGGTTGTAGAGAAGATCTAATGAGATATCACACATAAAGAGCAGAGCACAGAGCCTGGCACAAGTGAATGCTCAGTAGTTGATATCCATTACCATGGTAACCACCGGCTCCCCCTCCTCCTGGATTCCCATAGCTACTGTAGCAGGCTCCTGCTCCTCTGTGGCTCTCTTTACACTTTCCCCTCTGGGCAGGGTGGCCTCTTCTTCACTCCAGTCCACTTTTCCACTGGTCAGAATCCACTCACTCCTCCTGAATGCTCCTAGTCATCCTGCTCCTGTGTGTCTGTGGCCCTTTCTTCTTAGCATTAGAGAGCTATCAGTCTTATATGTCTCTAGAATGTGAACTCCAGGAGGGTAGGAATTTTAAAAATCCATTTTATTTACTGATATATCCTCAGTGCCTGGAATAGCACATAGTATTAGGCTCTTTTGTGGTGTTTTTTTTTTTTTTTTTTTTTGGGGGGGGGAGGGAGGGGTGAAGATGGGGGAGCATGCCTCTGCTTCCTCGACAGAGCACTCTGTGGGAAGCTAGTACTGATTTATTCTGTAGCTTCTGTATTCTGTGAATCAACATGATGAACTATGGTAGATGGAATCTAAGAAAATGGTTCTGCTCAAATAGAGAAATGGGAAAATCCTGGGAGGCAGAAACAGGAATCTTTAAGGACAGGGAAGATAATGAGGAAATAAGGGACGAGTTAACAGAAAATTGAGGGCAGCTCCACAGCTATTCCAGGAAGAAGGCATAACTAGGATCTATCTAGGTCTGTTAAGCTCAGTGACTCAGGTCTCACCCACAGCTCTGATGTCCCAGCTAGCGTCCAAGATTAGCTCTGTTTGAAAATTGTTCTCTTGAAGTTGATGGTTAAATCTAATTTATGGGTCTGGATTCATAGGTTTAGCTAACTATGTGATGTAGCAGCAAAGAACCTATGAGGAAATATCCGTTTCTTTGTCCATTGGAGGGATTTTCACAACTTTGGCCCAGGGCCAAAGCTGGTGGTTAGTAAGTATTTGGTGGGCAGGGCATGGTGGCACATGCTTGTAGTCTCAGTTACTTGGGAGGCTGAGGTAGGAGGAGCACTTGAGTCAGGAGTTCAGGGCCAGCCTAAGCAACATAGTGAGACCCCAATCTCAAACAAATAAATATATATAGGTAAATAAAGGAATGAATGAATGAACTAAAGAATATAAAACTACTTTGAGGTCTCCTATGTTTGTGCTAATTTACCTAGTTGATTGAAAAACATGAATTATATGTTGTTGTTTTTTTCTTCTCTCAGTACTTGGGATTGAACACAGGGGAATTCTACCACTGAGTTATATTCCTAACCCGTTTTATTTTTGAGACAGGGTCTCACTAAGTTGCTAAGATCAGCCTCAAACTTTCTGCCTTAGACTCAATTGTATACTTAAAATTTTTAAAAAAATATTTATAGATGGTCAGAATGCCTTTATTTTATTTGTTTTATTTTTATGTGGTGCTAAGGATTGAACCCAATGTCTCATACATGCTAGGCAAGTGCTCTGTCACTGAGCTACAGCCCCAGCTCCTTAATTGTATACTTTTTGAAGAACAAATATAAATGCATTTTAGCATTACTGGATTTATGAGTGTTTTTAAAAAATTTTTTTATAATTGTAGATGGACTGAATGCCTTTATTTTGTTTATTTTTATGTGGTGCTGAAGGTCAAACCCCGTGCCTCATGCACGCTAGGCAAGTGCTCTGCCTCTGAGTTACAGCCCCAGCCCTCATGAGTGTTTTTGTGATTTCAAAGTTTTATTGAGCAACCTATTATGTAAAAGTAGGAGGCTCTGCAAAATATTCTGATATTAAAAATGATCCTGGGACTGTAGCTCAGTGGTTCAGTGCTTGCCTCATATGTGTGAGGCACTGGGTTCGATCCTCAACACCACATTAAAAATAAATAAATAAAACAATCTATGTGTCCATCTACAACTAAAAATAGTAATAATAATAATAATAAAAAAGATCCTTTTACTTAAAGAACTTGGAAACAATGGCCCGGAGGTGCTTCTGAGGTCCTACACACTACCTTCAGGGCAGAGCTCTTTGTGTGAGTTACACACCTCACTGCTGCAGTCAGGAGAGACTCATGCCACACCCCTTCAGAGCCCAGTCCCACAAAACAGTTTTTATTTCATATAATCCCCCATGTTGTCTGGCTCAGATTCTGTTTTCTGATTGTAATACTCTACCATTACTTAAAGCTTAGATTGGCACAATCACAATTTGAAAGTTGTTCAAAAGCAACTTTTAGTTCTTATTCAATTGCCATTTATTTTAGTATTAGATGAAGCACCAAATAACATGTAGCCACCTGCTTTAGATAATGCTAACATTACACTGAAAGTATGCCCTTCTAGAACCAGCTTCTCGGCAGAAATTAACAACAAAATTAGTCACTTTTTGTAATTATCGGGCTGGTATATTTAATAAGGAGTGTGGTGATTCTGTTTGTTTTACTTCCAAAACAAGTGGTCAACTCTGAGTTATTCCACCAACACCCACTGACTTCTCATGCTGACTGCTCTGTACCAGAAACCCTTGATAACTCCAACTGTGTTAGAGTCTGTAAACAAGTCAAAATAACACCTGGCATTTTGCCAGGGGAATGTTAAGAGTTCATAAACAAGTCTGGATGGTGCCTGGCAAAATGCCAGAGGGAGTGGTTTGAGAAGTAACAAAAGCGAGCCATTAAGTGTGGAGATTCCTGATTGGTTGACTGATGTATCTAGTTTATGCTAATTAGATAAGCTGTGTGGAATGTATAAATACTGCTCCTGTCCTACAATAAACGGCTCCCACTCTTGCTGTATCATACGTACACAAGTTATTCGTCACCCCCCCAGTTATTTTGCTGCAGCCGGACTGCGGCACAACTGCCCTCTTCTGCCTGACTTTGCTTAAATAATTAGTGTTAATTATTTAAGCAAAGTACCTGCTCAGATATAAAATCTTTCATTTGGGTTGAAAAGAGAACCCATACTTATCTCAGGATTCTTAGCTAAAATGAAATTTTGGCAACTTCATAAGTTTGTTGAATGCTTACACGTCCTTAAGAAAGCTTTTTGTGTTTTGTTTTGTGGTGCTGGGATGGAACCCAAGGCCTTGTGTGCTTGGCAAGTGCTCCACCACTGAGCCACATCCCCCGCCCCTATGAAAACTGTTTTGTACTAGGGATTGAACCCATGGGTGCTTGACCACTGAGCTACATCCCTAGCCCTTACTTTTTTTATGTGGTGCTGACCTAGCCCTTACTTTTATTTTTAAATATTTTTTTAGTTATTGATGGATCTTTATTTATTTATATGCAGTGCTAAAAATCGAACCCAATGCCTCACACACGCTAGGCAAGCACTCTACCACTGAGCTACAACTACAGCCTCCTTCTTTATTTTTTATATTGAGACAGGGTTTCACTAAGTTGCTTAGGGCCTCACTAAGTTGCTGAGGTTGGCTTTGAACTTGCAATTCTCCTACTTCAGCCTCAGGAGCCTCTGGTTGGCTTTGAACTTGCAATTCTCCTACTTCAGCCTCTGGGATTATAGCTATGAGCCAGTGTGCCCACCCCTAAAAAAGGTTTGTGAAGCAAAAGGTCCACAGTGGTAACTGGTAGATAACTACTCAACAGTGCATTTGCTTTATTTTATCTTAAAAAATTCGATGGTTGCCTTGCATGCACAAGGCCCTGGGTTCAATCCCCAGCACCACAAAAAAAAAAAAAAAAGAATTTGGGGCTGGGGATGTGGCTCAAGTAGTAGTGTGCTCGCATGGCATGCGTGCGGCCCGGGTTCGATCCTCAGCACCACATACAAACGAAGATGTTGTGTCCGCCAAATACTAAGAAAAATAAAATAAATATTAAAAAAAAATTAAAAAAAAAAAAAAATTCGATGGATCAGGACTGTGCCAGGGCAGCCATTTAGAGGTGATTGAGACACAGTTCCTGCCTGAGTATCTTGCTGTCCGGCAGGAGACTTGGGTGTGGGAGGGTGAAGAATAGATGGAATACATAAAATTACAATTTTACAGAGCTAAGTTCAAAATAAAATGCGGTTATAAGAGTGGTGTGAAGGGCTGGGGATGTGGCTCAAGCGGTAGCGCACTCGCCTGGCATGCGTGCGGCCCGGGTTCGATCCTCAGCACCACATACAAACGAAGATGTTGTGTCCGCCGAAAACTAAAAAAAATAAATAAATATTAAAATTCTATCTTTAAAAAAAAAAAAAAACAGAAAAAAAAGAGTGGTGTGAATTTGGGGGGCACTCAGGGAAAGGAGTTGCTAATATTATTTTTGCAGAGCCTTAACGGAAAGGAGTTTGCCTTTCAGGAAGAAAAAGATTAGGGAGAGGTGGTTGGAAAAGAGCAGGATGAATACTCAAGGTAGTGAAAATCATCCATGCAAGGACCAGGAGAATCCTAAGGAAACCAGCCAGGCCCCACTGGGAAGCAACATATGAGGACAGAAAGAAGGCCATCATTAGATCTGGAAGGGCCTTGGACACTAAGTTGAGGAGTTCAGTCAGGTGGACCTTGCAGGGGAAGTTACAGTCACATCTGCTTAGAAGGAAGACATCTTGGGCAACTAGTTTGGTGTGGAATGGAGGCTGCTATGAAGGAGTGGCTGCCCCAGAAGCTGATGGGAACAAGGTGGGCCTGTGTGGTGGGTGGGACGCAAAGATAAGCAGGTCCGGCCAGTGCCAATATTCACAATCTCCTAGAGGGCAGTGGGCAAGTAAGCCTGTGACATTTGTAACTCTTATTTCTCTGAGGCAGCAAAGGGTAGTGGGGTTTACCATGGACATTCTGAGCCCTTGGATGGCTGTCATAGGATGACAGCAGAGCACATGGAACCCAGTGGAGCCCAGGACTTGGTCTGCCTGGTTTTGAATCTGGCTCTGCCACTCTGGAGCGAGTTTCTTACCATTTCTGCAAGTCAGTGTCCTGCTTTCAGGGATGGCACTGGCCCCTATCCTGGCAGGGTTAATATGAGGGTGGCCAATCCACGGAAGGTGTTAAGAACAGTGTGGAATATAGCAGGCCCTGGGTAAGGGTTATCTCTAGCAAGCTGCTGGTGGACTGAAGGCTATGAAATTAAAGCTGCTGTGGTGGAAAGGGGCTGCAGTCCAACTCTTTGTCCTTGCCCATTCCGTGGAGCAGGCCTTGATAAAACCTCTCCACCTGTCTGAGAATCACAAGGCTCTCCACTTCCGGAGTTAATTTCTATGTTTCCTGAACTCAGAGAATTCAAGAAATTCAAGTAGGGTAAGCTGCTGATGCCTGAACTCTTTCTCCTCAGGCAGCAGAGTTCAACAACCTGAGGAGAACCAGTGGTCCCCCATACCTACAGGCACCAGGATAATCCAGCCTAGGCCCACAATGCCCAGAGTCAGGAGCTGGGCCCAGTGCTCTGCAGGTACAGGACAGTTGTCAAAGCTCACCCCAGATACAGACACCCCTGCTGGCCCATGAGGAGGGCTTGGAGGGGGGCTTTTTAAGGGAGGAAAAGCCCTCTGCAACAGAATAGAAGTTGTCATCATTTTCTGCTACATGAAGTGTCCTCGAAGGAAGTTCTACCTCATGGTTACTATAAATGAGCTCATTTCAGCTGAGTGTTTAACACAGTTAAGCAGGCAAGGGCCTTCCTCCGGAGCCCACTTACCTGCAACCCATTCTTCTTATACCTACTGAAGCATGTACAGTGTTCAGCAGGTTGAGTGGGTATTCCAGGCCCAGTGAACATCCAGAGCTATAGTCTAAAAAATTCTAAGAAAAATTCTTTTGCAGTTTTCATAGTGTGACTAGACAAAAAGATACTTCACATTTTGACATGCTATATAAACGAGGCAAAAATTAATTCTTTCTAGTCTGACTCAAGGTCACTTTGCTGTCATTTTAAAGCCTACAATTTCTAACTAAGCCAAATCCTACAGGAATTGCAGCAGTGCTTATAGTGTTGGCACCCATCCATCATGACTGGAGTTGAGGATCTTTTCAGAGACCCCTAATATGTGAGATTTTATCACAGCATTACTGATCCCAAATTAACAAGAGCAGTTCTAGAGGCAACCTTTAGCTTCCATTCATCAAGGTTAGCTGTTATATTAAGCAGACCAGTATACTCTGGGGAGTAACTAGTATTTTATTAAGTTATAAATACATTTAATGGCTTTAGTACTGGTTTTTTATTTTGGAATACGAGAAAGAAAAAAATAGAACTCATAATCACAAGAGTCCAAGTAAAAAGCCACTATTTTTTTTAATAACATGTATTTACCTACAACATTGCTTATGAATTATCTTTTTTTATGGAGCCCACATGCCTCCTTAAAGGACAACTGTAACTCCCCTATAACTGATCACCCAGCTACTTGCAAGGATGAACTGGCTTATCTGCTCAAGAGAAATCAAAATTGGTACAAGATTTTAAAATCAAACTGTTCAGTTTTGATTCATACTAGTCAAACCAGTTCAGAAAAAGACCAAGAGACTTCTTTCCCCACCCCCACCTGCCTTTGTGGTTTCTCCTTAAGTGAAATACATGCCCATCTTCATTCACTGAACTTTAAACAGAGCATTTTCTTTCTTTTTGCACTGACTGAACTGAGGACCTCCCACATGCTAGGCAAACCTTCCACCACAGAAAGATAAAAAGAGCAGAGTTCTTATCTTTCCCTTATCTACACTGAGAAAAAACATATTTAGATCATCCACCAAATAATAATTGCCTATTACAGCAAGTGTGAGCTTACCTCATTTCCAGCTGCTGATTTGCTCCCAGGTCCACTGATTGTAGGCAAATTCTAGGGCAGTGCCCACTGTATTCCCAGGAATGAGGACTGTCAAGGAATCCTCAGTGATTTGCTGGGAAGAAGTGGTCCCTGAGCTGACTAGGAGGAAATCTAAATTAACTGCACAGGTGCTATAAGCTCCATATGGGTAACACCCCTCACATCCCACCCCCTTCTGTTCCCAAATACAAATGAGCCACTCCATCTTCTCCTTTCTCCTCACATGCTGCTCAGCTCTAGCCCCACTGGCCTCCACCCCAAGGGAGGTGAGTGTTCTGGGATTCCTGATCCTTAGGTGGGATTCCCCAGACTAGTGGTAACCAGGGCCTCGGGAGATCCCCAGTAGGGGTGGGAAAGAGTGTCAGAGAAAGGTCACCATTCTGCAGGGGCTGAGCTGCTTGCTCTTGGTCAGGATAAACAGGACTCGCCTCAAATAAAGGCTAGCATGGTCCTTTGGGGTGACTTCTCCCCCATATAGAGGACGGCTAGCTGAGGCAATCTGGAGTTGGCTTAAAAATCAGCAACAGGGAGGGGGAACCTCACAACAAACAGTGGTAACAGAAGGTTTGTGTGGGAGGATGGTTAAGTTTGGTCTAAAACAAGCAGTGTCTCTGGTAATGAGCTGTTGTTAGGAAATACGTGGGGCCCTCGGTGCTCGCAACCTCTAAGAGGGCTGGGGTTTTTGAGGGGAAAGGATGGAGAAGGGCAAAGTGAGGTGACACAAGGACTCAAGTGAAATGCACAGGGACACTACAGAACAGTGGGAAAAACCACCGCATGTGTGGCAGCCACAAGGGCCTGCTCTTGAATCCTGGCCCTATTCATATCATTCTGTGACTTTTAGTTAATACCTACCTTCTCTGCATCAAAGCTGGCTATCTCTGAATGAGGACACCTAAGCTATCAGCTGGAGTTCTGGCCAAAAACACTCAAGGACAGTGAAGCACCTGAGGCTGAAAAAAGCAGGGAGCTAAGACCAATCCTGTGCTGGGAGGCAAAGAGGAGGGTGTGATTACCAAGTCTCAGAAGTCACCTGACTGGAGTTGGGTAGCCCTTGGCAGAGAAGCCCAGCCACAGCCAACCCACACCTGGCAGAAGGAGGCCCTAGAGATTTCCTTTATCCTCCGAGTTCCTCCCAGCATCTGCGGTGATCCTGATCAGCAGCCAGGACAGGTCCATAGAGGCTGACTTTCAGGGCAGGTGCAGGGTGAGGAGAGGGCCCAGGGAGTACTCAGAGACTATCCTGCATGCCTGAATACGTGATAAGGCTGGCAGGGAGCCAAGCCTTAAAGTGAGATGATCATCATAAATGCCTGGCACAGTAAACAGTTACTCACTGCCCAAGTGACAGACTTTATGGCATTTACTTATCAAAAAGCCATAATACAACTTTATTCTTAGGTGGTCAAAGCCAGAATGAAAACAAGATATGGTCATCCACTCAAAGTGAAAAACAAAACTTTTACAAAATTGACAGATAACATTTATTAAAACATGTCATACAAAAGGGCATGGTCTCTTCTATAAGAAGAAATATTAAACAGTAACATTCAATTAAGAAAAACCATGCTGTGCACCAAAGACAGCAATTATATAAAGACAAAACTATTCAACTTTTGCAACACAGGCATAACATTTCACAAATACCAATAAGATATGCACCTAATGATAATCTGCTTATCATTAAATGGTTTTGTGGCCTACGAGTCACCTGACTTGCATAAATAAATTTTCTGGAAGAAACATTGGGAACCTCCATAAAAGGAAAGAAGGCAGCAGCAACTGACATGACACAGGCTTCAAGCAAATTAAAAAAAAAAAAAAAAAAAAGTCACATTTCCAAAATGTGTTCCAGCATCTTCCCATAGGGCACAATCAGTAGAGATCTGAAATAAGAAACTTGTACCTTTAAATATGTGAGTAGCAAAAGAAAAAAACACAAACAAACAAACCCTGGTTTCACTGAACAAAGTTAGTTACTCATGAAAGCAACCTAAATCACAAAAGTCAGTGGCACAGAAGGGGGCTGGCGTAACACATCCCTTGGTTTCTGGCATTCCTAAAGTATCAGAGAGTTTACAGGAACAAAAATGAGTGGATTTACTGAAGTTGCCTTCCCCACCCCTACCTGAGGCTGCAGCACACCCTTCTCAAGGAAAGCACAACCTTGCCCCTAACTTCCCTTCTGCAGCAGCTCAGGGTGTGCCAGTCTCTGTGGGAAGGAGCCACAAGGCTTTCCCAATAGTTAGCAGCCTGCCCAGGTCAGTGTAGTTCAACAAATGCCCAGTAGAATAAAGGGGACCCTTTGGGGTAGACTTTTAAAACAAGGGCCGAAAGAGACTGGGGAAGGCAAGATCTAGAAATGGGACTCAATGGTATGAGGCTCAGGAGAGGCTGGGGGCAAGCCCTGGCATCTGAGTCACTGCAGTCCTTCCATAGCTAGATATCTGCTTTACCACGTAGATTACTATAATGTGTCTTGTCTAGAGTGAAAGGCCTAGTCTTTGCAGAATATCAAATGCCACTTGTGGTGCCTTGAAGCCCTTTCCCACTGGGATGAGAGAAAAACCACAGTTAAGACTCAAAGTAGGGGACAAATACCTTGGTTATAGGCCATCGAATGATCCCTGAAAGACTGTTTGGAAAATGTTACTATCCAAACACATTTGGAAGGATAAGGATTTCCTAAAGCTGTGTCTGGGCTGAAGGAGAAACTGAGGGCGGGGAGGCAGGAGTGCAGCATGACCTCCTAATCCTGCAAAGCAGAGTCCACCAATACTGCAGTTCCATATCCAGACTAAGGCTGACACCCAGCAACTCACAGGGCCTGGCTGACCCATAAGCAACCCCCATTTTTACCAAAACCTGAACTACCACAAAAAACTTCAAATAGCAGATGTGAAGACCTTATTTAAGTTCTACATTTTTTTTTTTTTTTGGTACTGGGGATTGAACCCAGGGCCTCATGCATGTGAAGCAAGTACTCTACTAACTGAGCTATATCCCCAGCCCCTTAAGTTCTACATTTAGCAGCTGATGTACATATAAGGATTTCAATAAGATACTCCTCTCTTCAAACACATTAAGTCATAGCACAACTGTCTGCTTCCAAACTGCCACCCAGGGACTGGCCATACTCCTGGCTGAACAAAAGCTCTTTGTCACAACTCAAGATGAGGGTGCTGATTCAGCAGAACTGAAGGGTCATGATTTTCCCAGTATATTTCAGTTTTACATCTCAGACCCTTCTCTCCAAATGTGCTAATACTCAGTTCAATATAATGTTTAATGGGAAATGCACACCAAACTTTCTCAAAGGGGAGAAAATGTCTTGCTAATACCACAGGAGTGGTGATCAAGCTTTCGGCAGAATGGAATGGCTTCACTGACTCAGTATGGATATTAGTAGGAGCAATAAAACAATTTCTCCTCACACATAAAGGCTAGGATCATATAAAACTCACTGGCCTCTAACATGAGAAAAAGAGAAGGAGCAACTGAGCTTGATTGTACAGTCACATCTGCACAATTCCGTCAGTACACAGAAAAAGGCCTGCTAACTGGCAGTTTCAACACTAAGAGAAGATGATATTAAGGTGGCAAACAACCAAGAGGTAATATCTAGTTTCTAGGTTAAAAAACAATATATATTTATATTTATAATAAAATTTTAAATACAAAGTGCTTTTTATATATCGAGAATGATACAGTGTTAGTGAATAGATCCCTGTTTTGTAACCTTGATTACAAGAATTAACTGGTAAATAAGCATTTTCTTTCCCCTTTCCAGACAATGCTCAACGAGTAAACATCTTTGTGTTAGGAGCTTGAGGATCAGAGGCCATTGCCAGCGATGTCTACCATGTTAGATCAAAACCAAACTTTTTAAACAAAATTCACCCAAATCCAAGAAAAATTATTTTTATTTTAAGAAAAAAATTCTACTTAGAAATAAGAGACCAGTTAAGTTTACGGAAAGATGACATAATAGTAGCACCCTGTCCTACCCTGATAATAACCTCAGGTACATTACACAGCTTAGGAGCAGTCTGAGTATACACCTTCTTTTGATCCTAAAACATCTGACCAGCTGGCAGAAAAGGTCTCAGAATAGCTGCTTGTTTGTTGCTGGATATAGCTGTGTGGACTTGTCAATTTATGCACTCATCTGCAACCTGGAAGAATGAACCTGTAGAATATTTGGCTAAAATTAGGACTCCTTCCCCTTCTTGACACACATTGCTGCACTCAAAAGAAACTGGCAGCATTAGCTCTGTGTATCCTTCTAAGAGAGTATCCCCCTCTTCCACCAGTGTATTTTCAAGACTCCTCTTGTGCAGTGTTTTTCCCTCGTGTTTAACCTTTCATTCGTAAGATTCTGCTTCTCCTCAACTGTCGCTCTGACAATAGGAGTGCCATGCAGCACTGTTAACTCCTAGAGCTCACAGGTAACTCAGCCAAGACTTCTGCTCCTCCTTCCTGTGACATACGGTCACAGGCTGCCCTTGCTGGGAAGCACCATAATCTAAGATGGAGCAACAACTGGGGTACTACCTGGCACAGAGGTAAGAGTCACAACAGGCTAGATGTCTCTTAACCGGAGTAGATTTCACTGCCTGGATGCTACATTTAAAAAACAGGATTTGGGGCAGCAAACCAATTAGAAACACCTATCTCTGGCACCCAAAAGAATTACAATTAGATACAATTCAAACTCAAAGTTAGTATTAAAATACAAAACTGTGCCTTATTAAGAGTTTGAAACATTGTGACAGTCGCATCTTACAGAAACTGAAGCTTGTACCATAAGTTGTTTCAGAATGTTTGTTTTAGAGTGTTACCCTCTCAGGATCTCCATAGTTTTAGTTAAAATACTCTTTAGAAAGAATGAAACCAAAGAGAGCTCTGTTAATCAGTTTCTCATACTAGGAATCACATTATATGTAGCTTTTACATAAGTAGCATTTCATTCAGTGAAGCAGCTACCAAAACAAACCCACATTTCCTAAGTATCTATAGTTAAAGCAAAATAAAATTTCAACATGACCTTGTAATAATGAGTGATCAAAAACTGCTGCCACTGCAATGGAACTGGTAGGCTGGAGTCCAGTTCCAAGTACAGGTGTCTCTATTACCAAGTCGACCTGCTTCAAACACTACTGGCTTGAAGGTTTCCCTTGCCAGCTGGGCAGTGGGTTAACTTATCCCCATCGCCCATTTCAGGCCAAGATTGAAACATACAAAGTTGAAGAATTAGATTTTTTAATTGGCCTACTTAGAGCTGGTCTTTCAGAAATATCTTCCTTTTTTTTTTTTTTTAAGCCTCTCTCATAATAGCAAGTAGCACGCATCATCTGTGCCCAGATTTGCATTAATTACCATAGTTTATTTTTGTGCATGCCACTCAAGGGCCAGATCCTATTTTTAGTTAGCCTCAGTTGTATTCTGCTCAGCCTTTGCAGCTTCGTAGGACTTGGTACAAGAAGTCACATGCCTGTGGAAACTGTCCCTCCACATAAATCTCTTTGCACAGATATTACACTCATACGGCTTAATGCCTGTATGAATTTTCATGTGGCCCACGAGATGGTGCTTCATTTTGAATTTCTTACCACAGACACCACAACCATAAGGCCGAAGACCGAGGTGCATGCTCATGTGTCGATCTCTCTGACTCTTGTGAGTGAAACTTTTCCCACACTGACAAGGATACAGCTTGTCAGTGGCTGAAAATCCTAAGTGGGAAGCTTCTTCTTTAATCCCTGTCACCATTTCAATATTCTCACTATAGCCTGCTGCAAGGGCAGCCTCCTGTCTATGCCCAATGAGATTCCCATCTGACCTCTCTCCAGAAAATTCTTCCATGGAAGAGCCATAGAAATCCACCTGCTCATCGTAGTTACTTTCATCAGCCTGTTCGTCAAACTCTGCTTCCACCTTCTTCTCCCCAATGGGAAAGTCCTCCTCCACTCCCGAAGGCTGCACCGAGTGCTCTGTCTGCATGGTGTTGATGGACTCGGTGACCTGGTGCTCATCGTAGGCTGCATGCACATCCATGCCCTCGCAAGCCTGCTCCAAGCGCTCAGGTTTCACGTGGATCCAGCGTTTGTGAGCCATTATGCTAGGCTTGCTATACATGGGCCGGGTGTAGTGGAACTCAGCGCTGTCACTGGCTCCCTCCTCCCCATCCTGGCTTGCCATTTCAGTACTCAGCCGGTCATGCTCCGTCGACGAGTTGCTGGGCAGGTATTCATGCTCCGTGAGCTGAGACGACAGCTCATCTTTGGTGCTCTCCTCTTCATTCTCACCATCTCTCAGTTCTTGGGCTTTGGGGAAATCAGTGTGGCTCCCAGAACCCAACTCAAAGCTCTCTACCAGGCCATTGTAACTACTGCTGCTTGGAGACTGGTGGTCACTGCCATGATTTAGCTTCTGACAAAGGACTGTAGGGTTTCCCTCTAAAACCTCAGTGCATTTGTCCACCACATGCCACATCTGGAGGAAGCTGGCTGCTGTTAAGTAACTAACGATTTCTGGAGCAGGCATTACTAGGCGTCCTGTGTAACTAGAGAGGAGAATGTTCTCAAACACTCTTGGGTTCATCACATCAGGCAAAACAATTCTCCTGCTGTTTTTCAGAAGTACTTGGTCACAAAAGTAGGGTGAACTGGCAGCAAGAACAGCTTTGTGTGCCCGGAAAATGTGGCCTTGAACAACAATGGAGACGTCACATAATTGTCCTTGCTGGCGCTGCTGGTTCAGTTTCTGCAGAATGGTGCTAGAAAAATCAGGAAACTCGACTCGAAAAGAGTTTGTTCCAGGCTCCATTTCATCACAAATCTTGTTTAGTACTATAAGAGAAAGAAAAGTTAGTACTAATTCCAGCCCAAAGAGACACTTATTCTATACCCTTCTCCGTACCTAAGAAAACTAAACAAAGTTCCAAAGTTCCAAAAATTCTCCTTGCCTACGGGCACTATTGCAGATATGAGAGTGTCAAAAGCCAGAGTCACCCACAATCCTTCACAGAATTAACTCTTGATTTGCTTCTGTGTGTGAGAAAACAAAATCCACAGTGATTGTATTTGTAAACTATAAAAATCCTCTAGGTAAAACAAAGTAAATATTTCTAATTAAAACAAACATGATTCCTACGAAAACAACTGAATTTTAAGACTCAAATTCAATTCACATTTGACCAGCTGTGGTGAGGGAAAGAGCAAAGAATTGTGGGAATAGGGCTGTGGGTATAGCTCAGTGGTAGACGGTGTGCTATGCACGCTTAAGGCCCTGAGTTGGATCCTCCGCAAACCTCCCCTCTTGACACACAAAATAGTTGTGGGGGGAAGGAAACACAGATGCAAAGGCACTCAGGCAGGAATGAATCTGGCAATTCAAGTATCCCATAGGAGACTGCTAGGCTAGATTTCAGGGAGGGTGTGAGAATCAAGGGAACTGGAAACATTGTACCTTTGGTCTCTCAACACCAAAAAGGGTATATTCACTGAGGCCCTGAACAATGCAAGTTTCTCTAGCGGCTGTGGGAATTTTAGCCCTTGAAGAGGTTTTAAAGAAGTGAGGCTAGATGAAGTTGCAAAGCAAGGTACTCTGTCTATTTGGTGGTCTCCAAATGGGTTATAGAGCAAGGGAGACAGTAAATATTGTTTCTGCTACTAAATAGAATCAATTAAGACATAGAGCTACTACAAAGAATAAAGGATTGCCTGTGTTATTACTGTACATACATCTTATGGGACAAGTCCTACATTAGAGATGATTCTTAACAATAGCAGCACATGATGAGCTCTGCTAGGGATCCAGCCTATGCCCCATAACTCTATAGTAAATTAAAGCACACAAAAACACTCAAATGCCATATTTGATACTTATCAAACATCTCTACATATCAAGTCTTCTATGTTTGAGATAAAGAATCAGGCAATTCAAACAAAGACTGGAAGTTATTCTTGAGGGATAAGGAGAGGTGATAATAGAAGAAATGAATGTTTCTTGAGTAATTATATGCCAAGGACTGCACATCTTTTTCTACTTTAGTCTTTATAATTACTCTGCAAATGTAGGGCTTGATATTCTTAAGTTCAGCTATTTTAAGTAACTTTCCCAAGGTTAAAAGCCAGTTTTTAGTAAGTTGGGATATGAATTCAGGTCAGTATGACTCCAAAGCCTGTGGTATTTTTCCCATCATCTCACTCTGTCTCCTCTAACTTGCCAAAATGCCAGATCAGTTATTAATAATTTTAAGATAAGGACAATATTTTTGGAACGAAGAATTATTTATGGTTTTATACATCTTAAAACATTTCACAATAATTTTAAACAAAGATCATGAGGGCTGGGGATGTGGCTCAAGCAGTAGCGCGCTCGCCTGGCATGTGTGCGGCCCGGGTTCGATCCTCAGCATCACATACAAACAAGGATGTTGTGTCTGCCGAAAACTAATATTTAAAAAAAAAAAATCATGAGATTATTTAGGTTATTTGTAATTCTAGATTTGTATAGACTGGAGGTCTAAATGTAAATTCTGACAACTACATCTGGGTGAACAGATTCTCTCAGCTAGTTCTCACCACTATAGAATTTTCATTTTAACTATTTAAAAAAGAGAGGGCCAGGCACGGTGTCGCAAGCCTGTAATACCAGTGGCTTGAGAGCAGAGGCAGGAGGATCATGAGTTCAAAGCCAGCCTCAGCAATTTAGCGAGGTGCTAAGCAACTCAGTGAGACCCTGTCTCTAATAAAATACAAAATAGGGCTGGGGATGTGGCTCAGTGGTCTAGTGCCCCTGAATAAACAAAACAAACAAACAAATAAATAAATAAATATACACACACACACACACACACACACACACTCAAAAGGGGGGGGGGAGGACAGTGCATGCACATGTTAAAAAAATTATACAAAGTATTAAAAATCTGCTACCATTTATTCATCCAATGGAAATTACCTTTGACAAACTCCTGTATATCTTCCTAGAAATTTCTGTGTACATATATCAGAACAAATCATATATATCCTTTAAAAAGCCTCATCAAAATAGGTTGATTACCACTTTTTACTTTGCACTTAGCTTTGTCATTTAATATATCTCAAAGGCCTTCCCACACACTAGCCCCACAACAGCTACTCATTCTGTTTTTTGGCTACACAGTTCCTGGTCCACGAATACATGCTAATATAAGCAGTTCTCATAGAATTTCACTTGTCTAGATTTTTAAAATTACAAGCAATGCTACAATGATTATTGGCGTACCTTTGAAAATATCTATGGGGCAATTTCCACCAGTAGAGTTGCTGGGTCAAAGGACTGCACCATGAACATGCTGATATGTATTACCCAAACTACTTTCCAGAAAGCTTGTATCAAGTCACACCTTCACTAATAGTAAATGACAGTGTCAACTTCCCACACTCTAAGATTGGCTATTATTAAACAAGAAAAAAATGTTGCAAATCTTGTAAGGGAATAATCCATGATTCATTGCTACTTTAATTTTGTATTTCCCTAATTATGAGTAACATATCCTTTGCTCAAATAAACTGGGAAATTAATGTTGATTTATAAGATCATTTTGTAAATTCAGAAAATTAAGTTTATCATTTGTTGCAATTCTTTTTCTGTTAGCCAAACAGAACTTTTTGCCACAGTGAAATTCATGTAAAACAACCATTCTTTTTCCTTTTATGGCTCCAGAATTTTGTGTCAGACATAGAAGGACAATCCAAACTCCAATTTTTTTTTTAAATATAAGAGAATTCCTTATTTATTTTTTTCTTGGTAACATTTAAAAAGGCATTTAAACCTTTAATACATAGTTTACTTTGTTATGAAAAGTAAAGCTGGAACCTAGCCCTTTTCCTTCCAAATAGCTAGCCTATTTTCCTAACACCATTTATTGAATAATTCATCTTTTCCTCAAAAAGTTCAAGTATCTATTGTGGAATTCTAAACAACAAGACATTTAAAAAGAGTTCTACAGAAATAAATGCCATAAATGAGGTTATGGAAAATAGAGTAGGAAGCTCCTCCACCAACATAATTGAGAAGCTGGAAAATGATGATTGGGATCACTATTTCAGAACTCTGAAAGTGATCAGACATAGCAATGAAGAGAATGCTGGACAAAGAGAAAGACTGCTGAACTCAGAAGAAAGTAGTGTGTGCACCCACCATTCCTTAGCCCTGCCACACCTGGTGGCAAAGAGACCTGTATTCCTAGAGCAGTGGGCTGATGCCAGGATGCACAGTATGGAGCCTGTCCTCCAACCAAGTGGGGTTGGGTACTCTGGCTAGCCCGGCAGACCTGCACAGGTTTGTTTTGGCCTCCTCATGATACAGTGACCTATTACCTAGCCCTATTACCCAGTACCTTAGAGTGACTTCCCACTGGCATCTATTATAAGATTTAAGAACAGATGGACCTGGACCCAGAGAGAGAGAGAGACAGACAGACAGACAGACAGAGAGACAGACACATACACTTGAGGAAATCGCTAGCAGGTCACAGGCTGACTGCATATATATGGAAACTTCAGTGACTGCATGCAACTAGGAATACAGACTTTGCAAAATACTTTGGGAAAGTTCCAGACAACTGCAGATTCAACAAGTAGCAACAACAACAAAAAAAGTCCCTAGGGAGGAGGAGAATCTGATTTCGAGTTACAACAATACTCAAAATGCCCAGATCGCCACAAAAAGTCACAAAGCATGCATAGTAAAAGGAATATATGGCACATTCATAGGAAACAATAAACCATGCTGAGGAAACTGAGACACTGACTTTTACTATGGTTTGTAGTGTCCCCCAAGAGTTCATGTGCTGTAAACTTCATCCCCAAATTAATATGCTAAAGGTATCTGGAGGTGGGGCCTTTGGGAGGTAATTAGCATGGTGTTAATACTTCATAAGAAGATTAAGAAAGATCTGAGCTAGCATATTTGCTGTCTCTGTCTTGCCATGTGGTTTCCCATCTCACGTTATGACGCAGCAGGAAGGCCCTCACCAGATGCCAAGCAGATGCCAGCATCACGCTCTTGGACTTCCCAGCCTCCAGAACTACGGGCCAAATAAATTTCTGTTCTTTATAAATTACCTGGTCTTGGGTATTTTGCTATAGTAACAGAAAATAAACCAAGACATAATTACTAGTCACAGATGTTCAATCAATTGTTTTAAATATGCCCAAAGGACTAAATAAATCTATGAATAAAGAACTAAAGGAAATCAGGAGAAAAACATCAATAAGGCAATAAAAATTATAAAAAGGAACCACATATCAATTGTGGAGCCGGAAAGTACAATAGCTGTGTTGTAAGCTGAATTGTATCCTCCCCCGCCAATTCATATGTTGAAGCCCTATTACCCAGTACTTCAGAGTGACTCTAATTGGAAATAGGTCCTTTAAAAAAGTGATTAAGTTAAAATAAGGCCATTTTGGTGGCTCTACCACAACATGACTAGTGTCCTTTTAAGAAGATGAGATTTGGACACAAAAAGAGACAGCATGGATGTACACATTTAAAGAAAAGACCATGTGAGGCCCAAGTGAGAAGGCGGCCATCTACAAGCCAAGGAAGAGGCTGCAGGGGAAACCAAACAAATCAGCACCTTGATCTTGGACTGCTAGGAAGTCAGAAGGTAGTGGGATGACATCTTTAAAATACTAGAACAGGCACAGTGGCACATACCTATAATGGGGAGCGACTAGGGAGACTCAGGCAGGAGAACTGTGAGTTCAAAGCCAGCCTCAGCAACTTAGCAAGGCCTTAGGCAATTTAGTGAGACCCTGTTTCAAAATAAAAACATAAAAAGGACTGGGGATGTGGCTTAGTGGTTAAGTGCCCGTAGGTTCAATCCCTGGTACCAAAAAAAAAAAAAAAAAAAAAAAGGAGAAAGGTATTTCCAGGTAAATAGAAACTAAGGGAATTCATTACCAGTAGACCTGCCTTATGAGAAATGCTAACAGGGGTCCTTTAGGCTGAAACATAAGACTCTTAGACTGAAAACTGAAGCCACATGAAACAACAATACTGGCAAAGACAAGTAACTACTTAAGTAAATATAAAAGCCACTATTATTGTACTTTTGGTTTATAATTCCTATTTAAACATGATTTAAAATAAAAATGCACAAACCAATAATTATAAAACGATGTTAACAGGCACATAATATATAAAAATGCAATATGTGACAATAACAAAATGTAGGCAAGGACAGGAGATAAACAGGAGCAGAGTACATATGTTGAAAATATTTGATATTACTTGAGTTAGGTTGTTATAAGTTTAAAACATAAATATTAAAGTGGGGGAGAGACAGTAATAGAGGAAGTGAGGCAGCTAAAAGATAGAAATAAATCCTTATCAGCAATCACTTTAAATGTAAATGGGTTAATCTCAAGAGATTGGAAGAATAAATTAAAACATATGATTTTTTTACATGACACTTTAGACTCATTTTAGATAGGAAGATACAAAAAGTTGAAAGTAAAAGAATAAACAAAGAAATTCCATGTAAAGAGTAACAAAAGGAGACTTAGGATGGCTGTATTATCAGAATCATCAGGTTTTAAGTCAAAACGTTACAAAAGACAAAAGGACCTCATACATTAAAAAGATGTCATCCATCAAGAAGGTATTCTACAATTATAATCATATATAGAGGACTCCAAAATCATAAAAGGCAGAAATGGATAGAACTGAAGGGAGAAACATAATTTTATAAGTGGAGACTTTAATGCCCACTTTAAAAAAAAAAAAGATTTTTTTTAGTGTTGACAGACCTTTATTTTATTTATTTACATGCAGTGCTGAGAATCGAACCCAGTACCTCACAAATGCCAGGCAACTGCACTACTACTGAGCCCCAGCCCCAGCGCCCACTTTTAACAATGTTCGTAAGGGATATTGGTCTTTTTTCTACTCATTGTTAAAAGTTAGATATTGAAGTTTCCACTTATTATTGTAAAACTGTAATTCTCCCTTCAATTTTATCCATTTTTGAATCCTATCCAGATACTGCCAATCAAAATCTGAAGCATATTATAAGGATCAATCACCATGATAAAGTGGGTTTTATTCTTTGCTATGGTTTGGATGTGAGGTGTCTCCCAAAAGCTCACAAGTGAGACAATGTGAAAGGGTTCAGAGGGGAAATGATCGTTGTGACAGCCTTAACCCAATCAGTAAAATAATCATCTGATGGGATTAACTGAGTGGTAACTAAAGGCAGATGGGCATTGGGGACGTGGCTTTGGGGTGTATATTTGTATCTGGCAAGTGGAGATCTCTCTATTTCCAGATCATCATGTGAGCTGCTTCCCTCTGCCACACTCTTCTACCATGACTTATGTTCTGCCTCACCTCGACCCCTGAGAGATGGAACCAGCTTTCTACGGACTAAAACCTCTAAAACCACGAGTCCCCAAATAAACTTTTCCTCCTCTACAAATGCGCTGGTCAGGTCTTTCACTCACAGCAGTGAAAAAGCTGACTAAAACATTCTTGGAATACGAGGATGGTTCAACATAGGAAACTAATTAATATATCTCATTAACAGAAAAAAAAGGGGGGGAAAGTTCCACATGATCATCTCAATTGATACAGAAATAATATTTGACAAAACTTAACACCCTGTCATGATAAAAACAGTCAAGAAACTGAGAGCCCTGTAGAAGAAAACTGTCTCAATATAACAAAACTGTCTCAATATGAAAATCCCACAGATAACAACATATTCAACAGTGAGAGAATGAAAGCTTTTCCTCCAAAATCAGGAATAAGACAAAAATGCCTGCTTTTACCACTTCTATTCAACACAGTATTGGAAGTTCCAGCCAAAGCAATTAAGCAAGGAATAAAGACATTTAAATTGGAAAGGAAGAAGCAAAAATTATCTATGTTCAAAGCTCACATTGTTTATAGAAACCCTTAAGATTTCACATAAAATTGTTAGAATGAACTCAGCAAAATAGCAGAATACACCATCAACACAGAAAAATCAGTAGTTTCTATACACTAACAATGAAGGACCCAAAAAGACAACTAAGAAAAATAATTCCATTCACAGTAATATCAAAAAGAATAAAATACTTGGGAATTTACCAAGAAGATAAAAACAAAACTTTTATACTAAAAACTACCAAATCTTGTGTAAGAATTAAAGAATCAGAAAATAAATAAAAAGACATCTCCTGTTTGTGGGCTAGAAGATTTAATATTGTTAAGATAATAGTATTATCCAAAATGATACATGGATTTGTTACTGTTTGGATCTGGAATATCCCTCAAAAGCTTATGTATTGGAACCACAGTCCCCAAAGCAGCAAGATTCAGAAATGGTGCTTTTAGGCAATGACTGGATCATGAGGGCTCATTTAATGGATTAATTTATTGATAACGGAATGAACTACTGAGAAGGGGAAACTAGCTAGAGGAAGTGTGCCCTAGAAGGATTTATCTCCATCCCCACTTCCCTGCTGCCATGAGCTGACCAGGCTTCCTCCACCATGCCCTTCTATCAGGATGCTTCTCTGCCTTACAGCCAGCTGACAATGAGCTGAAAACTCTGAAACTGTGAACCAAAATAAATCTTTCCTCCTCTAAGTTGTTCTTGTCAGGTATTTTGGTCACAGTGACAAAAAGCTGACTAACACAAGATTCCAGTCCTATTAAAAACCCAGAGGTATTTCTGGCAGAAATGGAAAAATTTTATCCTAAAACTCACATAGAATTTCAAGAAACTCAGAATAGCAAAACGATGTGTGGGGAGGGGGACAAGGAGAACAAAGTTGGAAGTCCAATTTCAGAATTTACTACAAAGCTATAGTAATCAAAATAGTGTGGTATGGGCAAAAAGATGAGCATAGAGAACAATGGAATAGAATCGAAACCCAGAAATAAACCTTCACATCTATGGCCAATTTGAACTGTGATAAGGGTGCTAAGGACATTCAAAGGGGAAAGAGCAGTTTTTTGAACAAACAGTGCTGAGGACTCTATATACCCACATGCAAAAGGACCTCAAAGGCTGGACCCTTACCTTATGCCATTTACAAAAATAAAGGATCAAAGGCTTATATATATTTAAGAGGTGAACTATTAACTCTTAATATGGGCAAAATTTAAATAAAGTAGACTTCATCAAAATTAAAAATTTGGGGGCATCAAATGATACTATCAAGGGATGGGGTACACCTCATCATGAGTCCCTCAATTTGGTCCCCAGAAGTTAAAAAAAAAAAAAAAAAAAAAGATGCATCAAGAATAAAGACAACCATGGGATGGAAGAAAACATTTACAATCATATATATGACAAGAGTCTAACCTAGCACCCAGAACATATAAGGAATTCATCCTACAACTCAATAATTAAATGACAAACCAATTAAAAAGTAGTTCAAGAACATGAATGGATATTATCTAAAGAATACAGACAAATGGTAAATAAGCTTAAGATGTCACATTAGCCATTAGGCAAAACCAGAATGAGAAACCACTTCACTCCTACTAGGATAGCTATAATAAAAAGTCCTTTGAGCTGACAAGCACAAAGGTGCTGACAAATGTCCACATACTGCTGATGGAAATGTAAAACAGTATAGCTACTTTGGAAAAGTTTGGCAGTTTCTCAAAAAGTTATACATAGAATTACCATATGCTTCAAAGTCTACAGCTAGGTATATACCCCAAACAACAGGGATTCAGATACTCATATGTAAATGTTCACAGCAGCACCATTCACTACATTGCCAAAAGGTGGAAACAACCCAAGTATTCACCAAAAGATGAATGGATAAGCAAAATATTACTCAGTCCCAGAGAGAAATGAAATTCTGATGTTCCACAACATGAACACTGAAAACATTATGCTCACTGAAAGCCAGACACAAAAGGACAAATGTGAAATATTTAAAATAGGCAGATTCTCAGCACCACATATAAATAAATAAAAATAAAGGTTCTGGGCCTGGGGTTGTGGCTCAGAGGTAGAGTGTTCACCTAACACGTGTGAGGTACTGGGTTCAATTCCCAGTACAAAATAAAGTAAAAAACAAAGACACTGTGTCCACCTATAACTAAAGAATAAATCTTTAAAAAAATAGTTTAAAAAAAATAAAGGTCCGGGCTGGGGATGTGGCTCAAGTGATAGCGCGTCCGCCTAGCATGCGTGAGGCACTGGGTTCGATTCTCAGCACCACGTAAAAATAAAATAAAGATATTGTGTCCACCTAAAACTAAAAAATAAATAAATAAATAAATAAGGTCCATCTACAACTTCAAAATAAAAAAAGATAAGATTACAAGGGGGACTAGGAAATGAGGAGTTATTTCTAATGGGTGATAAAATAATTTTCAAAATAGTAGTGTTGGCTGTACAACACTGATTGTAATTAGCACCACTGAATTGTACACTAAAAAATGGTTAACATGGGGTTGAGGATGTAGCTCAGTGGTAGAGTGCTTACCCAGCATGCACAAAGTCCTGGGTTTAATCCATAGCATTAACAAAAAAAAAAAAAAAAAAAAAAAAGGTTAAAACAGCAAATTGAAAGTTATATATATATTTTACCACACAGAAAAAAAAAAAAAACTGGAAAAAATTGTCATTTTTTTTTTTTAACTGTGTCAAGGTGGTAATGATCCTTGAAGTTTACTAAGTATCTGAACTTTGCCCTTAAATTTGGGTAAATGTAACATTTCTCCACATTCTCTGACATTAGTAACATATAAAAATCTAAAATTCTCTTATAGGTTTTCCTGCTGTCTAGTAATATTTACACACTCACAAGCAACTGTAACTATATTGAGTACAGTTGCTGTTTCAATTGGTTAGAAGATTAACTCACTAAAAATACCCCATAAAACACACAAGGAATTATGGGGAAATACTGTTGTCCTTGGAGAGTTTAAATCTGGTAGAGCAGATAAAACACATTTATACAACATTTTATGCAAGGCAAAGCCTGATGAAAGTACCATAAGAAAATCACAAATCCACAAGGAATTCAGAGGGTACCTGGCATACTCTAGAGTTGTATGTCCCATTATTATACATTTTGGTGTCATCAGAGTAAAAAGACAACTTGAAGACAGGCATATAATTCTTCTCATCTACCACAACCTTACAGAAATATGGAAAAATTCGACTGATTTCTAGAACTTAGGGAACAGTGTTATCTACATGGCACAATCTTTTAAGAAATTTAAGATACAGTGGATATGGATCCAGATTGAAGGGAGACATTGCAACTTCACCTCCTGCTCCAGGCAATCCTGGTATAGTAACAGTAATTCTCAGGGTGGATTAGAACACCCCTTCATTTGGAGAGCCCAGAGCTAAAAGTCAGGGTAGGGTGGGCCATGGGACAGGCAGGTGCTACAGATTGACAACATTCAAAAGTGGTGATATTAGGATCTCAAAGGTTGCACATTGCCTCAGCAAGAAAATACCTTAATCAGAGGGCTGGGGCTTAGTCATTCAAATGACCATCCATCATTTATCAGCAGGGCCTAAGAGACAACAGAGGCTCCTATCCTAGTATCACAATTTCACCAGCTCAAAAGAAAGTGCACAGAACCCAAGCCCTCTGGAGAGTGCCTGAAGCCTAACCCCCATCCCCAGCTATTCCACTCAAGCTAAACCCTGCTGTCAACATGGCTCAGCCCTATATCCAGCTTATGAACTAATTAAAAGTTGGTTCTAACAACATTTAAGTGTGCAATGAAGGACACAAAACAATTCACAGAGGAGTAAAATTTCAGTCCTGAACAGAATGCTTCCCTCAAGAATAAAAATATTACAACCAACAAGGGTCTGCAAATAGATTCTACAATATCAAAAAAGAAAACGACAAGGAATAGGCAAAAATACATTTTAGATAACACTTCTTAAATTGATGTTTTCCATCAGCTTTAAGAAAACACAGTCTCTTTGAAGTATAAGGAAGATGAAACAAAATAGTGGAATGATATGAAAAAAGAGGATAAAGAAGAAATTTATACAGGTCACAGAGAACATCAATAAATTTCTGCCCCAAACAAAAATACACAGAGCACATTTGATTACATGTGATTACACAATGTAATAAAACTAGAAATGTTAAAAGTAGTGGGGAGGAAAGGGGCAAGAAAATAAAGGTGGGAGAAAATCTGCTAATAAATGTTATATGAAATCCTAGTATCAAAACTAGACAACAGAGGAAAAAACTACAAGCCAGGGCTGGGATTGTGGCTCAGCGGTAGAGTGCTCCCCTCGCACGGGCAGGACCCAGATTCCATCCTCAGCACCACATTAAAAAAATAATAATAATAAAGGCATTTTGTTGTGCCCATCTACATCTAAAAAATAAATATTAAAAAAAAAACTACAAGCTGGTCCCATTTATTAACATAAAAAGAAAATGGTAAGTTACGTGGCATTCTGATTTATTTGCTTTAATCCTCATGGCTATAGTGCACTGAGTATGGTAAACTGAAGAAACTGAGTTACTGGTCCCATTACATGGAGTGTAAGATCTTACATTATGGTAAAATTGCCATCAAAAGTAATTTCAGGGGGGCTGGGGATGTGGCTCAAGTGGTAGCGCGCTCGCCTGGCATGCGTGCGGCCCGGGTTCGATCCTCAGCACCACATATAAATAAATAAAAAGATCCATTGAAATATAAATAATTAAAAAAGAAAAATAAAGCAATTTCAAGAGATCTCCTTGGCTTTCTTCCGGTTAAGACCAACCCTGGCAACGAACAGATCATTACCTATACTTTCTTTTACAAGTGGCAGTGAGTGGTTGGAAGAAAAGATGAATGGGATTACCTTGTTGAAGGCTGAGTTTGAGCATTAAATGTGGGCACTGGGGGAAGCACTGAGAAGTTCAGAGTGACATGCTACAAAACATGGTTCAAGAAGGTTAATCAGTTGATGGACTAAAGCAAAAGAAGTCTGATGGAGAGCCTAATTAAAGTGCATATGCACACACACACACACAAATGGTTGCCCCCATTATCTGAAAGGGATTGTTCCAGAACCCCCTCAAAATTCAAAATCTGTGGATGCTTCAGTTCCTCATATAAAATGGCATCATAATATTTGCATGTAACTTATACATGTCCTCAAGAATACTTTGGATCATCTTTAGATTATTTATAATACTGAATACAATGTAAACGTTAGCTCAATGGTTTTTAAACTGCATTGTTTAGGAAATAACAACAAGGAAGAAAAGTCTATGCTTGTTTAGTATGGCTGCAATTTTTTTCTGAATATTTTCAATCTGTGGTGAATTGAAACCATGGATGTAAAACTCACAGATACAGAAGGCTGACTGTATATAATGTGCTTTGCCCACACCATAGGACAATGTCTAGGCAAAGCACTTGTCCATTTGTTAGGTCCTTTTAATATTTATTATACAGAATAGGCAATAGAGACCAAGAGGCCCATTTTATTTGCCTAAGGTCATTGTATGGTTTGGATTTTTAATGTCCCTAGGAAGCTCAAGTGTTAGGCAATGCAGGAATGTTCGCAGGTAAAGAGTCATAGCCTTATCAGTGAATTAATCCACTTAATGGATTAATAATATAAATGGATTACTGGGTGGTAACTATAGACAGGTGAGGTGTGGCTGGAGGAAGTAGGTCACTGGTGACCCACCTTGGACTGTATCTGTCCCTGAACCCTACTTCCCAGTCCTAGTTGCTATGAGCTAAGCAGCTCCCCCACCCCATGCCCTTCTTCCATGATGTTCTGCCTCACCTCAGACATAGAGCAATGGAGTTAGCCAGTGAAAGAGTGAGCCTAAAATAAACTTTTATTCTTATAAGTTGTTCTTGTCAGGTATTTTATTCACAGCGATGCAAAGCTGACTAACACAGTCACATATATAGTAAATTTACAGTACTTGTTCAGACCCAGTATAGTCTGAGAGGTGGAATGGTACGGAAGGTAACAGTGAATACCATTTTCATGTATAGCCTAAACAATCTATAATTTAGGTTATAAACAATATATTCATACACTCCAGAGACTTCACCAGCCTCAGACTTAATTAGATATTAGCAATTTATTTTATCTTGCACATAATTAAGAAAAAAAATCCAACAGCAAGTTTTTCTAAAACAAATATACTAGTCTCAGTTCATTCTCTCCACCCTTCATGATAGCCATCTGGCTTTTTAAAAGCAGAAGATAAAGGGCAATAATACTGAAGAATCCCTGAACTAGAAGACCTTCAAGATCCATTCCAACTCCTATGAATTTAATAGTAGTCACTATTTATTATTCGGCTGAGGAGGTGTATATTGAGTTTTATGCACCATTTAAACAAGAACTAAACATTTGAAAAGCACAGATATGGCAATATAACAGGAAAGCCAGGCCCACCAGCTACTTGTCTTGAAGCCCTTCCGAGATTTCTTTAATCAGAGCATATGGTAATTTGCATGCTTGCTATAGAAAGCACATTTAAACACAGTAAATGTTGCTTTAGTAAATTTAAAGTCTGGCACAAATGTACAAAAATACCAACACCCCATGCCTACCAAAATTCTTTACATTAGCCAAATGCTTTACAATCTACGAAGTACACTATGTAAACTTGGGTCTTGAACACCTCTGTTCTACCATCATACTCAATTTAAAGAGAAGTAAACAGAGTTCAGATTAAAAGACTGTCCCTGGTTACCCTTCTTATAAGAGGCATGTGAAGATTCAAACAGAAGTGTAACCAAATCTAATAATCTCCGATTAAAATAAAAAAAATTTCCCCCAAATTAAATGCTCTATCAGTGCAAAGTATGGCAGTGATTGGCCTTTTAAGTGTGCAACATCTCCTCTTCAGAAGAGAAGAATCATCTGGTCTAAAGTCATTAAGAATCTTGACAAACTACATCATTATTTTTGCTGAAAAGAGAAACAATTACAGTAAATGGTTTTAAAATTTGTATCAAAGGCAACTTTATAGCTTACCTAAAGTAAAGCTGTATTCCTGGGATAAAGTTCCTTATGCCATGGCCATCAAAAAACAGTATGAATGAATGAGGAAGAAACATTCATTTCTTGGTTTTGCTTCAAATTAAATCACATCGACTTCTGAAAGGAAAAATTATGTTGAAAATGTAAGAGATGCTGGTGCCACCAACTCTGTACATGTGCCTCCCTAGTAAACACTACTTCTGTGAGTAGCAGAAAGAAAACTAATAAAGACTGGTGTTTTTGGTTGGATGAACTTTCATTCTGAAACTTCTTAGCTTCTTCATTTGTATTTTTTATTTGATTTAATTTATCTTCTTTGAGAGAGTCTTGCTATAGTCTCACATTACAGTCTTTGATTTGAGATATTGTCTTGCAAAGATAATGCAGGGTTTCTATCTACTCCTTGCCTAATTTCCTTTAACGTTAATATTTTACATTACTATGGCATCTTTGTTAAAAGTAGGACACCAGCAATGGTCAATGCCTATAATTTTGTAGAATTAAAATATTCTTTGGGGGACAGTGATGCAGCTTAGTGGCATACACCAGGCTCTGGGTTCAAAAAAAATTCTAAAATAATAAGTATCCTTTAGAGGAGTACTTTTGGTCTCCTGACCATTGTCAATAAGCATTCTTGTATCTTTTTCTAATTGGAAAACTTGGAAGAATTTAATAAACTCAATTTTGATTTTTTTACAATAGTTCTTTTTTAAAATATATTTTTAATTGTAGTTGGAAACAGTATCTTTATTTTTTATTTTTATATGGTGCTGAGGATCAAACCCAGGGCCTCGCACATTCTAGGCGAGCGCTCTATGGCTGAGCCACAACCCCAGTCCCTCAATTTTGATTTTTAAAAGAACAAGCCAGGGGGGCTGGGGATGTGGCTCAAGCAGTAGCGCGCTCGCCTGGCATGCGTGCGGCCTGGGTTCGATCCTCAGCACCACATACAAACAAAGATGTTGTGTCCACCGAAAACTAAAAAAAATAAATAAATATTTAAAAAAAAAAAAAAAAAAAAAGAACAAGCCACCTACTTTATATGAAATTTGATTTATGACTCCCTTCAATTTTAAATCACAGCTGAATGTCTTAAAACTTCTAAGGCAAAACATTCCCTTAAGGTAAACTTTGAAATTCAAAAGAGAAGACATTGTTCTCCAGTTATGTCATTTTTCTGTTATACTTCAATCAAATCAAGGGTTTTTATGTTTTGTTTTGTTTTTTATTTTTGGTGATACGGGGATAGAACCCAGAGGATGCTCTACCACTAAGCTACATCCTCAACCCATTCTATGTTTTATTTTGAGACAAGGTCTTACTAAGGTACCCAGGCTGGCCTGGAACTTGTGATCCTCCTGTCTCCTGTATCTGCCTTCAGAATAGCTGGGATTACAGGCCTGTACCACCCTACAAGGAGATATTTTTAACAATACTTTCATATGCAAGAGAATTCAGGGTAAGATATTCAATAGAAGTACTCATTTCAATAAAATTATTAACTACATATCAAGATATAAAAGTTTTTTCTCAGTAATTACTAATAAGAAAAAAGTCTATTTGCAAATAAGGTGAAAAAGAAAAGTTCATGAAAAATGAATATAAAGCACTGACTGAGTCAACTCATTTTAAGAAACACCCTTTTTCACATTTTAAAATGTTTGAAATCAGGATGTGATCACCAAGTGGCAGTTTTAATAGTTGTCACTGCCTTAGATAACGCTAGAGTGTTTCTGATGGCACAAAGGATGATACCATGTGGAAAAACTATGGATACACCTCTAGACTGAAAAGCATTCAGAAAAGCTGGGGTTAGAATGTTAAGTTTAATGAGCACTTATTTATTTAATGAGCAACTTATTTTTACATATTTTCCCCTTTAATACATGCATTAGAAAAATGTATTGACATAGCTTTTTTAAAGTCTAAAAAAGTTAAAATGTTTCCAATAAGAATAAAATAGTCCAAAACGATAGCAAAGAGTTTTGTTACAGCTTAACTGTAATTTAACTGGCAGTATTTTTCTCTCCTTGGTGTTACATAAAACAATTGATGGCATTTAAGATTCAATGAAATATGATACTAATTCAGCTGTTATCTTATTAGAAAGTTTGATAAACTACCCTAAAGTCAAACTGAAAGCTTAAAGAACAAAATACAAAAACAAAGGCATCTCCCATAAGAAATAACACATAATTTTGTATTACAGTAACAAAAGGGCTATTTTTCCAACCTTACAAGCTTTCTTCATATAAAAAGTAAAATCTTTTCTTAAAAGTTTCCTCCTTAGGCAGATTTCTGCACTGATTCTGAAGAAGGTGGAAAGAGCAGAGCCAGGATAGGAATCTGCTGCAAACAGAAATCTTGAAGATTTAAACCAAACTCTTTTTCAAAGGCCCTCAGGTTAACCCACTGCTGTGAAGAGTAGGCCTCAATAAACAGGTTCCACTAGTGTTCCTAACAAATTTTTAAAATATATTTAAAAAGAGCATACTGGTTTCAGGAGACTCCAGTGAGTACTTTTTGTGTGTTTATTGTGTAAAATATAAATAACATAAAATCATTTAAATCTGTAAGTGTACAGTTCAGTGGCATTAAGAATCTTCACAATGCTGCTCAACCATGAGCACAATTCATTTCCAGAACTTTTTTATCATCCCCAAAACTTTGTATCCATTGAACAATACTTTGACTACAGCATAGCCTACTTCCTATCTTTATGAATTTGCCTATTTAAGATCATTTCAGAAGTCTCAAACAATATTTGTCCTTGTATCTGGTGCATTCCTCCAATGGTACTTTGGTAAAACAGTGAATGATCCCTAATTAACAAGTTTCTCCTTATTTAACTGGACAGTGGCACAATCTCTGAGCTACGCACATAGCTCTCCTAGAAATCTTTCTACCCTTCAGAGATCCCCAAAGGCAGAAGATCTCAACCTGACCCTTCCTCAGCTTGTAGAACGGACTAGTTGACCAGTTCTAACTCAAGGAGTAGGCTCCAAAGAGCCCTGGAGGGCATGGGGGTAGGTGGATAAAGCAAAGGGATGTAGGCCGCTGTGCACGCCTGGAAAAACCGTAGGCAATAAAAGGCAAAGATTCATCAAGCTGCTTTGGTCCTGAGTTGGATCTCCTGTCTGTCCACCAGGTGCTCCTGCACCCTGACACTTGTTTAGGGTGGGTGGCACCTGTCAGAGTTGAGACCAGACTGCGGTCGAGTCACTGAGAATGTCACCAGTGCAGGGAGTTTCACGGGGTCATGAGTCACCTTCATGGCTCAGAGATCTGGGCAGGCCTGCCCCGCCCCGCCTGGACAAACCCAGTAGGGAGAGAGAAAGACACAAAATCAGCAGAAAGTTAGAAACAAACAGATGGCCAAAAAGGTCAGTATGACATCCAAGCCGAGAATGAGAGGAAGAGCTGAGTGGCAGAGACAGGGTCAAGAAACAGAGAAGCAAGAAGACAAAAATAAAGACAGGGTCTGGACACTCAGAGACAGCTCAAAGACACAGGTGGGGAGAAACACCAGGTTGACAGGGGCCACGACAAGACACAAAAAGGCCAGGTGACAACAGGTGATAGAGACAGCCACAGGGGTGAAACAGAGGGAAACGGAGATCAGAGAAGTCCTGGCACAGCCCTTCTCCAGCCTCGACTCGCCAGGCCTGGCCTGGGTGGCTTGAACCCCAGGCCGCCAAGCCGCGCCCACCCGCGCCCCGAAAGGCCAACGGACGGACGGGGGCGGGATCTCTAAGCGCCCGGGCCCGCCGAGCTCCGCTGCCGCGGGGTGACCTTGGAGGAGAAGCTGCCCGGGGTTGGGGGGATCTCGGTGTCGCTGTCTGCGCGCCAGGAGGGCCAGAGACCCCGGGAGTCGGACGTGGGGCGCTGGGACTCCAACCGCCCGCGCGGCTTCAGCATTCCGGTCCAAGGGATGGGCCCGAAGGGGACGGCGGCGCGCGCGCCCGGGCCTGCGGAGAAGTCCTCAACCCATTCTATGTTTTATT
>NW_026000051.1:4892139-4939365 GCF_001458135.2 Marmota marmota marmota
CGCCAGGCCTCTTCAAGCCGTCGCCCGCCGCGACAGCCTCAGCCTGCGCCTCCCGCCCCCGGAAACGCTTCTCGGTCCCGCCCCCGAAACCGCCAGTGCTTCCGGGGGTGCGTCAGCGAGAGAGCGTGGGCGCATGCGGCATCCCACTCGGGGCGGGGCGTCAAGAGCGCACGCCGAGGTGTCTGCGCCTGTCCCGTGCTCAGTAGGTTTTAGGGAGAGAGTCTACTGATGGAAACTGGAGCAACGATTCTGGGTTCCAAACCCTTTTAAAACCTTGACCTATTTCAGGTCATCCAGCAGACATTATGTTAAAATCCGTGTCAGCCTCCAACAACGCCCGATCCGCTGTTTGGTATATCGTAGATGCTCAGTAAATACTCAGTGAAGGGACCAGTGTTCCCCCTCTGTGGCTGGCACTGTGCTGGGCAGCGGCGTCGCAGAGCCTTTCCTGTGGCTTCCAGTTCTGCCACCCCCAACAAACCTCCCTTTCCCCCCTCTATTAGTGTAGAAGAGAGGTAAGTAGTGGTGTGTGGGACCCGAGCCGCCACATACCTTTTGGTCTGTTTAGAGACCCAGGCCCCACTTCGTTTAAGTGTTAATTCATACTAACCTGAAATCCAGGCAGCTGCATGAATTCGGTGGCTTCTGGATTTAGGATGAATTCTCTTGTTGGATCAGACGTACTTGTTTGATATTGTTTCTGTCTTAGCTTAAAGTGTCCAGTTTCCCAGGTGTGTGCCTGTCTTGCTGCTTCTTGGACTCTAGAACTGAAGGGTGTTCAGAGAGGAGATTGGGACTTTCTAAAGTCTACACGGAAATTCTAGAAAACAGCCAAAGAAAAAAATATATTGAAGTACAGAAATGGGGATGGGTGCAGAAGGGCTTGTTTAAAAGGATTCTGGTTCAAGGGTGTATGTTCCCAACCCCTTTTTTTAACCCAACTGAGGCACACTCCCACCACCATCCTGGTAATCTTACTCTCAGCCAGTAATTAAGCTAGGCATGGTCTTGTGACCAACTTCTTCCCAATAATAAGTGATCAAGAAGTCATCCAATGGGAATTCTGGAACAGTACTGTTTACAGAGTCCACTAAGACTTCTAGTTGAATGTCATTTTTAAAGTGCTTTGCCAGTTTTCTTTCTGCCTCTAGGCAGGCCTGAAATTTGGAAGTTCAGCCACCATCATGTGTCTGTGAAGTGGCAAATACTAAGGCTAGCAAAGGAAGAAGATTGAGAGAGACTAGGATTCATATGACATTAAGCTACAATCCCAGCTTTGGATTGCTCACTATCAGATACTTTGTTTCGTGAGCCAAACAAACTTGCTTAGACTTATTCCAAGGAATGTTGTGAACTCTGTCTCCTAATATTATTGCAACAAATTATTTAAAGTTAAAAGAAGATAACCTTTCAGGAAAATCGTCAAGAAAATCAGGAAAAAAACAGTAACACAAACCTACTAAGTTCGAATCAATGTTCAGAAGTTACACAAGGATACAGTCTGCATCTGTTCTGATTGGTTTGTGTTTATGCTATCTGACAAATATTTTGAAAATCATCTCTGAAGATAAGTAAACACTAATGCTTCTACTAACTATAAGGTATTTACCTGGGTCCAAACAGGGTAAGAATCAAATTATAGCTTCACATTGGGACCCGAGAAGATATTTACCTCAGGAAAAGGGGAAACTAGAATGTAAAAATATGCCATGCAGAGGTGGGCAGTAGAATGGCTGTCTTTCTTTGCTTTGGCACTGGAAACAACATTTCTCAAGAGAATTCATGGCCAAAGTCCAGCTTTCATACAGGCAGTTTTCATGGTCCCAAACCCTACAATCTAAACATTCTTATTTAAAATTGACCTGAGTAGATAGTGTCTGTGGTACTTCACCACAAAACCCATTAGGAAATAAGAAGAGAAGCAGCAGAAGCAAATCCACAACTACCTTGGATGTTTTATAACCAGAACATTGAAAAAGCATGTTTTAAAAAATGAAGAGGAAGAGGATAGGGCTGTGGCTCAGTCGTAGAGGATACCATTAATGTGTTCATTACCTAAAAGTTAAAAAAAAAAAAGGAAAGAAAATTTAAGGAAGGTAGAAAGAAGGACATAGAAAAAGCTAAGATCATATATTAGAAAACAGAGATGCAATAATAAAGCTCAGAGTTTTTTTTTTTTAATATTTTTAGCTGTAGATGGACGCAGTGTCTTTATTTTATTTATTTATTTGTATGTGCTGCTGAGGATCGAACCCATTGCCTCATATGTGCTAGGCAAGTGCTCTACCACTGAGCTACAACCCCACCCGAAAGTTTTTTGAAAACACTAAGCAAACTGAGACCTCTGGCAAGATTGAAAATACATGTATGTATATTCATATATATATATATATATATATATAAACACACACATATATATAAACACATACATATATATGCATACACATAATTGTATATAGCCACATAAAACATTTTCTATCTTTCTCTGTATATGCATTTATTTACCCATCAAATAAATCCTTTATTAATTTAAGTTATTATATCTATCTACCTATCTTTCATCTATCCATCCATCTGTAAAAGGAACAAACCCATTATTCATCTAAGTCACTGTTTTGGGGATTTTCTCTTATAGCCAAACATATTTCCAACTGATAAACCAATCAAACAGAAAATTAAAAATTGTCATTTAAAACCCAACCATCTTGTTAGGAACATGGAATTTGTGGGAGGAAGTAGTCTTAGGAAGGCAATTCTGTTTAGCTAAAAACCACAATGTGGTTTTTTTTTTTAAGGTTCTTTTTTTTTTTTTTTTTAGTTGTAGATGGACACAATGTCTTTATTTGTTTGTTTATTTTTATGCAGTGCTGAGAGTCAAACCCAGTGCCTCACACATGCTAGGCAAGCGCTCTACCATTGAGCCACAACCCATCCCTCAATGTGCTTTTGATGTGCAAGTATTAGCCTAGAGTCCTTGGAGGGTAGGGACCACAGAGGCAAATGGTAAGTGTATTAGTTAGCTACTGTTGAATAATAAACACCCAGCCTGGTGGATTAAAACATCATCATTAATTCTTTTGTGCTTTGAACTGTGTCTCTATCCCAGCTTGGTTTCTTTCTGTTGGGGAATGGATCCGCTCCACAGATATTTACTCAGGCTGAAGTTAAAGGGACAGCAGCTACCCAGGAGGAGCTCATCTTGTGATGATGTCAGGGGTCCAGCATCTTAAGCCTTCTCTTGTGTTTTATTTGTTAATGTTCTGTTGGCTAATGCAATAAGGCCTAAGTCAAGGGGCAGAGAAATGCATTCTGCTTCTAGAGGAATAAACTACAAGTCATGCCAATAGGCTTGGGACACAGGGAGGAATGAAGGGTTGAGAACAATAAGTGAATTGACCAAAGTCTGCCTTCTTAACAGCTATGTGGTTTCCTCCCACATGTAAAACATATTCACCCCCAATCCCCAAATCCTCCAAAGTCTCATCCAGACTCAAAGCCTTATAAGGCTCAAAGTCCAAGGTCTCATGATCTACATCAGGCCTGGATGTGGTTCCTCTGGATTCCAAGACCTGTGAATTAAAAAGACACAGTTATCTGCCTCCTCACCCCCACACCCAGCAAACTATTTTGGAACAGGAATAACTGCAATAAGCACTGTCATTTGAGAAGGAGGAGGAGTGGGAGGATGTCACTGGCCCATAGCAATTCTGAAGCCCCATTGGGCAAACATTGTAAGATCTCCCTACCCTGGGATTTAGTTATGTTTCTAGATCAGGCCCTTGATTTCTTCTGGGAATGGTTTCCCAGTTCATTCTCTACAGGTCTTGGTTCTGCCCTTTGGAAATTGTTCCTTTCCAACAACTCCCTTGGTTAATTCTGAAGAGTGCCTTAAAAGCATTTGAAGAGTATACACATGTTAGTGGCTGATAAGCTTTCTCAGCTTCATACATTCCCACAGAAAGTTGGGGAAATCTCTGCTTCTTTTAATGCAGGCTGGAGGTACTTTTGCTAATAAATAGCTTTTGAAAACATTGTAAATTTTCTGTGTATTTTATTCCAGTCAATGCCATATGACAAAAGCCGCACTCATAATTCCTTTTGACACGTCTGTGTACAGATTCAACAGGATTGTGTAGGAACACACCCTAATCTTTCTAGAAGCCCTTTTGTCAATTCAAAGGACCTATACCCTTAATTAAGTTTTTGCTTGCAAATCATATTTTAATTTAAGCATTTTACTGATTAGGGAGGCTGAAGATTATAAACTTCTATTTTTCAACCTAGCAATTTCTAGACTTATATTCTTTCTAGATATTGCTTGCAAAACTGCTCAGGTTTTTTCAGAGCATGTCTTTCTTGTAATAATAACTTTAAAAATTTATCTAGTATCCTGTGGGGGGCCTCCTCTGAGCTATTTGCATAGCTTCTACTTGGCCTTGAAGCCAAGGAGATTTTGGTCCGGCATTGCAAGTCATTTTGTGGCTTATTATGCAAAGCACATGACCTCAGTCTTCGATTGGCTATAGAGGCTGCTCTGTAGCTCTGGAGTTGGGCTGGACAGCCGCCCATCCCCCCCCCCCCCCGCCTTATTTGGTGAAGAATATTCTATGGAAAAGCCTTTGTGTATCCCCCATATAAAAATAAAAAACGTTGGCTCACTCTCGCTCCTTCCAGTGTGGAAGCAGGACCCTTAAGGTCACTGAGCCATCCTGCTTTCGCTCACTACACACACCGGCCGCAGGTGAGAGTATCCGAAAGTCCTACTTTTGACATTCTGCTTCTAGGTGTCTTCTCTCAACTCTAATAAAAGTTCATTAAAATTTCTGCGATTTGGATCTTCGCCCTCAGCAGTTTTATTAAATGTTTTACACTACTTAACACAGGCTGCCTTTTCCGTGTTTCCTCACCATTCTCCAGCCTCCTTCCTGTAAATGTTTCCTTGCTCCTGATTGCCTGGTCCCAGACCCAGTGGAACCAAACCTGGTCCCAAAACCATATTTAAGGTTTTGTTATGGCAGCCGCACGCTTTCCAGTATCAACTACTCTAATAGCCTGCAAAAAAAAAAAAAAAAAAAATCCCTAAAACTCAGTGGCTCAAGAAATTTATTTATTCTTATTTGTGTGCCTACAGGTCAGCAAGGATTTGCTGATTTAACCTGAGTTCAATTTGACTGCTCTGCTTCCAGCTGTGGGTCCAGAGGGTGGGCTCCTCTGTGCAGGTGGGGCTCAGATCTGCCCCTTGTGTCTTCATTCTGGGGCCTAGGTTAATGGAACAATAACTACCCAGGAGAATTTCATTTCAGGGAGTACAGGTAAGAGATCAAGCCCCACTATGCAAGCATATCTTGTGTTTTGGCTTATGTCATTTCACTTAACATCCCAGTGACCATATGAGTCCTGTGGCTGAACCCAGGCTGATGGGCAGGAAAGCACCGTCCTCCGCTTGGGAGGGGAACTACAAAATCACATGGGAAAGGACACAGAGGAGGGTGGAGAATTAGGGCCAAAAATTTCAGTCTATCACCTTTACTCTGAATATTGGGATGAGAATTGGGAGAGGCATCTAGGAAAGGGGGTGAAGAGGAAGGGTAAAAGAGTGCCAGCAGCAAGGTGGGGAGATGAGGGAACCTCAGGTGCAATCAGAGGGAAAAACCTGGTGAGGGAGGGAAGCCTGCTCATGAATGGTCATTTAAGAAAAAAGGTGTTTCACATGAGTAAAGGCTTTCTGACCCACAAAGGCCCTGCAGGAATGGGGTGTGTGTGTGTGTGTACATCAAAGCAAGAGTCAAGTTCCTTTGGGGACAATGAGGTACAAGGGACAGAAATTGAACAAGTTTAGCACAAGCTGTCACTCAGATCCAGGAGTGGCTAGTGACAAGTGTACCCTGGCTATACTTGCAGGCACCTTGGAAAAACATAGGAAAAGGGATGATGGTTTGGGCTGATCATATTTGTATTAGAAGGGACCAGGACTCTGTCTGACATCTGGGTTATAACCCCGCATCTTCACTAGCCCCAAAGACTTCTAATCTGACCCTAACCCTTTGTGGAGAAGTCTCTCCTTTCCAGCTCCCTCCTACTCCCCTGGATTCCACACCTCCCTGTGGGCCACTACCTCAGCTCATCCCTGTTCCTGTCAACTGGGCAGCAGACACTGAACCAGGCCCCAAGACTCAGCTGTGGTGTCCTGCCTTTTCTCTATCCTGCTGATTTTTCAAGAGTTTTCATTCAGTATGGTAAGCAGAATAATAGATCCTTAAAGAGCTAATCTCTGGAACCTCCACAAATGTTACCTTACAGAGAGAGAGAGAGAGAGAGAGAGAGAGAGAGAGAGAGAGAGAGAGAGAGAGAGATTTGTGTAGATGTGATTAAGTTCACAGATCTGGAGATGGGAGTTTATCCTGGATTATCTAGGTGGACCCAGTTTAATCACATGAGTCCTTAAAAGGAAAATAAAAACAAAACTTTCCTGCCTGACTCTGAGAGATGAAATGGTAGGAGGAGGAGAAATTTGAAGTGTTAAGGGGACTTGACCTCTTATTGCTGGCTTTGAAGATGGAGGAAGTCAGTCACAGGGGCTATTTCTTGAAGACAGGAATAGCCCTCAGCTGACTTCCCAAAAGAAAACTGTCAGTCCCACAAGTGTTGAGAAATTGAATTCTGCCAGCGATCTGAACAGGCAAGGAAACAGCCTCCACTTGAGCCTCCAGAATGGGTGGGACTCATGTTAGACTTCTGACTCATACCCCCTCTACAGGATGGCTCTACAGAACTGTAAATTAACCAGGTTGTGTGGTTTAAGCTGTTAATGTGTGGTAGGTTGTTACAGCAGCAATAGAAAACTAATACAATTAGTAAATGTTCAGCCAGGCCCTGCCCTGGTATCCTGCACTCTGTGCCAGGCCCAAGAATTCTGTCACAATTCCTTTCCTCACCAGAATTCTGGATGCAGCAGGGAGACAGGTGAGGACAAGGGCAATTCCAATCCAGTGCTGGAGCTGTGAGCCCACCATGGACTCAGAGGCTTTCCAGAATAAGTAACATCCAACCGGAAGTCTAAAGGCTGAGCTATCCAAGTGAAGAGGAGGGACAAGCACTTTCCTGGTAGAGAGAATAAAACATGTAGTTCCATATGTTTAAGGAACTGAAAATAGTTCAGTGTGGTGGGACCGTGGTACTTGAAGGCAGGAGGGGTGGCCAAGAGGCTGCAGGGGCAGCAGGGGTCTGACTCCTGCAGGCCTGCTTGCTAAGCCATGGGAGGAGTTGCACTGACTCTGAGGACAGGAGAACCTGGAGGGGGGGAGGGAGTTTCTGCTGGGATTATGTTCAGGACTGTTTGGAAAGACCTTGCTGGCTGCCCAGTGGAGTTTGGGATGGAGGGAAGTGAACCTGGGTGCCCAGAGACCAGTGAGGTGGCTGGTCCAGCTATCAGGTGGGGGCTGGAGGGGGGTTTGTGTGGGTGGGTGTGTGGGGTGCGTTTAGGAAACAGTATGGCTCTAACTCAGGCAAGCTCAGCGACATCTTCACCCTGCAGGGTCCGAGCCTACCCTATCACGGTAATCTTCACACTACTCTGAGCATTTACTGTGTGGACATATCCAGCTAAGTGCTTGGAATTTACAAGTCCATGCACAAGGCCCTTCTGTATGCTCATCACAGGTGAGGTGTTGGGGGCCCCAGAAGATGCATAAACCAGATCTGGTCATATGGGAGAGGGAGTTCATAAAACTTTCTGAGCCTAGGTATAGAGGGCAGAGTCTGGAGCCGGCTGTGTGGGCTGAGAGGAGGTGACTGCCTCTGGCCAGTGAGGAGCCACCACCCTCTGACTACTCACCTGGAGCCCAAGGCCTAACCCTGCTGCGCCCTGTTCTCTCTGACACCTCTTCATCACACTCCCCATGGTCACCCTGTCTGCAAATGGATAACCAAGACTGTTGGAAGTTCAACTGCTTTTGTAAAAGGTGCTCCTCCCACTTTGCTACTGGGCTCAGAGAATTGAAGTGAGTTGCCCAGGGTCATGGACCTGGTGAATGCCAGGCAGGGATCGGAACTCTGACTGATTCACCCTCCCACTTCATGGAGTGACTTGCTACTTCCAAGTTCATAGCCACTGTGCCAATTTTCTAGGGCTGCCATCACAAAAATACCAGAGACTGGTGGCTTGAACAGACATTTGCCTGGGGCCGTGGCACACAACTGTAATAGCATCTACCAGGAGACTGGCAGGAGGATCTCAAGTTCAGGCCAGCCTGGGCCATGGAGCCAGAGCCTGGAGAGAGGAGGAGAGAGAGGGAAGGAGAGAGGAGGGAGGGAAGGAGTAAATAAAAGGAAACAACAGACATTCATTCTCTCACAGTTTTGAAAATTGAAAGCCTAAAATCGGGATGTGGTAGCTTTGATTTCTCCCAAGGTCTCTTTCCTGGGTTTGCAGATGTCCTACTACGGACACCCCCAGTATCTCTCTGGATGTTTTTGTCTCCTTATAACGACATCAGTCAGATTGGATTGGGGCCCACACAAGTGGCCTCATTTTAACTTAACCACCTCTTCAAGGCCCTATTCCCAATACTTTCTGAGGCACAGTGGGTCAGGACTCCAACACGTGAATCGGTCACACCCCACTCACTGTCTCCAGGTGGTGCTGAAATGCCTCAGAGACCCACGACCTGTAGAATGGCCGGGATAGAAGGGCTCCAGCATGGGCCCCCTCCACCATTGTCCTGTGTGGTCACGGTGCACGAGGAGGACAGGGACTGGCCCATCTTCACCCGGCTGGGCAGGAGCAGAGCTGAGACACGCCCGGTAATGGGAATCTCCTGAGTGCCCAGCATCGTCCCCCTCTTCCCACTCACAGGGAGCTTAGTTTTGGGGGGTGATTTTGCCACCTGCTCCCTTCTCTCTGTGAGGTGAGAGGGGTTCAGCTCTGGGGAAGGTCTTGGTTAGATAAAACTGATCCACATATCCCATTTTCCTGCCACCATGGTGTGTTCTGGGACAGATGTGCAACCCCATCTGGAAACCCAGCTCTTTGTATTTTTTGAGACAGGGTCTTGCTCAGTTGCAGAGGCTGGCCTTGACCTTGTGATCCTCCTCCCTCAGCCTCCCAAGTCACTGGGATTACAAGAAGGTGCCCCACCCCCAGCCAGCACTCAGGATAGTTTTAATGGGTACACAGGCTGCAGGTGGCTGCCACTAACCCACTCTTTCCTCCGGGGTCCCGGCTGTTGCAATGGCTGTGCACAGGTATCGGTAGAAGTTCTAAGTCGCAGGGAACAGGAATGGATTTAAACAGAGAAGGAATGCACTGAAAGGCTCACATTGTCCCTGGGAGCGCTGGAGAATTAAGCTCCTTGACTATGTAGCCAAACCACACTGTAACTGGGCCATCGAACTAGAGTGGCCAGGTTGCTGCCACCACCACCATAGTCACAACCATAGCCACCATCGTTGTCACTGCTGACTGGACTCCCCTGCCTGTACTGTTGCTGCCCTGCTACTTTGGAGGCAGATCTTGCTGCAGCTGCCACCACTGCCTCCCTGGGCCAGTGGTCAAGTCAGAGTCCCCTGGCTGGTGATGCTGGGGCCAGTGCCTGCTTCCCAGCTGTGAGGGAGGCTGGGAAAGCAACTAACTAGCCCTTTGGGTTTCTAGAGTGGAAGGTGGGACCTGCCTCCCTACAAATCTCATAAAGTGAGGGATTCTTTAAATCCAGGCTGGGTCTCCATGGTGGGATTCAAAAAACAAAACCACACATTCAACATGAGGCAGAAGGGACTGAGATCCAATGGGGACACTAGCTTCAGTGTAATACATGATAAGTCTGAACTGAAGAATGCAGCTTGAACCTCCCTCCTGGAACCCAATTTTCCAGGGCAGCAGGAGCAGCACAGCAATGAGATTCCAAAGGGCAGATCCAGGGGAAGGCCAGCAACTGAGCATGACCTGTCCTCTGCCTCCCCATACAGACCAGGGGTGGAGAGGACCGAAGGGTCTCTGATGCCTTCTCCTCCTTGTAGAACCCGTGGGAATCTCCCTTCTCACATGGACATAAAGCCAAGATTGAGGTAGGGTGTGAGGGTTGGAGGAGGAGGGAGAAGAGGATGGCGCTCCCAGAGTCCCGGAGGCAAAGTCAGATATCTGGGGGGCCTGGAAGGTGATGGGTGAGAAGGGAGGAGCGCACCTTTGCACATTTAGTGTACAAGGAAGTGTGGCCTTCACTTCCACACAGAACTGCCCTCTGTTTGTCCTTAAACATTTGCTTCTGCGTGTGTGCGTGTGCGTGTGTGTATGGGGGGTAGTCTTGACAATTTTGAAGGACATGGGACATGCTGGCTCTCTTCCACTGGCCCTTCCTTCAGATTCTTCCTGCCTCCCCATTCCTGACAGTGCTGAGTAGAGGCTGATCCGCATGGACTCCCTTGTCTGCTGGCTTCCAATGGTGTAGCTCCTGGGAGCCACAGAGAAGACTGGAGGGAGTGGAGGAGAATGTATTTGAATAACTATTTTGAGGGCTTCCTTCCCATGGAGTGACCCAGCCTCAGCCAGGTCAGCAGCCCCCTCTCTGCAGGCCTCCTGCCCATATCCTTTCAGATTCACAGTGGCAATAGCTCCCCCTCTGTAGCCCGGGGGACTGTATCTTTCATTCCCTAGATCCTGGCCTTACCGTATAGATAATCCCAGTAAATTCTCCTCAGTTGCCCAGCATAAAAGCCATCTGTTCCTGCTGGAACCCAGAATGAGTGGGAGAATGCTTCTCTACCCAAGAAAAAATAGCTCACATGAGAAAAAACAGGATCCCAGTCATCTCATGCTCCTTCATGTGAGGTGGACAGTAGGGAACAGTAGGGACTGTGACAAATGGAAGGCACAGAGCCTCTCAAATCCTAGCCTTTAAAAAAAAAAAAAAAAAAAAAAAAAATCCCAGCCTTTTGTTGCCATGACAATGACTGTCCAACATTGCCAGTTCTTCCCATTTTTTCCAGAGTGACAAAACATCAGATTTTCAAGCGAGAGCTCCAGTTGTCCAAGGTTAGCTCAGATCAGTTTCAGAAGTCAGGGTGAGAGCCAGGCCAACAACGAGAGCTGAACTTGGCCACAGGTATGCTTAGCAATAGCTGGATGTGACTGACAAGGACCATGATCTAGAGACAGATGGAACAACACCTGAGGGCAACAGAACAGCACCCAAGGACGGGACCGATGGGCACCAACTTGGAACTGTATTTAAACCGCTGTCCTGCCACATCAGAGAGCTTCACTCCTAGGACGTCAGTGAGACTGGCCGTCTTGCTGGCCGTCACTGGATCGATTCCACCATTCCCTGGTGTCCAATCATCGGCTGGAGAGAACCACTGCACAACAACAACAGTAACAATGACAACAACGTTCCCTCTTCAGCTAAGAGAAGTTGCGTAGCATCGGAGGTACTTGGAACTCGTGGTTGTCCGGGGATTGTTGTGATGTGTTAAATTAGTGTGAGCTGAGTTAACTGTTTGACAGTTGATATGATTGAATGAATATATGTTTGCATTCAAAGACAATCCTCCTCCGAGTAATTATTAAAGCACCGCTCACGACAGCCACTGGTCACCAATTTTCAGTCTCTGCTCTCAGCCCAATGTCCTGCCAGCCCCAAACCCTAGGGGGCAAGAAGGACCATGTGTGCAGGCCATTCATGAGACCCTTGGGGTGTGCCCTGCAGGGGTAGCACACAGTCTGGGTCATCACACTACGTCCCAAACAGTCCAGTGGTGGAGCCCATGAGCTCAAGTCCCACTCCACTGCTCTGGAGCCTGCAGCCTGCTGCGCCGGCCTGGTCCATCACGTCTAATATGGGTGTCAGCAGAAAGTAAATTAAATCCGCTGGGCTGTAATTTGCAAACGAAACATTTTGTGGCAGTAACTAAACAGAGCATTATGTTTTAATCAGGTTCTTAAAATGTTGTTTTAAAAATCATTTTATTGTGCAGAAGCTGGTATCCTAAGAGCTATAATTCCTTAACTAACAGTATGCTAATGCAATACCCTCTAGTCTAAATGTTCTTACCGCCAGGGCATTTGTCTTCATGCTCTTAAACCTATGTATTCTCAGAGCAGAAGCACTACACTGCCTTCCAGCTGCTGAAATGGGGAGCCCCAGCAGCAACTTCCTTAGAGGGGAGCTGCCTTTTGCCCTGGCTTTGAGAGAGAAACAAAATGCTTCATCTTTCCTTCATTTTATTTATTTATTGTGTGTGTATAATGTATATATTTATTTGCTTAACAAACATTTGTATACTTTTATCCAAGTGTTCTACAAACATTAGCCCAATGAATTCTCCTACAACCCCTTGAGGGAGGTGCTCAGTTTCAGGTGAGCAAATTGAGGCACAGAAAGGTGCATAACTTAGTGTAGGTCACACAGCTAGTAAGTGATGGAGATGGGAGCCTGGCTCCTGAATCCATACTCTGATCCACCCTGCTGTGCCCTATCTGCTGTCTGCCTCTAGCCCAGTTCCTGAGCCTACCCATCCTTTTGCACTCTCTTCTGCAGCTCCCATTTCAGCCCCCAGATATTTGTTTATTCTCATTTTTACAGACATTGAGAGTCTGCTGGGTGCCAGGCCCTGTTTTAAATGCTGGAAATCCCAGTCGAGTTGTTCTGCTGTGATCCTTTGCAGGTGGGGCTCACAGTCTAGGAAGTGAAACAGCCTCCATCCCCTGAGGTAAGTACAGTCTGCCCACAACAGCCTATGAACACCTGTGTTAGAAAAAGATGCCTCTTGGCTCCGGTCTCTTTACTGTCATCATGGGAAAAGTCATGCAAAGATACAGGTCCATGATGGCTATGTGAACTGTGCCCTCAGAGTTGTGCACAACTTCCCCAACTGTAGGTGGCAGACTGTATAAAGTAGGGCAGTGGGAGGTCAGAGGAGGCCTGTCCAAGTCTGGAGGAAGGATCAGAGAGGTTTCCTGCAGGTGGCTAAATTCGAAAGATGAGTAGGTATGATTGGATGATAATAGGGCCTATGTTCCGGACAGGGGTGAGAAGAGCTGATGGAGTCTTTGTACTGTGCACTTTAACTAAGCTAGAACTACATTTCCCAGAATGCCCTTCCCTGTGCAGTTCTGGGGCTGGGTTGGCTTCAAGGAAAATTTGTATGAAGATAGGAAGGAGAGATGAAGCAACAGACGCTGTTGCAGGCCATGCATTTGACACCAGGACAACCACCAGAAAAACTGCTTATTCAGCTCCCAGGAACTAAAGTCAAGTTCCAATGTTAAATCCTTAAAAAAATATTTATTTATTTATTTATTTATTTATTTATTTATTTATTTATTTATTGTGGCCCTGTTGCTCTCGGCAAAGTGATCAATGGAAAGACTAGTAAGAGACAGGGCTGGAAGGTCAGGCAGGGGCTAGATCATGAAAGTCCTTGGGGCCATGTGGAGCTGCCAAGGTTTGTTTTTATTATTATTATTTTTTAAGACAGATATAACTTCACACCATAAGCATCACCCTTTTAAAATTTACAATTCAACCTATTCATAAAGTTGCGCGACTATCACTACTATCTAATTCCAGGACACTTTTATAGTCCCAAGAAATCCTGCATTCATTAGCAGTCACTCCGCGTTCCTTCCTCCCCCATGGCCCTGGAAACTACTGATCTGCCTTGTGTCTCTTAGCACTTAGCTATTCTGGAACTTCATGTAAATGGAATCAAACACAAGTGGCCACCGTGCGACTCTTTTCCTAGGGAAATGTGGCAGTACTTACTTTTTAGGGCTGAATAATATTCTGGACATTTGGGGTGCTTTCCCTTTTGAGTTACTATGGATAATGATGATAATGAATATCCACATGCACACCTTTGGGTGGACATCATATATCTTCAAATCTCTTGGATGTGAAATTGCTAGACCATAGGCAACTCTATGTCTGACTTTAAAAAATAATAACATTTTTTATACCTTTATTTTATTTATTTATTTTTACGTGGTGCTGAGGATCAAACCCAGGGCCTTGCACATGCTAGGCGAGTGCTCTACTGCTGAGCCACAAACCCAGCCCTAAGAACATATTTTTTAACGTATTTAAACAACCTGTAATTTTTTTATTTTTTTAAACGTTGATGCTAGGGATTGACCCCAGGGCCTCATGCATGCCGGGCAAGCACTCTACACTGAGCCCCAGCCCCAGCCCTGTGCTTGACTTTTTGAGAAACTGCCACACTGTTTTCCACAGTGGTCCCACCACTTCACATTTCTGCCAGCAATGTGTGGGGATTCCAACTTCTCCACATCTTCCCCGGCTCTGCTGCTGTCTCTTTTATTGTAGCCACCCTCGTGGGTATAAACTGTCTCATTGTGGTTTTTGTTAATTAATTTATTTAGATTAGGTATATATGACAGCAGAATGCATTTTTTAAAAATATTTATTTTTTAGTTTTTGGTGGACACAACATCTTTATTTAATTTTTTTATGTGGTGCTGAGGATCAAACCCAGCGCCCCGCGCATGCCAGGCGAGTGGGCCGCCGCTTGAGCCACACCCCCAGCCCCAGCAGAATGCATTTTGATTCACTGTACACAACTGCAGCACAACTTTTCATTTCTCTGGTTGTACACGATGTAGTGTCATCATAGGGTAATGATGTCCATCTCATTCCACCATCTTTCCTGCCCCCATACACCCTCCCCACCCGTCCCTCCCCTTTGCCCAATTAAAGTTTCACTGTGGTTTTGATTTGCTTTTCCCTGTGACTAATGATACTGAGCATCTTTTCATGTGTGTATTGGCCACTTGTTTATCTTCCTTGAAGAAATATCTATTCAGATTCTCTCTCTCTCTCTTCCTCTCTTTGGTGGTGGTGCTGTGGATCTCACCTGGGGCCTAAAGAATGCTAATTCTCTATCAGTGAACATCACCCCAGCCTAATCCTTTGGCTGTTTTTAAATTGGTTTATTTGCCTTTTTATTGGTGAGTTGTAATAATTCTTCATATATTCTGGAAATTGATCCTTGTTATATGTATGAATTGTAAATATTTTCATTTTCTTGGTAGTGTCCTTTGAAACACAATTATTTTCTTTTTCTTTCACTTATTTTTTATTGATGCATTATAGTTGTACACATTGATGGGGAACACAATTTTTTAAAAAGAGATGGAATCTGTGTTGCCCAGGTTGGCCCCAAACTCCTGGGCTCGAGAGATCCTCCTGTCTTAGCCTCCCAAAGAGCTGGAACTATCCATGTGCACCACTGCCCCCGGCCGAAGCAGAAAATTTTAAAACTTTGATGAAATTCTTTTTTTCCTTTGGTTGCTTGTGCTTTGGTGTCATACTTAAGAAACTATGGCCTAAGCCAAGGTTGCAAACATTTACACCTATGTTTTCTTCTAAGAGTTTTATAGTTTGAGCTCTTACATCAAAGATCCATTTGAGTTAATATTTGCATGTGGTAAGAGGTAGGGATCCAGTTTTTGCATTTGGATATCCAGTTGATTTAGAATCGTTTGTTGAGAAGACTGAAGTTTCTCCCACTGAATCATTTTGGCACTCTTGTTGAAAATCGATTGACCATAATGTATGGGTTTATTTCTGGACTCTCAATTTGTTCCATCGAATTATATGTCCATCCTTTTGCCAGTAAATGAAGATTTTAAAAAGAGGAGTGACTCATCTATTTTGTCTTTAGACTGAAGGGGGAGAGTCCTATAACGAGGCTACAACCGCTCTCCATGTGAGAGATGTTAAGGTAGTAGCCATGGAGATTTCCAGAAAGGGAACAGATCTGAGGGATCCTTGAGAGAAAGAATTACCAAGACCTGGTGACTCAAATGTGGCAGTGAGGGAGCCGGAGGAGTCTAGGGTGACTCCGATTTTTGGCATTGGCAACTGGGTGAACTGGGTGATGGTGACATTCAAGGTGTGGGAACACAGGGTGAGGAAACCAGGTTCAGGGCAGGTGATGGATTTAATTTGGGACATGCTGAGTTTGAGAGGTTTGTGGGATATCCAAATGGCAGTGTCTGGGAGTTGGTTGGGAATGAGATCCTGGGTTCAGGGAGCAGACAGAGCTGGAGCCAGAAATGTGGGAATCATGGCACAGGAGTGGTTGGAGAGGCAGAGGCTGTGGGAATGATAGAGAAGCATGAAGATGGACCAGACTAAGAAGTGGGGGGGGTGCAGGAAGAAGAGGAGCCCCCCACCCCGCTGTTTCCACTTGACTTTCATTCCTGATTCTAGTTTTTTTGCTGGGCCCTGGTGGCATTTCTGATTCTGTGTTTTTGAAACATACGATTTCCACTCGAGGTCATGAGCCAGTTCAGGTGTATTTCTGTGTTTATGTCACCAGAACATTCCAATCGGCGTGGCTAGCCAGCCTGCTGCTTCTTCACCCTGACGTGGCATCCAGTGAAGCCAGATTCTGACAAGGCCTGGACAGGGAAGGATCACCTGGGCCGCCCCTGAGGCCTCACAGGTAAAGAACAAGGCTGGAAGGGAGCGGCTTGCATCTGAACAGTCCCCTGACCTGGGGTCTTGGTGGTGTGCCTCTGCAGCAAGCCTGGGTGGGGACAGGGGGACGTGCCATAGAGAAGCAAGCATGACTCTGGTTTCCCAACCCTCCCCACTCTCTTACCTGGAGGAGGAGGGGCAAACTCTTTGATTGGCATCCTAGACCCTCAACGGTCTGGTTCTATCTACCTATCCCGATATACACACCACACCTCTCCACTCGCCCTCTGACCTCCACATCCCCAGTCCTTCCCCACACCAGGCTCCCTTCTTTTTGAACTTCTCCTCGTTACCAGCAGGGGTGCTGTAACGCAGAGGGCTCAGGAACTGCCCCACTTGGGTTGGAATCCCAATCCTGCCCCTGTGATTTAGAGATTCTTATGCCAATGACTTACTCTTTGAGCCTCAGTTTCCTCAGCTCTAAAATGGGATGATCACAGCAGCCCAGGAGAGATGCTGTAGCGACTCAATGAGAATGCACTGAAGTCCTAATCCAGTGCCTGAAACACACTGTGAACAGGAGGAGGAGGAGAGGGCTGGGCAGAGCAGCCCGCCTGGTCCATCGTAGCCCTCGGGTTCCTACTCCAGACCCCCCTTGAGACCTGCACGCAAATTGCATTGTTGCATGTGATGAAAGGACAGATCTATTTGATTTCTTCCCTATGGATAATCAATTGTTCCCAAATTACTTATTAAGGGCATATATTTGGATCTTGAATGTCCCCCAAGGGCCCACGTGTTACAGGTTTGGTCCACTGTTCGAGGCAGTGGGGAGAGGAGGGGCTAGTAGAAGTCTTAGGTCATCTGGGTGCATGCCCTGAGGGGACTGTGGCCCCAACCCGCCTTCCTGTTCCGCTCCCTGGCATGGGGAGCAGTCTGCTCTGTGGGGGCTCCTGCCATGAGGGGCTGCCTCTGCACAGGCCCAGAGCAACGGGCCACGCGGTCATGGACTGGAACCTTCAGGACCAAGTACCAAGACCATCCCCTCATAAATTGGTTGTCTCAGGAACTTGTTTAGTGAGGTACTTGTTTAGTTAGCTTACACAAGGACTGTCCTTTCCCCACTTTCTGTGGCCACCTCTGTCAAGGGTCTGCACATTCGAGGGGCTATTTCTCGTCTCTGTTCCCTTCCGTTGGTCTTTGTGCCTATTCTTGGGCTGATACTATCAGGAATCCCACTGCTTGGCAATCAGTAGGTCTTGACACCTGCTACCTGTTCTTGAGTGTCTCAGCTATTGTTGGCCAAAGTAGTTAAAAACAAACAAACAAAAAATGTATGTTGGTATTAAAGTAAGTGCTTGAAGTTAAAAATAAAATACAAAATATATTAACAGTCTGTGTGGAATCTCCCAGCCCTGACTCCTCCCAGGGCGTATTAAAGGAACCCAGGCCAGGAACCTGGCTGGGCTTCAGAAGGGCTGGGGTAGGGCCACCGTGCTGCCTGGAGTCCGGGGCTCTCTTTCTCCTCGCCCAGCCCTCCCCTCCCCTCCCCTCCCCTCCCTCTCTTGCCTGTTGTTTAGCTCTACTCATCCTCTCCTGTTTCTTTCCTTTTTTTGGTTGTGGGTGGACATAAGATCTTTGTTTTATTTATTTATTTTATTTTTTATTTATGTATGACAGCAGAATGCAATTCAATTCTTATTACCCATATAGAGCACAATATTTCATTCCTCTGGTTGTACACAAAGTATATTCCACCAGTACAGTATATTCACACCTGTACTTTGGATGTTTATTGATTTATTTTCATGTGGTGCTGAGGTTCGAACCCAGTGCCTCCCATGTGCTAGGCGAGCGCTCTGCCCTCCTGTTTCTTTTCCATGAGGTCTGCCATTTAGCCAGCATCCCCACAAGGAAAGCGCAGCCCCTCAGGGGAGGCTTGCGGGGGACAGGACGCGGCTCCTCACACGTCTCTTTCTGGGTCACACTCCATTCCTCACAGTGAACAAAATGTGCTTTCCTTGTTCCGGTTCTCTGCTTCCCTCCTATCTGTGCCGTCTGCCATGCGTCCTCCTGGTGGCCTGGCCAGTCAGGAAGGGTAGAGGGGCCCATGCTTCCCTCAGCCTGTGCTTGGCCACCATGCATGCTGTCCCAGGGAGGTTGATGGACACATGGAGCAGAGCGGCCCCACAGAGCCCAGCCCCCATCAGTCCACCCAGCTGCCCTGGGGACAGGTGAGTGGCACAATCAACTGCTGTGTTCTGCTCTGGGATTTTAGGGATGTTCGTTCATAAAGGAACAAAGGGATACAGGATAAAATGGAAGAGCTTGTGGAGGACGTGGGAGGATGTCACCCCAGGGGTTGCAGCCTCAGTGTCCATCTTGGGAGTGTGCACCCTGACTGTGTGAGACTAATGGGCCCCAGGGGAATTCAGTGCTCAGGGCTCAGTGACGCCTTGATCCCCAAACAGCCATTCACACAAGATTGTTCTCTGCTACCAGCAGTCACATGGAAAAATTCACTGTGATGGCAGGTGGGTGGGGCATAAAGACAGCATCAATTAAGTTATAAGATTGCAGCCAGAGAAGAATATGTAAAGTGCTAATAAGTCACGACTGCTCTTCTGCTGATTGAGGGGCTAAGCAAACCAGCCCTGAGACTGTGCCCAGCACCACATTGGTCTTCGGTGCCCACAGGCAGCTCAAATCCAACATGGTCAAGGTGGGCTGGACGCAGTGGTTCCTTTTCAACCTCCCTGCACCCCCCCACCCCATTGCATGCATTTGGAGAGGCTGGGGTTGACACCTCTCTGAGCCTGAGGAACAGGTTCTGGTTTGATAACTCAGTGGGTTTCAACCCCGTCTGTCGCATTAGGATCACCCTTCAAATGACCAGGCCTGGGCCTCACCCCAAAGACTCATGTGCAGCCAAGGTGGAAAAGCTGGTCTGACCCACTCAGAGAAAACACAGCCACAGTGATTAGCTCAAGTAAGCCATCTCCAGCACTGAAGCGATGCCATCCCCGGGCTGCAGTTCCTGGTACAGACATAGGCACAAAAGGCCTGTTTTATTTAGACCAACGAGACAAGAGGAATCTGCTAGGATTTTAGAGAAAGACTATTCTTCTGGGGGGACCTCTGCTGCTCTTTTTCTTGTGGGTTGGGTAGGTGCAGAGGTAAAGCCGGAGCTGCTGCAGCCATTTTGTCATAACAAAGTGAGCTGCTTCGGGAAGACACTAACATTGTGGAAGGAAGAATCAAAAGAACAATAACAAAACATCAAAACGAAGCAGGGTCCCTGATGATATGATTGACCTCTAAGAAAAACAGATTCCCCAAACACTCTACCTCAGAACTTGCCATTCATGGCCAATTTGAGTTGAGTTTTCTGTGATTTGCAACATAAAGGTTATAGCTGAGACATTTATTTTCTCTCCCCACACATCAACGAATGTTGCATCCATATGTCTCCCCAGTTTGGCAGAAATGTGTCACTGAATACTCTGTCCTTCGAGACTCCCTATCTAATCTGCTCCCGAGGCTGCTAGACTCTCTACCCAGTTTCTATCTCCCACGGCCTTCCCCTGTCTCCACTCCTGCCTCCTCTGGCCTCATGTGCAACGCACCTGCCTCCATCTCACCTGATGAGATGGTCTAACTGGTCTCTCTGCCTTCAGCCCTCCCGGCATGCTTCACAGTACAATTGAGGAATATTTGACTTTATTCTTATTCTTATTTGCAGTGCTGGGGATAGAACCCAGGGCCTTGTGTATGCAACACAAATCTGCATCTTCCTCCGTACCTCTCACCTCTCAATGCCAAAGGTCCAAATCCAGTAGCCCTGGACCCTCTGCCCCAGCCTTGACGTAGGTCCTCCATGTTCTCCCTCCTCTTCCCCTTGTACGGGTTTTATTTCCAATTCCAGTTTCTGGAAGGTGGCCACAATCTCCTGCCCGATTCTCCTGCAGCCCCCTTTCCTAGCCTGCTCCTCCCACCACCCCCTTCTCATCTGGGCTGCTTCTGTTTATCTTCTAGGTCTCCTTGGGAACACAGCTCTGTCCCCCTCTGTCTGGGGTTGGTGGTCCTCCTATGTTTCCGGGGCACCTTGCCCTTGCCCTAGCACAGTGACTTTTCATTCATTCCACATCCACTTTTGTACCTACTACGCGCCAGGCCCTGTGTGCTGGCCAACTAAAGGGACGTGCTTGCTGCTCCTCAGAATTTATACTCTAGTTGGGGAGACAACGAAAACGAGTTGATGGGAAAATAAAAATAGCTGTGGCAAGTGGCAAAGTGTTCTGTGAAGAAAGCAAAACCAGAGGCTGGGGTAGAAAATGACAGGGCAGGTGGCCTTTAGAGAGGGTGTCAAGGAGAGCCTGTTTCCATGGCACGCAATCCTCTACTAGAGAAGTGAACAGCCCCTGCAAGGAGGCTGAGGTCAGGAAAAACTTGGTGTATTTGAAGAACAGTGAGGCCCACGTGGGCTCGAGCACAGGGAGGGAGGGGGAAGGACACCAGGCAACCCTGGTGAGACCCAGCCTCACGCGACCACCCAGGGCCTTCTGGAACATGGCAAGGTGCTTGGAGTTCATTTAAAGAACACTGGTGCCATCAAAGGTTTAGAGCTGGGTGGGGGGATCTGTTTCATGTCTTAAAACCAGATTAGCTACGAGGAATAGTGTGAAGGACAAACAGGGTGCACCAAAGTCCTGGCAAAGGTGAGTGTGCCGAGGGCTGAGGGGTACAACCATGGGACAAGGACAAGGGTGCCTGGGTGCATCCCAGGAGGAATGGAGAGGCCCTACAGAGGGCTGATTGTGGGGGGTGGGGATCAAGGAAGTTACCTGGTTAAGGTTTTCTCTTAGCTTCAGTGTTTTCATCTGTAAAATGGGCATGACCACCATCGTGAGGGCATGCTCCATTATCATGGAGCCCTGGCCTACATGAATGTCAGTCATGTAGGCCAGGGCTCCATGCAGTGATCACTCACTGGAGCAATAGTCCATCACCACGGACAGCCCACCCTCAAGGCCGGCCAGCCAGCCAGCTGCGATCATCACTCATTACCACTCTGGTTTGGGTCCCTAAGAAACCCAGGATGAATTTCTCCCTTGACACCGGGAAAGGACTAAGCGATCAGTTAAACACGTAAATATCGTGTTTTTAAAATGCCTCTGGAAGCATCAGCCCTGTTTTTCCCTGATCCCCCTCCTCTCCACTCTTACCCTGAACTCAAATTTGGTCTCCTGCTGTCCTGTGGGAGAGCTGCAGTTCAGCATTCTGCCAGCAGATGGCGCCGGAGGCTAAGGGAAGAGGCCCCTCCCTCCGGCCCTTCCCGCGCGGGGTCTTGGCGCTCCTTTGCTCTCTGGCTTTGCAGGGCTGACTCCAGCTCCTGGGATGCTGTTGCCGCGGGGCGGGGGCTAAGGCTGGGCCCTCCGCAGCCTCCTGGGGACAGTGAGCCATTTTGGAGAAGAAGAAAGAAAGCCCAAGAGCCTGCTGGGATCCCAGAATGTGGCTCTGCTCCCTGGAGACCTCCCGACCTCCACTCCCTGCCCTCCCTCCCAGGAAATCACTTTATAAGTAGGGCAAGAGAGTCCCAAGTGAGAGGGAGGCTTTCCTCAGAAGAGCCACTTCATCTGTGAACAAGGAACTATGAAACCTCCTAGAGCAGCCTGTGACCTCCCCGTCCATCCTGTGTAAAATATGAAATAAGAGTTTTAATTACCAGGCTTGGAAGGCAGCCGACATGTTTAATATTTAATGTCTCCATTGCTTGTGCCCCAGGCAGGCCGGCACTGACAGAATTGGGGTTTCCCTTGGGTTGGCTCTGAATGTGCTTGGAGAATGGCCAGGCAGCCGCCTTCCCCAACACCTGGGAGCCTCCTGTAGCCTGGCCTGGGCCTGCCCTGGGTCTCCCACCCCCTGAGGGACTCCTGCCAGGACAGTCCAGTGGGACCTGTTCTCCCAACTTGGGGAGGACTTCAGGACCTGGTGACCCCATCAGATATCTAGTGTTGAACCAGCTCAGGTCCTGGCAGAGGACGGGAGTCAATGAAGTCAGGCAGCCCAAGAAGATGGAAATGGGGGAGGGGCGATGACACACCAGACAGATGGGGCTGAGTTTGAATTCTGCGTTCCTACAAGTTCCTCAGCCTCTCTGGGCGTCATTTTTATTATTCATAAAATGGAGAATGTATTTCCTGTGGTTATGGGTTGTTAATAATAATATATCACCATTTTTGAGGTTTAGCATGTGTCTGGAACCCTACTAAGCCCTTCACATGTACTGTGTCTTTGTCGTTTAAAATAGCCCTTTGAAGCGGCTAAGTTGGAACGTGGACCCAGCACATTCTGATTCCAGAGCTCAAGACTCTGAAAGCCTGAATACAAAACCACTTCATGGATTTACAAAAATGTGAGCTTGAAGGGAATGTTGCCACCCAGTCCAGACCCTACTGCAGGAACCCCTCCTGCCTCAGAGACAACGGAGAAAATGAATGACTAATGGGGGCTCAACACAGCAGCCTGAACTAAGTCACCTGCACCACTGTCATCTGCCCCATTTATTTCTGATTGGCATCTTAAAATGGTTAGAATTCTTGGAGCATCTTGGATCTGGCTTGTCTCCAGGCCCCGGTGGCTGGGTCAGTGTCTTGTATGGCCTCCCTAACAAAGCATAGTGAAGGGTGGTGGCGAGCCATGGGGTGTGGGGCAGCTCGTCCAGCAGCTGAAGCCACTTGTCTTAAAAGATGACAAACAGCACCTGGCATGTGAGAGGCTCCATCAATTCCTTCTGCAGCACATCCAGAAGGGACAGCTAGGATAGAAAGGAGAGAGAGGTGACAATGAGCTCCATTTTATAGCCATCAGATGGGTGTATGCTCGTGAGGACTTAGGGACACAGGAACCCTGGTCTTAGCAGAAAAATGAACTGAGCCACATTTGAGAGCGTGTACCCCACACTGCAGCAATTCTGGGGACATACCCTGGAGCATCTCTCCCCCAGGTGTGCAGATGCACAGGCTCAAGGAGGTTTCTTCAAGTATGCACCAGCTGAGGGAAATAACAAAATGCCCTCATGAAGGAACGGGTAAGTCACATGTTCAAAGAATGAATCACCATGCAGCACTTCAATGGAATGAAAAAAGACAGCAAGCTGGGCGTGGTGGTCCACGCCTGTAATCCCAGGGGCTTGGGAGGCTGAGGCAGGAGGATTGCCAGCCTCAAAGCCAGCCTCAGCAACTTAGCGAGATCCTAAGCAAATTAAATAAATAAAAAAATAAAAATGGAGCCGGGCGTGATGGCGCATGCCTGTAATCCCAGTGGCTCTGGAGGCTGAAGCAGGAGGATTGGGAATTCAAAGCCAGCCTCAGCAGCAGTGAGGCACTAAGCAACTCAGTGAGACTCTGTCTGTAAATAAAATAAATAAAAGGGCTAGGAATGTGGCTCAGTAGATGAGTGCCCCTGAGTTCAATCCCGGGTATCTCCCCCCCCAAAAAAATAAATAAAAACAGGCTGGGGATGTGGCTCAGTGGTTAAGGACCCCTGGGTTCAATCCCTAGTACCAAAAAAAAAAAAAAAAAAAGGGTAACAGCAAAACCTATTAACAAATAAGATGTCTGGAAATGCTACTTATATATGCTGCAGTGTGTGTTTTCATGGACACACACACACACTGACAACATAGGATTGTTCACTTGTGGAAGATTGTTGGCTTGTGGGGGAAGGGGAAGGGAGGGGGAGACTGGAGAAGGGGATGAAATCGACAAAGGAAAGGGGGAGGCCAGAGGCCTGCGTGCCCTCAGAACAACAGTGAGCTCAACGGAAGATGGTCATCTATTTAATGCTGTGCATCCGAGATCCAAAGCAAAAAGGGAAAGAAAGAGGCCGAGACTTCTGTGAGATTTTCATAAAACTCAGAAATGGTTGGATGTTTGGGAATTTTCCAAGCCAGGCCAACAAGTACGTCATCCAAACTCAAACAGATTCGTTTATTGCTTGGTGCCAGACGCGTTCCAGGTGTATGTGTGATCTCACAGCTGCCCCTGGAGGTTTTACCAACCCCATTTTACAGAGGGGCTAGGAGAGGGGAGGCCAGTTGCCCAACCCCACCAGCCCCACCCCCCCCCACAAGGTAATCAGGTGCCCGAAAGGTTCAGAAAATATGCTTCTCTAAGGTGGTCTGGAGGTGGCGCTGTTGCAGTTGGTCCAGGTCCAGAGGCTTCAGCCTGTGAGGTGGGGGTGGGAGGAGGACGTGGGAGGATGATGGAGTGCCCTCCAGGGGTAGGCAAGCTCACCAGCTCTGGGGCAATAGAGAGCTTACGGAAGAAGGCAGGGACCACGATCACTGGCAGGGACATGGCAGTGAAGACTGCCTTGTTCCTCACCCTCTCCCATCTCGAGGAGGGAGACCAAACACACTCCAGGAGACCATTTCAAGCAAACCTGGAGTCTAAGGAGATGGCTTAGGGTCCAGATCCCAGGATTGGGTGCCTGTCAACCTTGGCCAGCCTGTTAAGGGGATCCCCCTGCTTCCCACCCTCACTTCCTGCCTTCTTTTCTTTCTGGTGAGCTGTGGGGCTTCAGGCCTGATGCAGCCTCCTTACAAGAGTTGGGGGAGGGGGGCCTTGGCATCAAGGTCAGAGGGCGAGAGCCCAACCATGGGGTGTTCCTTCTAGCACCAAGGACAGTGGGCAATCAGTCCTCTGCCCTCCCGTCTCTGCTTTCTGATCACTGAGCCCCAGGTGGTCAGGGATCCATTATGGGGGCCATCAAAAAGATGAGGGAGAGAAGGTAGCTTATAAGTAAAGGAAATCAACACAAACCTGTTGGGGACAATGGGGACATCCCTAGGAGGACACAGGCATATGGACTGGGAGGAATTGGAAAGGTCTGGAGCCAGGGCGGAAAAGTGGTTTTCTCTCTTCTCCCTCTGAAACTGGCTTTCTTTGCCACATTGTGCATGTGGTGGGAAATGATCACCCCGTCTGGAGTGATGCTCCCTGCCACCCAGCACCCCACTCCACTAACCAGTGTCCCAGTGTCCAGTTTTGTAATCCCAGGACAGAATCCCATTGACCCAGCTCAGTCAGAGTTCACCTCTCCCCAGGAAGGAGGCCTATTGCCATAAGCATGGTCCCCTTTGTTGGTGGCCAAGAAAGGATTATGAGAATTTGGAAGAAGACACCCCAATATATATCTAATCATGGAAGTCCAAAGACAGCATGGAGGCTAAGTGCAGAGTGGGGGTGAGTGCTCTTGGACTTGATCAGTTCATGAGTTTGGGCAAGACAGCACACATGCTGGCTCCTGGATGGAGCCTTGCACGTGACCTGGCACAGTCCATGCTTGTTAAATAGTAGTTGAGTGAATGATTGGGTGGAGGGATGACTAAATGAATGATATGAATCTCCTTGACCTCATAAGGTGCCATCATCCGAGACAGGAGAACCACGGCTGCTCCCCTGAACTCTCTGATGGCCCTCTGTGTCCACACAGGAAAGACATAGAGGCAGGCACCTCACTCATGATCATATCAGGGTGCAAGGGCCTCTGGAGTGGTTCTCCTTACTAGCAAGCTGAGTGGTTTTCCAGCTGTTCATTCCTCCAAAAGAGCTGGTCCTGCCAGAGGAAGGAAGAGCTGCCCAGCCCAGGATCACATCTGTCTCACAGGTATGGAAAGGAGGGGCCGTTGGGGGTGGGGATGCACGGGCCATAGGTTGCATCCAGTTTTCTGCAATGGGACAGGGAGAAGAAGGGTTAGTCAAGCTGGTCCTCTAGCATCCTGCCCCATGGCCTGAAGCAAGGACTTGGGTGTAGGTAGTTTTTTTTTTTTTTTTTCTTAAGGAATATGATTCCAGGAAGCCAAGGGAGGGGGCCAAGAGGATGAGGAAGGGACTGAGGAAAAGTTGGTGTAAGGATACATGGTCCTCTGGGCCTCAGAAGGTACAGAATTCTGCAGGGAGTTGTCTCGTCACGATAGGGGCAGTGCCAGGTGCAGTGGTGCACGCCTGTCATCCCAGTGGCGTGGGAGGCTGAGACAGGAGGATTTTGAGTTCAAAGCCAGCCTCAGCAAAGGTGAGGTGCTAAGCAACTCAGTGAGACCCTGTCTCTAAATAAAATACAAAATAGGGCTGGGATGTGGCTCAGTGGTCGAGTGCCCCTGAGTTCAATCCCTGGTACCCCAAAAAAAAATCAGGATGGGGGCAGCACTGGTTCAGAGGCGCCCATCTCCATTGTGTGGAGAATGACGGGGAGGGGGCTCCCTGCATTTCCAGATAGCACCTGAGTTTAGCTGAGCACTTGGCTAAGGCTGTGGCCTTAGAGAAGGGAAAGGCCTGTGGAGGGCGCTGGAGGGATGCTGCCTGTGCTTTTATAGAACTGAGCACCTCGGCTAGAGCCAAAAGCCTGGGTGAGCTAAGAGGGTGGGGTGCAGGATCCTGGGTCCCCAGAAATGTGTCCTTTGAGCTGCGCTGTGGCTCTGCTGCAGGGTCAGGAACTGCCGCAGTCTTCCCTTTGGCCCCCAGGACCCAGAGCTTCAGATCTGGGAATGCAGTTAACCCCCTGGTAGCTGATGCCCTGGGTGCCTCGGGCTCCTCAAACGCAGAGAACAGAGCCACACTCATGGCCTCCGGGCCAGAACAGCTTCTCCTTCATCCAGCATCCACCTGGGGGCCCAAGGGGACAACCTAAGGCTCATCCTTGACTTCTTCATCTCTGTCACTCTCCACATGTGACCAGTCACCAAATCTCGTGGATTCCATCTGCCTTTTTCTTCTCCTCCTTCAGCCCTCTCTGCCTCCCTCCCTTGCTCCTTTCATTTCCTCTCTATCAAATTAGCCAGGGAGAAAAAGTAGCTAAACACTGCACGCCCTCAAACTTTGGTGACAGGAGGGCTCATCGATAACCTTTTGGAAGGCAATGTGGCAAAAGCCATAAAAAATCAAAAACGTTATCCTTTGACCTAGTTATTCTACCTCTAAGAATCTATCCTGAGAAAATAATCCTACCCACAGAAAAAGGTTTCTGCATGAAGAAATGACAGCATTGTTTAGATTAGCACAGAAACCAAAGAAACAAAGTACCAACCATTATAATAGACAGCTGGCCACCGACTAAAAGTTAGTGCTGGGTGATGGCTGATTTCCCTGCGGAGCATCTTCCTCGCGCTGGGCCTCACCCCGGGGGAGGCTGCCCTCCGGGGGTCTGCCCTGCGGCATCTTCTCAAGCTCCACACTCTGATGAGGTCACCCCTTCCTGTGGCCTGGGCTACCCTCTTCCCCAGCTCTTCCCAGATCCTTCCTTCTAATCCCCACAGACTTTTTGAACATCTCACCTGTAAATCCAGTAGCCAACTAGACACTGCCCTGAATGACCCAAAGCCACGTCAGCCTCAACGGTCCAATGCCAGTCCACAGTTCACAGCTAACTCACCACCAAGCTATTTCTATTTTCTAAGTAATTCTCAAGAACTTCTATTGGCCTCCATCCCCACTGCCACTGAATGCAAACCACTGTCATTTCCACCCGCGCCTACAATGGCACGTTCCATCTGCTTCCTCTCCTTTCACCTGGCTTCTTCTGCCCGTCTCCTTCCCTGAAGCCAGAGTGGACTTTCAAAAGCACTAGTTCGGCTATGTCCTGAGGATGTGGATGTGTGTTGTACTTCTGAAGCCCCTCACTGGTGGGGTTTTAAGAGAAGTGGGAAGTGTGTTCACATGGGGGTTGCCGTCACTCTTAGCCCTGTTTGAAACCCAGGAGTGTCTTCTCATGTGATGAGCTGGCTGTCTTGGGAGGTGCCACCCTGTGACGATATCTGTAAGTATTCTTATTAATTTGCAAACATTTCTTGAATGACTAGTGTGTTCTAAGTCATGCAAGCTCAGGGGGAGTCATCTCACCCCCAAGAAGTAAAACTTTATTCTTGGCAGGGAGAAAATGATCATTAAAGTGTCTTGTGGCCCTTTGTTATGGACTGAATGGTGGTGTCCCCTAAAGCCCACATGTTGAATTTCCAGCTCCAGGGTGGTGGTGTTTGGAGTGGGGCTTTGGGAAGGTACTTAGGAATAGACTAGGTCGTGAAAGTGGGGTCCTTGAGATGGGATTAAAAGAGAAGGAGACATTGGATCTCTCTCTCTGCCATGTGTGGACCCAGTACTAACAGGGCCATCTGTATACCAGGAGTCACGCCCTCACCATGGTCTTAGGCTTCCCAGCCTCCATGACTGTGACATACAATCGCTTATTGTTTTCATCTATGGTAATTTGTTACAGCAGCCTGAGACACCCTCCAAAGCTCAACTCTTCTATACAACAATGTACTACTTAGTATTTAATTTCTCTCATCAGGGAGAATTTCAATTCAGTTAAAATGTTCTCCTCGGAGCTGAGGTTGTGGCTCAGTGGTAGAGCACTTGCCTCGTATGCATGAGGCCCTGGGTTCAATCCTCAGCACCGCATTAAAAAATAAATAAATAATAAAGATATCTTGTCCATCTACAACTTAAAAAATATTAACAAAAATGCTCTCCTCAATGGATCAAAATAGTAAAAAATAAGGTTGAGAAACTCCATATTAGGACAGTAGGGTGACAGTAGGGTGACAATAGGGGACATGGCCCCTTAGCTTGTGGAGCTTTCTTCTTACAGGGAAGATATGCATTAAATTATCACACAATGACTAAGTGACAAAAGCCAGACCCAAAAGACTGCATACCATCGATCCCATTTCTGCAACATCCTGTGAAAGGCAAACTATGATTCCATTGCTAGTTGTTCCCAGGGGCAAGACAGAGAAGAGGAACTCTCAGAATCACCAAGAACTCTAAGGGGGCAGATATTCTATATCCTGATTGTCGCGGTGGTTCTCCAACTCTGCCAAACCTCACACATCTACTCTGAAAGAATGTTAATTTTTTTATATTTATTTTTTAGTTTAAGGTGAACACAATATCTTTATTTTGTTTCTATGTGGTGCTGAGAATCGAACCCATGCCTCACGCATGCTAGGCGAGCGCACTACCACTTGAAGGTCATCCCTTCCTGTGGCCTGTGCTACCGCATCCCCAGCTCCAGTGAATGTTAATTTATACAAATGATATCTCAGTCAACTTGCCTTAAAGTGGCTATGCAATCAATGATGCATTCAGCCTTGTGACAAGTGCTGCACAGGACAGAGAGGTAACAGTCTAAGCCAGCGGCAGGTGGTGGACCAGGTCCCATCGGGGAAGACTCCCTGGGGAAGCAGGTTGAGCTCTGAAGGGTGAGTTCAGCTCACTGCTATAATGGGGTGAATGTTGGCAAGTGGCACGAGTGTCTGCCGAGGGGTCCATGTGAAGTAGGACAGTGCCTTACACCAGGGTGATGGCTGTAGAGATGGACAAAACTGGACAGATTCTAGAAATCTTCAAGAGATAAATCAACTGGACATTGTGCCAGGGGGACACATGGGATACGGGAGAGCCAGGGGGCCTGGGGACCTCTGGATTCCCGCTTGGCTTGACCCTAGTATATGGTGGTATTTTCTGAAATAGAAAACCCCTGGAGAAGGACTGGGTTAGTGGCAGAGACCCTGTGTTCAGTTTTTTCAAGTGGAGTTGGAAGTCTTGGAAGCGAACAGGCGGTGCCCAGGAGGCACCTTCTGCAGTGCTGGGGCACCCTCAGGCTGCTCCTCCGGAACCTTCCCTCCCCCCCAGGAGAAAGTTCTGAACTCCAGGCCATCTCAGGTGGGCTCAGGGGTGAGCCATCTGGTCTGGAGACAGCTAAGTCAGCAGCTTGAGATCTGAAGTGAAAGGAAGATGGAAGGAGAGTTTGTGGGTGCAGGGGCTGCACCGAAGGAGGTGGATCACATACAGCACACATCTCTTGTGGCTGACCCCTGGCAGAGTCCTACTCCTGCCCTATGAGCTCTGTTTGCTCCCCTTATCTGGATCTGTATGAGAATCTAGCATTCTTCCAATAATTCCCTATTTGGATTTACACTAATATGAATAAGTTTCTGCTCTCTGCAGCTTCTAAAGCCTCGACAAAGACACCACCAAAAACAATAAAACGTGTTGTTTTATCTCTGTGTCTTTTTTAAAAAGCTCTATTTTCCAAATTGTCTATCAATATCTTAGCTTTGTAATATATAATCTGTATAAGGCAAATGACCAGTTGTTTCCTTTTTAAATATTTTTTTAGTTGTTGACAGACCTTTATTTCTATGGGGTGCTGAGAATCAAACCCAGTGCTCACTCATGCCAGGCAAGTGTGCTACCACTGAGCCCCCGCCCCCACCCCCAATTGTTTCCTTTTATTTCCCAAATTTCTTGACCATTCTATGCAGTTTCTCTACCAGATGAACGATAGAATCAATTTCTGAAGATAAAAAATTCCTGTGAAGATTTTCATTGAAATTACACTTTAAATTTATAGATTACTTGAGGAAGAATTGACATTTTTACAATACTGTCCAAGAACAGGACCCATTCCTCCATTGATTCAAATCCCTTTTTAATGTCCTTCCTCCACTTTCAACATATATCTTTGCACATATTCTGCTAAGCACATTTTTTGGTCCCCTGATGCTTTCCGACTAGTTTCTGCTGGTTGTGCAGGACAGGCATTGATCGGGATCTATTTATCACCTCGCGCCAGACTCTTTAGTCAATGCTCTGATGAGTTCTTGTAGCTTTTCAGTTTATTCTCTTGATTTTGCAGGGTGAACACACTTATTATCAGCAAATAATGTATTTTTGTTCTTGCCTCAATGATCCATATACCTTCTTTTCTTTTTTGTTATCTTCTTGACTGATATTAAGGCAACTAATAGTTGTGATAGCAGCGACCCCTGAAATGTTTCTACCTTGAATAAAAATACTATAATGGTATTTCCAGAATAACATCTGTGAAGTCTTCACAGATACTAACTGTTAATAATTGTTTTATTGATTAAAAAAAGTCTGGATCCAAATAATTTTAGGATATGCTGGGTCACAAAGACAAACTTAATATATATATTTTATATATATATATATATATATATATATCTTAGTTGTCGCTGGACCTTTATTTTATTTATTTATTTATTTATATGTGGTGCTGAGAATCAAACCCAGTGCCTCTCACATGCCAGGCAAGTGCCCTACCACTGAGCCACAACCCAGTTTTCAAACTTGTTTCTTGACCTCAGCTATAATCAGAAAATCTGAGGTTAATTTGCCCAGTGGATGTCCAAGAGGGAGGGATACTACGTAATGTGTCTTAAGCTTACTTGACCACTGACCTATTTGTTTCATGCCTTACTATTTAACGTCCCCTGGATGGAGATATGGTCCACAGTGTAGTAATAAATTACTGCACTAAGAATTTGTACTGTATGACATTGGCTATGATTCTAGATACAGAATTGTTGCACAAATGAACAAATATTTTCATCACAGTAAGACTTTTTTCTGCAATTCTTAGTTTACTGAGAGTTTCTTTGTAATTTTTGAAATTATATTTATTTTTTTAAATTTTTTTTTAGGTGTAGAAGGACACAACACAATGCCTTTATTTTTATGTGGTGCTGAGAATCGAACCTGGGTCCCACCCATGCTAGGTGAGTGCTCTACTGAGCCATAATCTCAGCCCTTAGGAAAGTTTTTTTTTGTGTGTGTGTGTGCTGGGGATTGAACCCAGGGCCTTGTGCATGTGAGGCAAGAACTCTACCCACTGAGCTATATCCCCAGCCCTTGAAATTATATTTCTCTGTCTCTCTCTCTTTCTCTCTCTCTCTTTTAAGATACAGGGTCACCTATATTACCCCAGCTGGAGTACAGTGACTATTCATAAGTAAAATCACACTCATGAAACTTAGAGTAGACACCTGGTCTGCATAGTGCAGGACAGCCCTGACCTCCTGGGCTCAAGAGATCCTCCTGTCTCAGCCTCCCAGGTAGCTGGGACTAAAGGCATGGCATGCCTGATTTTGTGGTTTTTTTTTTTTTTTTTCGTCTTTTTAAAGTTAGAAATGGAAGTGAATTTGATCAAATGGTCATTTTCCTCTTTAATGGGTGAAACTCTGCCACAGTGTATTAAATATGGTTCAAAACACCCTACAAGACTGCATGCCCATGATGTTCATGGACCAATTGCCTAAAACTGAGCAGCTAGCAGGCCAGGTGCTCCTAGTGTCTGGCTGTGACATTTAACTGCTTTGGCTGCAGTTTTCTGTCCCCTGATGTGTGTTTGCTGCTATAACATTAATATCCATGGAGACAATTTTGGGCCCTGGCTGGCTAAGACTTCCAGGAGAGGAGAAGCAATTCCAGGGATGCCCCAGGTTATCTTGTGCTTGTTTTGTCAAAAAAGCTCAGAAGGTTAGATTGGAAGGACCCTGGAAACACAGGGACTCAGCTCTCCCTTCTGCTCACTGAGTCTGAGTCTTCCCTGCCTTGACCTCCTCTCACGTTCTCTCCATCTGCCACTCAGAAATTAAGGCACCGATTGGGCTGTGTTTTGAGAACTTGGCTGTGCAGAACTCAAGACGTTTCCAACCATATTACCTAGCGGTTTTTAAATTATTTTCATATTAAATATTGATACCTAACCATTATCGAGTGCTCACTATGTACTGAATACTTGGCTACAACCTTTAAATGAATTATTTTCATCTAATTCTTCCATCCCTCTGAATCAGATATTATTTCTATTTCTTCAACTGGAAAATAACCACAGAGAGCTTACATCACTTACCCAGGGGACCCAGCCAGTACCTAGTATGTGATGAAGCCGGATTCGACACCTGGCAGTTTGCCTCTAAAATCTATAGTCCTGAGTTTAACCTACTTTGCTCTTTGCTTCCAGAAATAGATCCAGCAATGGTGTGTTGCTCTTTTTTCTAATATATCATTTAGAATTTTTGAGTATAAATGAGATTTTTCAACAGTTTCCTTTTTCTTATGTTTTATTTGCTTAGAGACCACACAAGATTCATAAAATAAATTGGAGGTTTACTGTAAATTTTAGTGCTTTGACAATTTTTAAAGAATTTAGGCAATATCTGTTCTGACACCATTCACTATTTCATCTGTAAAACCATCAGGTCCCCGAGCCTTTGACAAGTATCATAAACTTATTTGTTACATTATTCATCTTTTCTGCTTCTTCACTAATTTAGGTTTTCCTAAAATAATTATCAATGTTACTTAGAGAAGTTCAGATTTATTAGCATTAAGTGATACATAATATTCATACTGTATTTAAAAAATCTTCTCTATATTTCTGGTACCAATTATAATCCTGAAAGATGCAATCATGAATACCATAATTCTCTATGTTGAAATCCAAATAATCATAACTATGGTCTAAGATCCCTGTAGTCTCAATTTAAAATCCCAAGATTAAAATGCAGAATGTTGAAACCCTGAAGGCTGAAAATCTGGAAGACAAAATCCTGAAAACCACAATACCCATTGAAAGAGGAAGTCTACAGAACTAAGGTAGGTGCCAAATTCTATGGAGGGAATTAATGCTCTTTGGTTGTTTGCAGGATAGTTGCCTTGTGTTGGGTGGAAAAGATACCCAGAAACCTGGTCAAGCATGGTTTTGAGTGCATCTGTGGGAGTGTTTCCAGAGATTAAGTGTCCATCAGCTGGGGTCCCAAGGGAACAAGCAGAGAAGGTGATTTGGTCTCTGAGAACTGTACAGTTTTCTTCTCTTGCCTTGGACATCAGAACTCCAGGTTGTCAGCCTCTGGGCTTCAGGTCCTCTGGCTTTTCAGTTGTTGTCTTTATTTTCCTTCTCTGTTATAACCAGTGAGCATTAATTTTTACAATCCACTGTGCTATGTATTTATCTTCACTTCATTCTTAATAATGGAGATGTAAACTATGTAAAAACTTTCAGAGAGTTCTAATTCTCGTTATTCAGTTTTTTGCAAATTCAACTCCGTGGAAGTGCATTATTACAACATTGACATTGTACAGAGTGTGTGTGTGTGTGTGTGTACAATATTGAAACCTCCTCTGACTGTGTGGTAGAGTGCTTGCCTAGCATTCTGAGGGCCTGGGTTCTATCTCTAACACCACAAAACCAAAACAAGAAATGCTGAAATCCCCTCATTATGAAGAGATGTCCTGTTTGTAGAACTTCATTTGTAAAAGATAAGATTTCTCAAGATCTCAGTTTTTTGGACAATTACATTTGCAGTGGAGACCTCTCGTGGATTTTTGATCCATCTTGTCAAAAGATTTAGGTTGGGGCTGGGGTTGTAGCTCAATGGTAGAGCACTTGCCTAACACATGTGAGGTACTGGGTTCAATCCCCAGCACCACATAAAAATAAATAAATAAATAAAATGAAGGCATCCAGTCCATCTGCAACTAAACACACACACACACACACACACACACTCTGTGTGTGTGTGTATATATATAATATATATATATATATATATATATATATCTGTCACATTCTGCTGTCCTTCGCATCCCCACAGCCCCACCCCTCCCCTCACTCCCAATTTCTGGGTTCCTCAAGCAGTTACAGTTTCCATTTTGTCCAGACCTTGAAGTTGTAGTCAGTGAGAGAGAATCTATACTGGTTCTTCTCTTGGCTAACACTGGAAGCTCAGGCTATATTTTGCCAATGGAATTGCTGTTTGACATAGTCACGTATGTTTATGCTATTAATTGATACTTCCAAATTGTTCTTTAAGATGGCCATGCCAATCTATATTACACAAGCACTATTAAAAATAAAAAACCTTCTCTCTACCCTTACCAACAACTGATATCCAACTTTTTGTTTTCTTACAATCTGTTAGGTGAAAAGAAATACTATCTTATTGATTTGATTTCAGGTTCCATGTTGGCTAGTGAGGTTGGAGCATCTTTTTATATATTTTTGGCCATTTATATATCCTCATTTGTAAATAGTCCCTTTCTATCCTTTGCCCATTTTTCTATCTGGTCATTTGTCTTTTTCTTATTGATTTGTTGAAATTGCCTCTGTAGTTTCTAGTGTTTGGAATTTATTGAGGTTTATTTTGAGACTCATTACTTAATCAATTCGTCTATTTGTTCAGTGAGCATTTGAGGAAAACAGGAGTATTCCCTGTTCAAATTCTACCTAGATATATTACAACAATCTTGTTGATTTTGTTATTTAGATAGTCTATTTGATTTTTAAAATATTTGATCTGTTACATCCTGAGACATGTGTTTTAAAATCTCCCATTTTAGTTGTGGTTTCATAAAATTCTTCTTGCATTAAGGCTTTTGCTTTACATATTTTTTCAGTGTATCTGTCTGTGTGTCTGAGTCAGATTCATGATGAACTCCTCACTTAGTGACTGAGAACACTAACTCTGGTGTTACCATACCAGGCTTCAAATCTTAGTTCTTCCCCCTACCAAATCAATTAATTACTTAATATTTCTAAGTCTCAGCTTCTTCAACTGTGAAATGGGACATAGAATAGCACTTACTTCACATAATTGCTATGAGATTAAACAAAATTATCCAGGTAAATGTTGAACAAATGGATATTACCACATTTTCTTAATGAAAGTACATCTTTATCTCAGTATACAATCGTTAAAAAAAAATAGCCCGCAGTTCTGTTTTTTCTTTTTTTAAATTCTATTTATTCTTTTTCTCTTGACATATCCTTCTTCTCTTTGCATTTTCCAGGAATATACTGGTCTATTTTAGATCTTTCATAATTATTCAACTTTAGCTGAATCTCTTGTAAAGCATAATTGAGGTAGTCTCCAAAAAGATGGCCCAAGCTAACTGCCATAAATCATTTTCCTGCTTTGGCTCCACCCATCAGGAGGTCGGGTCTATTCTGTCCTCCAATAGAGATGGCCTTGTGTCTTGCTTTGACCAATAGAGAGCAGAGGAAGGGACGTTATATCAGATCCAGACCTAGATTCCAAGAGGCAAGGTGACTTCTGCTTGCATTTGGAAACACCAGCTGCTGTACTTGCTCATGCTTGAGTATTAAGTAATGAGGCACAGTTGAGATAGAATTGTGCCCAGCCCAGCTCCCTCACAACGCACCTGAGTGACCCAGTCTCTGCCCATGAAGAACACCCCAGCCAGGCCCTGCTGCCATCCCAGGCCCACAGTAGTGTGTGAAATAACAACTCATGGTCGTTTTAAGTCACTGAGTGTTGGGTTGGTTTGTTACTCAACAGTAGACGACTGAAATTGGAAGAGAGAGCCAGGACTAGGTTTTTCTTTTTTATTCGGTCTGAGCATCTTGGTCTCGCTTTTAGCATCTTGTGTTATGTTTTCTGTTTCTTTCATTTTCCTATCATTTCCTTTTCTGCTTTACTGCCTTGATCTTTTTCCGTCTCCTTTTTGTATAATTATATATGCTTTTCTAGTAATATGTTTAATGTAAAAATCCAACAAACATATTTAAAATTATGTTTCTAAACACGTCAAAAATCAAATGGCTTCTATCACTTCCATCCTGCTCTCCAAACAGGATTTGACCATTAGAACATGTTAGTGTTTCTTTCCTTACATGCACACTTCAAAAACATTAAATGAGCGTATAAGGTAAATTATGCATTATTAATAATTTTATTTTTACTGTATGCCTCATATTTCAAGGATTCTTTTTGAAAGATTACTTAAAATGTTACAACCCACATTGTCAGCCTTTGGTTAGAATGAGCGTAAGGGGTTTGATTTCTTACCCATGTTTCTTGAAGATCACACTTTACAAAAGTCTTTATCTTGACTTGATTCTTCTTTGAATAACTTTTTCTCCGTGGGAATCAGGAGACCAACTATACCCTGAAGAAAGCTGGTGTCTGGAAAGCTGATCAGACGCCCCTCCCACCCCTCTCCACACCCAGGGTATGAGGGGGGCGGGATGGCGGCTGCTAAAGGATCTGTGGCATGTCTTTTGGAGAGAGCTGTTGATGTGCTGGGTACTCCCAGTCCCCGGGGGATAGGCAGAAGGTGCCTGCCCCAGCCCTTAAGCCTAGTCAGAGGAGCCTCAGTGGAACCAATTGGAGAGCTGGTCATGTGGCCCCCAAAGGAGGGAGTTGTATCTGATCCCTACCCGAGAAGTCTGGCTGCTGGAACCAAAGGAGAGGTGTCCATGTGACAGTGGCTTCCACTCCGAGCTTTGTCCCGGCTGAGGCTACATAGGTGCTTCCTGTGGACCAATTTGGGCTTGTCTTCAGCTCTCAGTGGGTGGGGCCTGACACCCCAGCAGAGTGGAGCCAAATGCAGTTGCCCAGAGCTGAGGAGGGAGTGTGCTAGCACCTGGCACAAGGGGCATTTGCCTGGGTCGAGGGGAGCGAGGGGGAGAGAACACTGTGACTAAAGGTCTGTGCAAGACCCAAGAAAGAAGCTTGACTTCACACTGCTGACAAGCCTGGAGAGCACCATGTCCCTTCATGGCAGGACAGGAATAAAAACTTACTTGCTCCCCTTCCCTCTCTCTCTCACCTCCACCCTGGGCCTGGAGTGCAAATGGAGGACTCATGAAGGTGTGGAATGCAGCGGGAGGAGTGCCAGGCAGCTTCTGGACAAGGTGGATGTGGAGACCAGGCAGACAGCCAGTCGACATCACCTTGCTTCCCCTGGTGGGGTCAGGGACAGGCCTGCGAGGTGTCGTGATGGGTCTTGCTGCATATCTAGGAACACAGCAAATGTGTCACAGACTTCTTGACAAGACTTCTTGGGGCCGTGTGGTCCAGCGAGTTTTCCTCTGCTCTGGCAATTCCACCTTAATGCATGAGTGGGGTTCTTGAACTTGACCCTTTGAAAATTCAAGAATGAATGGACGGGAGCGACAACGACAACACTGAGACAGAACATGTTGCATCCCCTGCCCAGCCCAGTGGTCTCACTTACCTGAGACCTTGCTGCCCTGTACCTGACGAGGGAGGCTCTAGGAAGCCGTGCTTACTAAAGAACTCTCACAGTTACCTGGGCCACACCACGGTGACGGTGGATCATGAGAAGGTGAGGAGGTGCCAGGTTGCAAGACTAGATGGGCTTGGGAAGTCTCGGTGAGCCCCTCAGGAACTCTCACCTGACGAGGGGCCTGTCCCCATCACAGTGCTTGGTCAAGTGTCAGTTTAGGAGGCATGACAGGTCCCGCACCCTGCCACGCAACTTTGGCTATGTACTTTCTCTTTTAGATCTCGCAGGGTCACTGTAACCTCAGGAAGCTAAAAGCCAAGTATGGAAATTGTTTCAGTTTGGCTGTCTGGTGGCCCCCAGCAGTTGTTCATGCAGGACTATACAGAGGTGAAATCAGTGGGTTATAGAAGCTGTAACCTGACCCGTCTACCCTAGTTAGAATGACTGATTGGGTGGGAATGTAGAAAGGTGGGATGTGGTTAGAGGAGGTGGGTCACCAGGGGCCTGTCCTGGAGGGGTTGTTCTTCCTGCTCCCCCTTCCTCTTCTCTCTTCTTCTTCTTCTCTCTCTCCTTCCTTCCTCGCTGCCATGAAGAGAGCAGTTTCTCTCTCCAGCACTTTTCCCTCATGATGGACTGCCTCAACCTGGGCCCAGAGCATTGGGTTAAGAACTCTGAAATTATGAGCACCAAATACACCTCTCCTCCTCTAAATTGTTCCCGTCAGGTCTTGTGGTCATGATGATGCAAGGGGTAACTAAGACAGAAATAATGGAGAAATGCATACAGATCCACCTTACCCATTTTAGAGGAACTTCTGTGGAAGCCTCCCTAGCTCAAGTGCAGCAGGTGATCACTATGATGAATCCATCTATTTTGAAGATGTTTGAAGCTATTAATTGAATATCAGGTGAATGAATTAATCTAGATGTGAAGGGGGTTGGGGAAAATGTGTCACCAGTGTTTAAGTGATTATAATCCGTGAAAATATATAATTAATGATATAATCAGTGTTTAAAAGAACTTGATCACAGCTACAAATTTTTGATCAAATAGTTGCATAAAGATATCAAATGTCTGGGGAGCTTTTTGTTCTTTTAAGATTGATATGTTAATCTCTGTTAGTCAGCTTTCCATTCCTATAATGAATACCTAAGATAATCAACTTATAAAGACAAAAGGTTTATTTTGGCTCACAGTTTTGGAGGTTCCAGTCCATGATCAGTTGGCCCTATTGTTTGGGGCCTGTGGTGAGGCAGCACAGCATGACAGGAGCACGTGGCGGAGCAAAACTACTGGCCCCATCACCAGGAAGCAAAAAGAGAGTAAGGAGGGAGCCAGGTTTTCCCCATCCCCTTCTGGGACATGCTCCCAGTGACCTAAAGTCCTCTCACTAGAGCCCACCTTTTCAGGTGTCAACAACCTTTCAAGCTGGGCACCAAACCTTTAACACATGGGGACATTTAAGACCCAAACTATAGCAATCACTAAATATGTAAAGAACAAAAATGCACTTGTGGCTGCTCACTGTGCGACAGGCATTATTCTAGGCATATTAAACATTTTAGTTTATTCCTCTTCACAGGAAATCTATGAGGTAGAAGCTCGTATTATCCCCATATTATAGATAAAACCGAGGCACATACAGGTTGAGCAATTTGACCAAGGGCCTGTGGCTGTGCAAGAGACCAAGAAGATATAAACCCACTATTCGGCTCTGTTAAGCCCTTGCCTAATTTTTTTTTTTTGGTTGTAGACGGACACAATAACTTTGTTTTATTTATTTATTTATTTATTTATTTATTTTATAAAGAGAGAGAAAGAGAGAATTTTTTAATATTTATTTTTTAGTTTTCGGCGGACACATCTTTGTTTGTATGTGGTGCTGAGGATCGAATCCGGGCCGCACGCATGCCAGGCGAGCGCGCTACTGCTTGAGCCACATCCCCAGCCCTGTTTTATTTATTTTTATGTGGTTCTGAGGGTCGAACCCAGTGCCTACGCTTGCACATAGGCAAGTGCTCTTCCACTGAGCTACAACCACAGCCCCCTTGCCTAATCTTGAAACTCTAGAGACTGCCAGACAGTGAAGACCCCGTGACAATGACAACCCCCTTCTCTCTCAAGCTGGTTGGATGTGAGCTTCCCTTTTTTTGTAAATGAGTCTTTCCTTCATACAAAGTGACCAAACTGCAGCACATAGGACTCACCTCTTGGGCCCCTTGCTCCAGAGGACTCCATAGTGGCCTTGGTGCCTAGGGGGTCAGGGAGGGAAGTCAAAATACTCAACAAGCATTAGTGCAGGCGTGACAGACAGTGGGCAGGTGCATCCAGGACGCGATGCGGTGGCGTGGGGACCCTGGCTGGCTGCCTCGCTTGGCTTTTCCTTTCTGAATGGCCCCTCTGTAGTTGCACTTGTATTTACACTTCCGAAGTGTAAGTTTCCATGGCCCATGTGTGACAGCTGCTGTCTTGCTGCTGCTTGTCCTCTCTCTTTCCCATTAAGAAATATTTAAGTTGCAGAAGGAATTTGGGCTTGGTGCAGCGAAATTAAATAATAAAGAAGCATAAGAAATGAAAAGCGATTCCCAAAGCTCGCTACAAGTTAGTGGCTTAGTATGTCTTTAAGAATTCTGTCCACACACGCAATGCTTTTTTTTCTTTTACAAAATTAGGATCATCCTAATTTTCTACTTCTACAAAATCTTTATTAATTTAATAACATATTGCGGGCACATTTCCAAATGTGCACTCATTTCTACCTCACTACTTAAAAGGCTGTGTAGGATTCTCTTTGTTTAAACAGCATTGTCCAATAGGAATAGAATGTGAACCACACTTTAATTTTAATTTTCTAGTAGCCCCAATGAAAAAAAAATATAATCAAACAAGTGGAATTCATTTTACTAATGTATTACTTCACCCAATATGTCTAATATGTTATAATGTCAACACACAAATAATATAAAATTATTGAGATATTTCTTTTTAAATAGTAAATCTTTCAAATCCAGTGTGTATTTTACACTTATACCAGATCTTTTTTTTAAAGAGAGAGAGAGAGAGAGAGAGAGAGAGAGAGAGAAAGAGAGAGAATTTTTTTAAAATATTCAGCAGACACAAATTTTTGTTTGTATGTGGTGCTGAGGATGAAACCTGGGCCACACGCATGGCCAGGCGAGTGCGCTCCCACTTGAGCCACATCCCCAGCCCCACTTATACCAGATCTTGAGTTGGACTAGTCACATGTTCAGTACTCTATAGCCACATGTAGCCAATGCTACCATCCTTAGTGGGTGACATAGGATTCAACCATAACTTATAAAAGTGTGCCTGTCCGTGGAAAAATAGGTTGCTTCTAATACTTGCTATTAGAAGTGATGATATAATGAAAATTCTTATGCTTATCATGTTACACAGGTACATGACTATTACTTTGAAATAGATTTATAGGAACAAGGTTTCTAAGCCAAAGACTATGTATTTTATAGTATAATGAATATAGCTAAAGGCCAGGGTGTAGCTCAGTCGTAGAGAACTGGCCTGGCAAGTATGAGGCCCTGGGTATAACCCCAGCCCTGAAAAAAAAAAATGTAACCAAATTATTCTTGAATAAGGCTAACCAATTTATATTTCTGCCAATATTATATAAAACTGATCATTTGCCCACACTCTTGCCAAATTAGACAGCATTCCTGTTCAATCCTTTTTCATCTCTCTCTGCCCTATGAAATCTGTATACCAGTTAATGCATTGCAGAGGGGGAGATCCATTTTCAAAGTTGCACTTCTTCCTATTGGTTACCACTGGCAGCCAGTTAGACGATGTGTTTGGTTGTGTTGGTAACAAAAAAACAGCAAAATTGACTCAGACAAGTAGGAGTTGATTTTCTCATGTAAAAATACTGGAGGAAGGTGTCTGCTTATGGTGGCTGACCACTCCTTGATGCCTTCAAGTTCTTTCTAATTCTTAGCAGGTGGTCCTGGTCTTTGTGGCTGTCAACTGATGGTCACAAGGTGGCTGCCACCACTCTGGTTAACGTGTCTGGGTCCCAGGCAGGAAGGAGGGGAGATAGATGGCGCCAGCTATTTCTTACCCAGAACTCACCCTGGATGCTTACATTTCATTGTCAGAAGTGGGTCATGTGACTATCCCAGTTGCAAAGAGTCTGGGGAAAAGGGTAACCACTTTCTGGCCTAGAGTGGAAGGTGGCAAGGGAAGGTGAGATTGGCCATGGTTTAGTAGCAGAACAATCCTGCTACACCATCTACTCTGACGAGTAAGTCTCAGGCTTCAGTGTAATGAATTCCACTCTTGAATCCAGGGCCACCTCCTTTTGGTCCTGGTCACAGTGGCTGAAATTGTACTAACTAGTCTTGCCTTCTTACTGTGATCTCCCTTGTACCACAAACCTCAGAGATCCTTCTGGGTTCAATTTGTGGCTGGGGAAGAGAACCTTCTAGAAAGGGTGCTTGTGCTAGGCAATTTCTCACATGGTGCCCAATGTTCTCAGCCCCCTGATATTCATGTCCTGTGTATTTGCCTCCCCCTGAGTTTGACTTGCTTCTAAGGAATAAAATATGGCAAAGTTATGAGGTGTTACTTCTGGGATTAGGTGGCAAAAGTCTTCCATATTTGAACTGCTAGCATTCTCTCTCTGTCTTCTCAGCTTGCACACTTTGATGAAGCAAGCTGCCATGTCAGAGAGGGTCCTATGAGGTGGAACCAAAGTGTCCCCAGCAGGCACTGCAGCAACAGAATCCTGCCAGCAGCCACATGCAGGAGCTTGGAAGCAGATCCTCTCCCAGTTGACCTCTGAGATGATTCCAGCCTCAGTCAAGACCTTGATTGCAGCCTCTGAGAGAACCTGAAGCTGAGGACCCAGCTAAACCACAACTTGTAAGATCCAAATCTCCAAGAAAATGTGGGATAGCAAATGTTCCTGCCTCAAACTTCTCTGTTTGGGGACAATTTGTTACACAGCAGCAGTAACTAATTTAGTGCTGTTGCATGATCTTCTCTTTGGGATCAATCCGTTTCTATCTCTGCATCATTTTCTTGCCCTTTAAAAATTTGCCTCTTCTCACACAACTAGGGGGCAAGAGCAGCTATGGCTCAGAGTAACTCACAGGCATTCAGAGAGCATGGCAGTCCTGTATGACCTTTTCCCATCTAGTGACACTTTCCTGGTGAGTTTCTTAGGACTTCACCTCAGGGGAGATGCCAGGGGTGGACATACCTTTGTTTTTATGTGGATGTGTATTTCCTTGAGGAATAGTTCTGCCTGTCTCTGCCCCTCATAGGTTATATGATCAGGTTATACATGGATTATGAGGTGAGGCTCAGCTTGGTGCACTTGGGGGGAACCCAGCCTTCTCTTCCCAGACCCTTTTGGGCTGTCCTGACCCCGGGACGGCTCCAGGGATGGTGCCTGCTGGCCTGCTCCTGACAGGGGATCTGAGGCTTCCCTGGGAGGCTCTTGCCCTGCAGGGGACAGCCTGCAAGTGGAAGGGACAAATTCAGTTCAGGAGGAATCGGAGGAAGCCCCTGTGCCACGCGCCCTCCGGTTCCCCTTGATGGCTCCTTGCACAGATCCTGAGACCTGTCTGTCTCTGCTTTGTTCCTCATTAGTTCTAAGTGGGGAGGGAAAGTGAGGGTGTCTTCTCTCCATCCCCTCTATCAGTCTCTGTATCTCTGTATCTATGTCTGTCTCTCTATCCAAGATAGCTGAGCTTTTATGAAAACACAAGGCAGGTGTTGATAGGAGGGAAGAAGCAGGCACCCGGGTCATCATGGGTGGTGGAGACATCTGTCTATTGTACCTTGGCGTCCCTGGGTGCGTCCCTCATAGTGAGGGAGTGAATGTGCCCGTGTGTGTCTAGGTCTTCTGTCCCTTCTATGAACCAAGGACAGTGAAACCTGGGTCCCTTCCAGCTCTTACTTCTCCTGGGTAGGTGGGTCTCCCATGTGCAGGGAGAAGGTTTTGACCTCCCCTTAGCACCAGGGCCTGTCTGAGGCTCTGACCCCGGGGAGGACCCTGCTTGCCCACAGCACCTGCTGGCCAGGGCCCCACCTATCACCGCACGTGCGGGGTGCAGAGTAGCACCCCCCAAGCTGCTCCTGCCTCTGCCGCTTCCCGGCATCCCCGGTCTCTGTTCAATGTGTGACTTTTTACGATCGATCTTATATCCGGCACAATCAGATTTATGGCTCCTGCATCTTATGAAATTACACAGATGTTGCTGCTCTGCTTCTCTCCAGGACAGTAAAAGGCAATAACGTTCTTGCAGATTTCGACAGCAGGCAATTCAATAAAGGGCCATGTATATTTTATAAGTACAATAAAGACGAGGCTGTGTGCCCGCACTGCGGCCGCCAGGGCCCAGCACTGCACCGGCCGCCACCGCCCTCCCCCTCCCTGTCTGCTTGTCGATCAGGTCTCTCCCACCATCACACAGGGGACTGAGGAGATTTATCCCTTTTCTGATCCATTATTTAAGTTTGGCTCCAGGGACCCTGCAATGGGGGCTGTTTAAAATTTAAAGGTGTTTGTGGAACTTAATACTTTCCTCCCCCTGATTTGCACTATAAAATTTTATCTATATTTTTGTTGCCCCATAAAATGTTTCTATCTTATCGGGATGGCTTGTCCTTTTATGGGCAAAACCATAAATACCTGATGAGGTGAGGGTTGGTGGAAGGTCTCATAGAGGAGTGCAGGGGGGGAGGCAGGAGAGGAGAACCTTTGCCAGTTCTGCTGCTGGCACACTGGGTGGCCACAGGTCAGCCTCCATCCCTTTCCCTGGCTCAGTTTCTTCACCTGTAAAATAGGGAGAACCCAGGCTCCTGGGAAGATTCTGGGAAATATGACACTGGAAGTGTACTTGGTGCCTGGCACAGCATGTGCAAAGGCCCAGAGGTGGGAAGAGTCTGGGGTGTTGGGGGAAACTGACAGAGCTCTGTGGAGGGAAGTGTCAGGGTAGCATAGTGCCAAGCCGGGCTGCGGGCAAAGCTCTGTGTGGCGTGGTAATCACTCACCTGTGTTCTCATTTATAAAATAAAGATGTTGAGGTTCCCATCTCTAAGGGTGTTGAGCACATTAAGTGACTTAATGTCTGTCAGGTGACTGGCTCAGACGCCTGCACACTGTGCCTGCTTCCCATATGTCAGGGGTGGCTGCAACACTGCTATCATTCCAGGGCAGGCTGGGACCAGGGAGAGGCAAGGGAGGTTCTTGGGGTGGGGGAATGCAAGAGGGCCCGCTCTGGGGGGTGAGCAAGGCAGGTGGGTGCCTGATGGCCCCTCTGTGCACTGTGTACCCTGCAAGCTCGCTGGCCTCCCCCTCATCCCAGGTCTCCGGGACACTTCCTTCTTGGCTGGGGATCTACATGCCCAGACAGACGCAGGCCCCCAGGGCTCGGGCAGTGCAACAGTCCCACCCGCGACAGAACCCACGCTTCTGAGAAGTCTTGGCATAACTGGAACAAGAGCAGACAGGTCCCCTGGTGTTGCCAGGGCCCAGCCAGCCCGTCCCTTGTAGTCACAGTCTTGATGCCTGCTCTGGGCCAGGTGCTCGAGGGGCACCAAGGAGAATCTAACCCAAACTCTGCCCTCAAGAGGCTCCTGGTCTAGTTGGGGTGACACCTGCCTGCCTGCAGGGAATTTAGGGGCTGCTGACTGTCCTTCCACCTGTGTGGAGTGGTGAGGGCTGTCAGGAAAGGCTTCCTGAAGGGAGTCACTTGGGCTGGACCAAGAAGGACCAGTAGGAGCTGCCCAGGTGGGAACCAGCACACTCCAAGGGCTGCGGTGTGAAGGGGGCCCTCCGCAGACACCTGCGGTCAGTGTCTGTGCGAGGACCCTTCATCCCTTGAGGCTCCTGGTGGTCAAGGTGAAAGTCCTCAGTGAAGTGTTGACAGGAGTCAGCTCCTTCCAGTGCCTGAGCCATCTGTGTCCTGAGGACATGGTGGGATGGGCGCTGGTTGAGGCTGGGCTGGTCTCAACACAGAGCCTCAAGCCCAGGGCATGAGGCTGGGTTAGATGCTGCTGCACCTGACCACCCCCTGGTGGGCTACTGACAACGGCCCCAGTGTTCAGTGGGGTGGTTCTCAAACTGCTTCTCCGGGGACAGAGACACCAGCCCGTATCCAGTCCTTCCTGGTCCCAAGAACTGCCGACGGGGAGGGTGAAGGTGAGCTGCCACGTGGCTGTGGGGCTGGGACGGCCCCTCCTGTGCTTCTGAGTTGAGACAAGGAGGCTCAGACATTGGAGGTGTGCCAGTGCAGGGAAGGAGCATCGCAGGGAAGCCGGACCCTTTGGCCAAGGACAATTCCTGGGGAGGGAGGGGTTTAGATGTGAGCTGTCAACAGGCTACACTGCTGGCGGCCAAATGAGTGCGTTGGTCCCGGGGAGGATCTTGGAAGCTCATCACAGCTCTGTCGACACCCCGCCTCACCCCACAGTGGGGATGGCTGGGTGCCCATCCCTATAAAAATCCAGACCTGCCACCTCACACCCATTAGGGTGGCCACTATCAAAAATAAATAGTAGAGGGGGTCAGGGTTGTGGCTCAGTGGTAGAGCGCTTGCCTGGCATGTGTGAGGCACTGGGTTGGGTCCTCAGCACCACATAAAACTAAATAAATAAAATAAAGGTCCAACAACAAATTAAAAAAAAAAAATTAAAATGGGAGAGCAAGATGCTGTGAAAAGTGAACATGAAAAAATTAGTGCACAGACTCAGGGCCCTGGCTCTCCTGGGCTCCACCTGGGTGGTCCTGACTGTGGGAGCTCTGGGCCTGGAGCTGCCCTTGACGTGCCAGCAGGTCCTGTGGTCACTGCCCATCTGCTTGCTGGTGTCCACTGACTGCTATGTTCTGGGGACTGTGGTTATGGCATGGAAACTTTTCACAACTGCGAAGATGCCACAGAGCCAGG
>NW_026000051.1:4939412-4955543 GCF_001458135.2 Marmota marmota marmota
ATATATATATATATATATATATATATATATATATATATATATAAAATAAATAGGGTGTGGTGGCGCATGTCTGTAATTCCAGCTCCTTGAGAAACTGAGGCAAGAGGATTGCAAGTTTAAAGCCAGCCTGGACAACTTAGCGGACTGTCACACACAAAAAAGGGGGGATATAGCTCAATGATGGAGCAACTCTGGATTTGATCCCCAGTACACAAAAAATTATGCACACACACGTATGTCCACATACTTAATCAGCATGTACGTATGTGTGCGTACACAGAACATAACAAGTGTTGATCAGTACGTGGATAAATTATGGTAAAATACACATACACTCTTTCCTCGTAAGCATTTGTAAGTGTGTTGAGTCTGTTGACAGTGCACCAGGTTATGGTTCATGGGACTGTAAAATGGTACGGCTGCTGTGGAAAACGGCGTAGATATTCAGAAGAAAAATAAGAATGGAATTACTATATAATTCTGCAACCCCACTCCTGGGAGTAGACTAAGTGAATTGAAAACAGGACTCAAGACAGATATCAGTACACCCACCCTCAGGCAGCATCTTCACAGGAGCCAAAAGGTGGAGGCCACCAGCGTCCATCAACAGATGAATGGATGGACACATCGTGGTGTGCACCTGCAGTGGAATGTTAGCCTCAAGAAGAAAGGAAATTCTGGCACAAGCTACAGCACACATGAACTCTGAGGACATGTGAGTGAAGTAAGCCAGACACAAAAGGAGAAAACCTGTGCGGTGACCCTTACATGCCATCCATAGGTACTTAGATGAGTCAGATTCGCGGAGAACGTAGAATGGGGGCTGCCTGCGGGGGCAATGGGGAGTTTGTGTTTGATGGGGACCAAGTTTCAGTTTTGCAAGATAAAAGGAGTCTTGGAGGCAGATGGTGATGATGACAGCATGACATTGTGAATGTCCTAAATGCCACTGGCATGTACACTTGAACATGGTTAAGATGGTTACAGGCTAAAATGGTATATTATCGTACCACAGTTACACGTAAATTAATCAGGAAAAAATGCAGACCTGGAAGGGCAGGAGAAAGTGTGTCCTGAGCATTCCTTTGCTAACACATAAATGAAGGAGCTGGAAATCCAGCTGCAGGAGTTTTCCAGAACATAGCACAAAAAGAAAAAGAGAGGACAAGTATGAGAGCAAAGTGCAGATATTAAGAGGCTAGATTTAACAATGCAAACGTCTATCTACTGGAGTAAGTGGAAACCACAAAAGTGACCCCTCCACCCAAAGAAAGAAAAATCCCTACAAAGAAAGGAGACTCTAGTGGGCTTCGGACTTCTCATCATCTGCATTGGATGCGAGAAAAAAGTAGGATCATGTCTTTATGTGCTGATGGGAAACAGCTTTGAATCTGGGCTTCTATAGCATCCTTCAAACTTCAAGGTCATCTGAAGGCATAACTGACATCCAAGAAAGTAGAAAGTGTGCCGATCACAGGGTGGCCCAGAGCTGATAAAAGATGAATTCTAGAAGGAAGAATAACAAAGCCACCAGGAAGTAGTGGGCCACATAAGCAAGGAAAGGGTAATACATAGTGGTGACACTTAACAACTAGTGGTAGTTTTTAAAAAGTATTTAAATAAGCTAAAACCACAGTTTGAACCTGAAAGTGTGTGTGTGTGTGTGTGTGTGTGTGTGTGTGTGAGTGAGTGTCTTAAAAAAAGAATCAAAGAATGTCAAATTAATTTTTTTAGGTGGATCACATAAATTCTGATTACCTTTTTATTTAAGCTACATTTAATAATGGATGCCAAAAATCTAAGGGCAAAAAATACCCTTAATGATAACCATTAAAAGAGCAGATATAGAATGTATGACTTTCAAACTTCTGAAGGATAGAGAAAAAAAATTTTGATCAGTCATCATCAGAAAAAAAGAAAATAAATGTGTCTGCTGGAGAATAATGAGGAAGACACATTTAGCAGTCATCTTTTGCTGAGTAACAAAGTACCCCCGAATTTAGTGACTCGAAACAACATCAATATGTAGAGGAACCATAGGGGTAGGGTGCAGACCTGTAATCCCAGCTACTTTGGAGGCTGAGGCAGGAGGATGCCAAGTTAATAAAAAGAGCTGGGGTGTAGCTCAGTGTAGAGTGCTTGCCAAACAAAAATTAAAAACCATGGTTGAGCCTTGAGGACCTGCTAAGTGCAATCAGCCAGTCACAAAAGACAAATACTGTGAGGGATCTACAGGAGCCTGGTTTATACAGAGAAAGTAGAATGGTGGTTTCTGGGAGCTGGGGAGGAGACATGGGGACTTGTTTAATGGGTACAGAATTTTACATTTGCAAGATAAAAAGGTTCTGGAGATTTTTGGCACAACAATGTGGATCCACGTCACACTGTTGAACTGGACATTTAAAAATGCCTTAAGATAGTTTTAAAAAATTAAAATGGGGACTGGGGTTGTGGCTCAATGGTAGAGCGTTTGCCTCGCATGTGTGAGGTACTGGGTTCAATTCTCAGCACCACATACAAATAAATAAAATAAAGGTCCAACAACAAATTAAAAAAAAAAAATTAAAATGGGAGAGCAAGATGCTGTGAAAAGTGAACATGAAAAAATTAGTGCACAGACTCAGGGCCCTGGCTCTCCTGGGCTCCACCTGGGTGGTCCTGACTGTGGGAGCTCTGGGCCTGGAGCTGCCCTTGACGTGCCAGCAGGTCCTGTGGTCACTGCCCATCTGCTTGCTGGTGTCCACTGACTGCTATGTTCTGGGGACTGTGGTTATGGCATGGAAACTTTTCACAACTGCGAAGATGCCACAGAGCCAGGTTCAACAGGCCCACGTGGAATCAGTCCACAAGGGCCTGCACTTCTGACACCCTAATCCCATTCCTACCCAGACACTCTCCCTCCCAATCTCCATTAAAAAGCAACTTTATTTTCTTTAAAAAAAAAAAAAAAAAAAGGAAATTGAAAACAGCAGTTGGTTTTGGCTCATGATTCCACAGGTCAATTTAGACTGGGCCCAGTGGCATGGTTCTGCTGACCCGGGTTGGCCTGGGTTACTGTTTGCGGTTGCTGCCTCCCTGGCAGGGGGCCCGGCTGGCCTGATGTGGTTCAGCTGGGACAGGGGGTCTCTGCCCACTAGCCTCTCATCCTCCAGCCGGTCAGGCAGGCTTGTTTTTATGGCTATGGCAGGAGTCCCTGGGGGGAAGGTCAAGCTCAGAAGTGACACCCTGCTGTGTCCCATTGGTCACAGCCTGTCTCAGGCCAGGCCAGATTAAAAGGGTGGAGAAACAGGCTCCATCTCTGGATGGGAAGAGTTGAAACATTACTTGTAAAATGTCTCTGCCATCTTATTTCTGTTTTTCATTCATTGTATCCGTGTTCGATTGCTAAAATGTGCAAAAATTAATTACCTCCCCTGTTTTACTTATAGGAAAACTGGCACCCGGAGAGTTTTAATGATCTACTCCAAGTTCCACAGCCATAATGTGTGGATTGCAGAAGTGGGTAAGGGCATGGAATTGGCAGGTGGTCTAATTACAAAGCCTGACCTCAACACTAGGGGAGGGCAAGATGTGGAGAATGACCCCCACTCCCCGCCACCGCTCATCATGTGTCCCCAAAGGCCTTCCTGGCCCCAGGTGGAGAGGGAACACAGGACTTCAGGGGGAACTCGACACTTTCTAGGCAGCTACTTTTCTTAGTGGCCACTTATTTTCCAAATCAAGTGCAGAAAAACCCCAACTTTGACTTGGAGGCATAAAAGGACAAGGAACTTTGAATCCATACAGAGAATGTGTGGGGGTTTGTGAGATAGAGGTCTGGGGGCATGGGAGAGGGAGGCAGAAAGGCCAGGGACAGACAGGGATAGAGAAAGTAGGAGTGGAAACCAAGATGTAGGGGGGTGACAGAGAAAGAGTTAGATAAAAGAACATATATATGTATAATGTGTAGATTGTATGCATAATATATATGCACACTTATGTGTGTATGTGATATACACATGTGTAAACTTATATACACATGCATACGTACACATATACAGGCATGTAACATATACTGATATTTTGATCCAACAATAGACCTCGTATAAAACAGTGGCCCCATAAGATTATATCTCCCAGTGAAGTCACAGGGGGCTGGGTTTGGGGAAGTCCACACAATGTCAAGGCCTTTCTCAGAAAGTTAAGCAGCGTGTGACTGACATGCATGTGCAGATATGGACGGAGAGCAGAAATGTAGGGAGTCACAGGAAAGCCCTTAGGGGGAGAGAAAGGGAAATGGAGGAAGGGGCAGAGTGTGGAGTGGAGAGACGGAACACAGAGAACTGATGAAAGAGAAAGATGAAGCAGGGCGGCCCAGAAACGCGGAGGCAGCTGCAGAGAGTGGTATAGAGGCCCAGAGCAAGCAAAGGAGAAAGGCAGAGAGACTGCAGCGGAATGGAACCAGAATGGAACAGAGAGGGGCCTGAGACAGGAGGGGGGACAGCAGAGAACAGGGAAGAGGCAAGAGGGAGACACAGGAAGCAGAGATGGGCAGGGCTGGGGTTGCTGGGCTTGGCGGTCCGCAGGGAGCCTGACACCCCCCGGGTGGAGACACCCTGCGAGTGGCTGACCGCCCCATCACTGGGAAGACCCCCTGCTGCTACTGAAGCCAAGAAGCCCACTCATCCTCTCCCAGCCTGGCACCAAGCACCCATCAAGCGTGGGAGGGAGGGACGTGGGTGCAAATATCCCTCATTCAGAACAGAACCATTAATGTATTCTAAAAAGCTTTTTAGCTGTGGCCTGCTCTGCATGTTATTAATTTCTTTATTACAGATCTTGTTATTTTCAGAGGTCCCTGGGGACCCATTAACAACGGGTTTTTATGGGAAAGAAGTCGGTTAAAGTGGTGGGAATAACTGCTTCTCAGCCCTGAGTCAGTAAGCGGAGTTGCACGGAGGATAATGTAGGCCGTTTTAATTTCCAAAATAGCAACAGTTCAGACATTTAATTGCAATTTTATGCCCTTTTTTCATGCTGCCGAGTGTAAAATATGTGACCAGTAATATATAACAGCTAACCACTGAGCCTCAGACTGCTCCAGCTTCCTCATCTCTCCAGGAGAAGGGAGCAAGGAGCGGGAAGGAAGGGAAGGCAGAAAGAAAGGAGAGGAGGGACAGACAGGGAGAGAGACCCTGGAGTGTTCTGCTGAGCTGGACCCCTGGTGTGCGCTCCAACATGTGTCCCCTCTCCTGCAGTCCCCTGGCTCTTTCTCCATCTCTGTATCATGAATTTCTTAAACTTCTTATTTTTTCCACCCAATTGCTTCCATGTCCCCACAAACAGATTGTGAGCACCCTGCCAGGTGACCAGGTATGCCCATGTGTTAGGGTGGGGCCCTGCCACAAGTTCCCCTTCCTGCCCTGTCACCATGACCTAGTGACAATCCCCAGTGCTTTTTCTTGGGCTCTTTACTCTGGCCCTTTCCCGGGGCCTCTTGGTGCCATCTTGGGGTACAGTGACTCTGTCTCCCACAGGAGAATAATAAACTTTGCTTGCGTGAGTCTCTCCCGTCTGTCCCTTTTGGTGGCCACACTTGACCAGCATCAACTGAAAGGACACAGAAGAATCTCTTAGTGTGCGGTGAACATTGTTTAAGAAATCTGAATGGACAGGGTGGTTTCAGCGACAAGTATGTGGAGGGGACCTATCTCCCGGGCACTATCAGGCTCCATGTTTTTTTTGGATCCCTTCTTTCTTTGGGTGCCAGGCTCCAACTATTTAAAGCCTTCTCATTTGCAAATTCTACAACAGCTAATGTTGTATTAGTTCCAAAATCTAATGCAGTGGCTGGCACATGGGGAAAAATCCATGGATTAACTGATGAGGGTTTCCATTTTTCCTTGCTTCCTGCTATTCTGGCACTGAAGAATGAGTGTGAGCTCCTTGTGTGGACCCTGCCTCTACTCCCTTATGAACAGGATACTTCTCATTAGTGACAAGCAGTTCTCCAAGGTTCTCATTTTCACACAGCACCAACTGAGGGCTCAGAGCCAGCTCCCTTCTCTGAGAATTGTCTCTGATTCCCAGGAGAGGGCTCCTGGGCACATTTTACTACATGACTCGGGTCCCTTGAACATCGATGATTGGACCACGTCTGGACACAGGACCCAAATTGAGCTGATCAGATTCTCTCCAAGCTGTTTGGAGCCTTCAGGGAGCAGATTGATCTCAATCCATATCTGAAATTATAACTTGTAAATTTATGAGCTGTAGAGCCATTATATTCCAGGCTGCTAAGTTCTATTGTTAGCTTGTTAATCTGTATGCTGCCACTCCCAGGATTCCTTCCAGGGTGGACTTGATCCAAAAAGGAATCAGGAGCCAGGAGATGGGAGGTAGAAGAGTAGAGTTGAGATTATTCTCTGATGGTCTTTCTGGTCACCTATGGTCATGATGCTGAGGGGCTGAGTGGGTCCCAGTCTGTCTGCCTCCTTCTCTGTTCTACGACCTGCTCATCTTCCTGTTCACCAGGAGCAGCCCAGGCCCAGCATGAGATGCTTAGCCATGGAGTCACAGAGGAGATAACTACCAAGAGGCAGCAGCGTCCCATGAACTATTCTACAAGGCCCTCTTTGCAGTCCCACTTCAGTGGCTCCAAGTGCTTGGCTCTACTCAAGTCATAGAGCCTCAGGAGGATTGCTTAGTGACTTTGCCTCAGACCCTCCAATTCCCCTCCAGATCTTTTCTCCCCTACCGTCACCCACCATTGTGTCAGGCCTACTTCCTGTAATAAACCCATAACCTATAGCACACGCAGTGGCTTTGCTTTCCAGACAGAACACTAAAGGATACAGGTCCTGGTCCTGGTGCTGCTTCCAGGGGAAGAGAGTCTTAAGAATCTGGCATAGTTCTCCAACCTTAGTAGACTTACAGGCATTAAGGATGCTGTTTTCAGTAATAAAGGGGACACTGCTGGTGCCTGACCTGTGCTGGTGAAGAGCTACTTAAATGATAACCTTTAAATCCCCATAGTCAAGGCCACAGATGGCAAGAGTTTGGTTGAGCAGTTAGCTAGTGCCATAGAGTTGCTTGGTTGCTCTTTAGTTGGTTGGTTGCTCTTTAGTGTGCTGGAAATTTTGGAGAAGAATATAACAAGTTGAAGGCATTAAATTCTCAGCTCAAGAAATGGGTAAAGAACCTGGAAGTATTTATGAATGCTCTGGAAAAAAACCCCAACTCCTGGAGCTGCCAGTTGAGAGTTCTGAAAACCAAACCAAAATCGGATCTTGCAGGCAGCTAAATTACAATGCCAACTGAATTCACAACCCTGGAGGGTCTTATGTTAAAGTCAAATGGCATTTATTGAGAAGGAGTGGGACTCTAAAACTTGGGACGGGTACATCTGGGCAGATTTTCATTAAGATGAGAACCTTGAATCTCCAATTCCATCAACATTTGTGCCTAGAGATGCATTCCTTCCTCTCATTCTGGGATTACTCACTTCTTGCCTGGAGAGTTTGTGGGGGCCTCTACTGAGGCAATATCCTTACAGGGAATGGTGGTCTTCTTCAGACTTAACCCTCAAACCTCTTGTTGCTTCTAGATTTATAACCAGATCCAAGAACCAGCAAGCTTTGGTGATCAGGTTCAAAGTATGCCTCATTTTGATTGTAAAGAGAAAGAGAGAGAGAAGGAAAAAAAAGGCAAGGCATCTCCAACTTATATCAACATTGGAATGGACCCTAATGGTGTCAGATCATGATGGAATGAATATGATGTTGAAGCTGGCTGAATTTGTTGACAGGCATGTATAGATAAAGATTCTAGAGTTACTTCAATCGTTTGAGTGGCTGGCCCACTCAATATTCAGTATGGCCCTTATTGAGTAAGGTTGAAGTTTCATAACTTTCTCAGTATACTATATAGAGGGAGGTATCCAAGTACTTAGGGAAATCAGAATGCTGGAATGGATTATTATTTTAAGACCTGCTTACCCACCTTTTCTCTGTGTCCTCAAGGAGGGCCCAGAGGACATGCTCACCAAGGCTTTAAGAAATACATTGGTAAACCAGGTGTGGTGACATGCACTTGTTATCCCAGATACTCAGAAGCCTAGGGCAGGAAGATGGCTTGCACCTGGGAATTTGAGGCCAGCCTGGGCGACATAGCAAGATCCCATCTAAAACTAAATAAATAACCCAGCTGCTTGGGAGGCTGAGACGGGAGGATTGCAAGTTTAAAGCCAGCCTCAGCCTCAGCCGCAGCAAAGCACTAAGCAACTCAGTGAGAGCCTGTCTTTAATCAAATACAAAATAGAGGTGGGAATGTGGCTCAGTGGTTGAGTGCCCCGGAGTTCAATCCCTGGTACCAAAACATAAAAAATAATAAATAAAAATAAATAAACAAGAAAGAGAACGAAGACTATGCTGATGAAGGGAGTCCCAGAAACTCTGAAGAACTTCATAGTGTTCATTTCTTGCAAAAGAGGAACTACAGTGGGAAATTATGTCATAAAGTCGCACTTTCTGAATTTGGTGGGGATAATAGGATCCTGGGGGTAGCAGGGACCAAATAATAGTAATTAGCAGAAAGAAGCAAGGTAGGTATGCTTACATAATGGAAGCTAAAGCAGCTCGCAGAATGGTCTGCCCTGGAGAATGCTTTAGCATGGGCTAGTTGACTGTGGTGTTCTTAGGACTGAAACAGATGGGCAGTCTGCTAAGGGCTTCCTTGATTTATTTAAGGAAAAAAGCTCCGGGCCTGGCAAACCAAAGTCAGACCTGAACCAACACATCAGAGAGCCATATGCTCCAAACTAATTTCAACTTGGGTCAATTCAGAGACCCAGAACCTTTTGAATGATGGGGAAGCTCTTGAGAAAGGAATGCTACACTGCCAACAAAGGTATTGTCTAACTTTTATCCTAATCTCTCCTAAAGGGACCTACAGCCATTTACCAGGGTGACTGTGCATTTGGGAAAGAAAATAGACAGATTGGGGGGGGGGTGAGGGGGCTTAGGGACCCAAAATGACACTGTGATCCACCAATTAGAGAAAAGGATTGTGGGTAACTAGGTAATTAATTGGGTTTTGGCATGTGTCAGTCTTACTCTGGGCTCCATGGGCCCCCAAACGACTCTGTGGTTATTCACATCGTCATATCACATGGCTCCGTCATCAAATGGAAGTGATTTATTGAGTGGGTCTAGAAGGACATGTAAGTTGGATGAGCAAGTGGCTCCTACTTCGGCAGCTTTGCCTCTTGCTTTCAATCTTCAACCATAAGGACCAGTTACAGTTGGTCCAGTGACCAGTTAACTAAGAACGGAACTATTTAGATTGGAAAATAAACGGTTCTGCATTCTGGAACCACCTGTAGGTGGCCTGCTGTAGTACTGAAGCCTCACTTTGGGGTGGTTCTGAAAAACACTGGGGGAGGGAATCCTCCCAGTGGACAACCGAGCCACGCACCTCATCGTTCACTTTGCCTGGAAAGAAAGATGTCGATCAGCCACTCATAGTGGTTGATTGACTGATTATTACCACATACAGGTCTAGTAAAAATTAGTTGCAGGAAGTAACTGATGGTTTGGTTGGATGGTTAGGGGCCTGGAAAGAACAAGATTGAGAAACGGGTGACAAAGAGATCTGTGGAAAAGTTATGTGAATATATTTCAAATTGTAACATAGTATGAAGATATTTGTGTCCCATGAAAAAGCTCTTCAAAGGGCAACCTTAGCAGAGAAGGATTTTAATATTCAGGTGACAAGGTGACCAGTTCTCTGGATCCCAGCCGACTAATGGGATCATTGGTTGTCCTTCCTCAATGGGATCATGAATGAAGAGGCCCTGCAGGCGAAAATGGAGGTTATGCATGGGCACTCTCAGCCTCATGGACTTCCTTCCACTCAGGAAAACTGATTTGGCTGTGATTACTGCTGAGTGTCCAACCTGCCAACAGCAGAGAGCAACACGGAGCCCTGAGGGGTACTATTCCTCCGGGAATAGCCAGCCATGGGGTGGCGTGTGGTTAGACTGGACCACCTCCAACACAGATGGGACGTACTCTGTTCTCACTGGAACAGGCTCATACTCCGTTGCGGAGTGGCTTTCTCTGAGTATCGTGCTCCTTCACAATCACCATCCACAGCCTCATCCGTAGCCGGGATACTCCATACAGCGTTGTTTCTGGCCAGAGAACTCATTTTGCAGCAAGAGAATAAGTGTGGAAAAAGGATTATGGCCCATGGAATCCACTCTTCATTTCCCCATTACCTTGTAGTAATAAAAAGGCCTGATAAAACAATGAAAAGGCCTTTTGAAGACTTGATTATGATGCTAGAGGTGGGGCTAAGGCAGAGGTCCTCCAGGATACAGTATGTGTTCTGAATCACTGTGGCCAATGTGTAGTGAGATTTATTCCATAAGCAGGATTTGAGGTCCTGGAATCAAAAGGTGGGAACCACTATTACCTCAATGGTTCACTAACAGAATTTTTGCTTCTGCCCCTGACACTTTGGACTATACCCGTATAGAGACCTCGGTTCCAAAGGGAGGAATGCTCCCTCTTGTGGGCACACTTGTGTTTCCATTAAGCTGGAAGCTGAGTCAGCCACCTGGCCACACTGAGGTCCTCATGCCAATGAGCCAAGAGGCAATGAAGGATTGACCATAGTGGTTGATAGACTGATCCTGGGATCGATCGGGAAGGTGGACTTATATAATGGGGGCAGGGAAGAATAATCTGAAACACATGAAATTTTCTGGGGATTTTTCTTAATACTTTCATGTCCTGAAATAAAGGTTAATGAAGAATTACAACAACCCGATGCAGGTTCTATGGTTTGAATGTGGTTGAATTGTGTTCCCCGAGGGTCCACCATGATTGGAGGGGTAATGGTATTGGGTGAAACCTTTGTAAAGTCTAGCAGCAGGTCCTTAAATCTATGGGTATGTGCCCTCAGAAGGGATGGTGGGACCATGACCCCTCTCTGGACTCCTGTTTGGCTATGTAAGTTTTGTGTGCAGTGCATTTTATGTCTCTGCCATAATATGTCACAGTTGAGAGAGAGGGTCCTCACCAGAACCAAGCCAATGCCAGCACCATGCCCTTGAACCTCTGAATGTGAGTTAAATAAACCTTTTCTTCCTAAGTAGCCCATGTCAGGTATTTTGTTATGGTGGTGAAAAACAGACTAATGCAATAGGCAATCCTGCTAATGGTATAGACAGACGCTTGAGAAATGAAGGCTTGGGTCATCCCACCAAGCAAGGAGACACACGACCAATTGGGTCCTTGCTGAGAACAAAGGAATATTACATATGTGGTGGAAGAATAAACTTACTGACTACAACCAATGATACCCACGGCAGAAATGAGAGCTGTGGTGATTTTGAGTTTCTCTCATACTTTGATATGAATATATTGACCAATTCTTTAGAAGAGTTCTACTGAATATGAAGAAGTTTTAGGAGTACATTAATTAATTAATTTTGCTTGTATTTTCCTTTTATATTTTTCTAAGAGTAATATAGGATATACATCTATATCAGAAAAAGTCCTTTAATAGGTGTTTTTTTAAAAAACTTTCAGTACTATCAGTGGAATATGTATATGAATATGAAGGGGACTGAGGGAGAGAGAGAAGGGACCCAGTAAGGGAAGAACAGTGGAATTAATCTGACCTAATCTTACTAGGTGCATATGTGAACTACCACAGTGAATTTCACCATTATGTACAGCCACAACACACTAATTAAAAAAAACTATAAAAATCTATTTTAAATAAAAGCATTGCATCAGAATCTCTCAACCTTATTCTTTCTTGGCAAATGCTTTTCTGTACTTACGGATCATGTGGCTTTTGTCCTTTATTCTGTGAATACGATATATTATGTAGATAGATTTTTATATGTTAAACCAATCTTGTATTCCTGTGATAATCCCATTTGGTCATGGTATAGTATCCTTTTATTTTTTAAAGAGAGAGAGAGAGAGAGACAGAGACAGAGAATTTTTTAATATTTATTTTTTAGTTTTCGGCAGACACAACATCTTTGTTTGTATGTGGTGCTGAGGATCGAACCCGGGCCGCACGCATGCCAGGCGAGCGCGCTACCACTTGAGCCACATCCCCAGCCCTGGTATAGTATCCTTTTTAAATGTTGTTGGTTTGCTAGTATTTTGTAAGAACTTCTATGAGTAGTTTTCTTACTAACAAATGACTTGATATCAGGACATTCATTGCTGGCTTTATAGAATGCCTGGGATTTTTCTCTTCTATTTTTTGGAAGGATTTGTGTGAATTCTTCTTTAAACATCTGGTAGGATTCAGCAGTAAAGCCATCTGGTCCTAGGATTTTCTTTGTGGAAATTTTTAAATTACTGATTTGACTTCTTTCATTATTTTAAGTCTATTCAGTTAATTCAATTTTTTTTTTTTTTTTTTGGTGCCAGGAACTGAATCCAGAGGCTCTTTATTGCTAAGCCACATCCCTAGCCCGTTATAAATATATTTTTTAATTTTGAGACAAATTCTCAATAAGTTGTTTAGGGCCTCACTAAGTTGCTGAGGCTGACTTTGAAGTTGCTGTCTTCCTGCCTCAGCCTCCTGAGCTGCTGGAATTACAGGCATGTGCCACCAGCCTCGGCTAATTCAATCTTTAATTGCTTTCAGTGGTTTGTGTCTTTCTAGGAATTTATCCATTTTATATAGCTTATTTAATTTGTTCATAGTATTACCCTATAAACCTTTTCATTTCTGGAATGTCAGAAGTATTTTCTTTCATTTCTGATTTTAGTAATTTGAGTCTTTTCTCTCTCTCTCTCTTTTTTTTTTGAACAATGCTAAAGGCTTGTCAATGTTATCAATCTTTTCAAAGAATCAATTTTCGTTTGCATTTTATCTACTGTTTTTTATTCTCTAGCGCATTTATTTTCATTTTAATATTTATTATTTTTTCTTTCTGTTTTCTTTTAATTTGTCTTCTTTTTCTAGTTTCTTAAGATGAAAGTTTAGGTTACTGATCTGATATCTTTCTATTTTAATATGGGCATTGACAATAATACATTTCCTTCTTAGCACTGTTTTAGGTAAGTTTAGTATTCTGTATTTTCATTTTAATCCATCTCAAAGTATTTTCTAATTTTCCTTGTGATTTCTTCTTTGACCCATAGGATCATTTGTCAAATCTCCACATATTTGTGAATTTTGCCCGGGGTCTAACACATGCTAGGCAGGTGCTCTACCACTAAGCAATATCCTTAGCCCCTTTGAATTTCATTCCATTGTGGTTAGAAAAGACACTTTGATTCCAATATTTTTAATTTGTTGAGACTTGTTTGGTGGCCTAACAAATGGTCTACCCTGGAGAATATTTCATGTGCACTTGGCAAGAGTGTGTATTCTGCTATTGTTGAACAAAAGCATTCTATTGGTGTCTGTTAGGTCTATTTACTAAATGTATTTTTCAAGTCTTATATTTCTTTGTAATGTTCTGTGTGTATGCTCTAATCATTATTAAAATTGGGGACTTAAAGTCTTCAAGCATGAATATTAGATTGTCTATTTCTCCTTTCAATTCTGTCAGTTTTTGTTTCGTTATTTTGGGATTCTGTTATTAAGTTCATATATATTTATAATTGTCATTTTCCTTTAAGAATTGCTCCTTTTATTATTATAAAATGTCCTTTTTTGTCTCTAATAACACTTTTTATCTAAAAGTCTGTTTTGTCCAATTGGATAACTACTCAGATTTCTTTTGTTTACTGTTAATATAGTGTATCTGTTTCTATTCTTTTACTTTCAACCTACTTGTATGTTTAAATCTGAAGTATAAGAGATAGTACATTGGTTAGATTGCTTTTTTTTTTTTAAAGAGAGAGAGAGAATTTTTTTAATATTTATTTCTTTTTTAGTTTTTTCGGCGGACACAACATCTTTGTATGTGGTGCTGAGGATTGAACCTGGGCCCCACGCATGCATGCCAGGCGAGCACGCTACCGCTTGAGCCACATCCCCAGCCCTAGATTGCTTTTTTTTAACCCATTCTCCCAATCTCTGTACTTTTATTGAAGTGTTCTATCCACTCACATTTAATGTAGTTACCCATAAGGTAGTATTTTCGTCTACAATTTTGCTGCTTGTTTTCTGTATGTCCTATGACCCTTTTCTTCATCTATTATTGTCTACTTCTGTGTACTATTTTCATTCCTTTGTCATGTCTTTTATTTATTTATTTGAGTTATTTTCTTAGTGGTTGCATGAAGGATTACAGTTAATGATTTATAATAATCTAGTTTATTTCAATAACAGTTTAACTGTAGTAGTAGAACATTTTCACCCTACATAGTTCTGTTCCCATTCCCTTCTTTCAGATTATTATCATAGAAATTGCATCTTTATACACTCACTGAATGTATAAATACATAAACTTATAATTACTGATCTGTTCAGGTGTATTTTTTCCTATAAATCATATAGGAGAAAAAGGTACAGACAAAAATATGTTTATACTCCTTTTTATAGTTGTCTATATTGTTACCTTTACCACTGATCATTATTTCTTTGTATACGTGTATACTGTTTGGCATCGTCTTGTCCAAGTCCTTACATTGGAAAACCCTTTTAATCGCTTCTTGTAGGGAAGAATTTTTTCAGTTTCCTTATGTGGGAATGTCTTGATTTCTCCTTCATTTTTGAAGGACAGGTTTGCTAGATACATAGGTCTTGTTTGACTTGGGTTCTTTTTTTTTCTGTTCAGTACTTGGGTATGCCATCTCACTGTTAATTTGGCCTCCTTGGATTCTGGTGAGAAATCAGCTATTGATCTGATTGAGGATCCCTTGTGTGTGATGAGCCATTTTACTTTTACTTCTGGTGTTTCCACGACCCTTTCCTGGTCTTTGTCTTTCAGCAGTTTATGCTGTGTCTGGGTGTGGATCTCTTTGATTTTACCTAACTTGGAGATCCTTGAATTTCTGAGAGGGGTACATTAGTGTTATCAAATTTGGGTAGTTTCAGTCCATTCCCTCTTCAAATATTCTTCTTTCCTCTTTCTCTCTCTTCTTCTAGAACACTCACTTTACACATTTCTTATACTTGTGATGTCTCAGAGCTCTCTATATTTCCGTCTATATTTCTTCATTCTCTTTGCATTTGGTTTCCCACACTGGAGAATCTCAGCTGGTCTATCCTCAGGTTTGCTTATTTCTTCTTCTACTTGTTCAGATCCGCTGTTGAGTACCCATAGTGAATGTTTCACTTCAGTTATTTTAATTTTTGGACTCCAAAACTTCCATTTGGCTATTTTCTATAACTTCTATCTCTTTATTGATACTCTCTATTTGAGATTATTCTTATACTGCCCTTTAGTTTTTTTTAGATGTGGTTTCTTTTAGTTCTTTGAACATTCTTGAAATAGCTGATGCAGATTCTTTTTCTCATAAGTACAACATCTGGATTTTCATAAGAACAGTTTCAATCGACTGCTTTTTTCCTGTTTGTGGGCCATATTTTCTTGTTTCTTTGCATGTCTCATTTTTGGGTTGAGAATCGGACAATTCAAATAATTTAATGTGGCAGCTCAGGAAATCCAGTTCCTCTTTCTCCTGAGTTTGTTGTCACAATCATTTTTTGCTGTTTACTTAGTGCGTTTTTGAACTACTTCTGAAAAGTCTATATTCTTTCTCATGTGTGGCCACTGAAGTCTCTGGTTAGTGGTCAGCTAATAATTGGACAAATATTCCCCTAGATGCCTGGAACTATTAAGTCTTTAAGTCCTTTTCAGAGAGAGAGAGTGTGTGTGTATGTGCAGGCTTGTGCTGGGGCATGCCTTCATATCCAATGGGCAGTATACAACTCCCCCTTACCTTCACTGCCTGTTTGCACAGACTCAAGGTTAGTCAGAGGCGAGAGCTTAAGTCCTTCTCACATCTTTCCTGAGCATGTGCACAGTCCTATATATGTGTGTGGCCTTCTTGATTTCCTGGGACATGTCAGAACTTTTCCAAAACCCCCTATAGTCATTCCATTCCCCCATATTTTCCTTTTAAGCTTTTTGGTCAGCTACTTTTTGTCCTGTTATTGCAGCCTCGGGCACTTAGTGTTCAACAATTGCCTCTATTTTTTTTTTTTTTTTTTTTACCA
>NW_026000051.1:4955563-4965237 GCF_001458135.2 Marmota marmota marmota
TTTTTTTTTTTTTTTTTTTGGCATGAGCCTCTGGAGAAAGATTATTTGAACGGGGTGAGCTGAGTTGGGTCAAATAAAGCCAGCTTCTATGGAACCACCTAATAGGTCAAATAATGACTATTTTCTGGGAAGGGGGCTTTGAAGATGCTCCAACCCATTCTGCCCCTTCTAATGGCTACCAGGCTGCTGGTTTTCACTGTAATTGCAGTAAAAAATGCTACTGCAGAGCTGGGAGGGGCAGACGGGAACGGGGAAGGTTAAAAGGCAATAAGGCAATAAAGCTTGCTATTCTTACTGAGATTCAGCTAGAGAACTCTTTTTTTTTTTATCTTTTATAATAAACACTGTCCAGGTTGCTGCAAGCCTTTGGTTAATTTCCAGAGTTCTGAAAAAGTTGTTTCTGACAATTTTTTGCTAGTGTTTTCATTGCTTTTATGGAGGAAGGAATTTTCCCAACGTCCTTACACTGCCATTTTTGCTGACGTCACCCTTTTTATTTCTTAGAGGGGCATAAAATAATAGTGGTCCTTGCAATTGACGACATCTTAGATTTGATAAAATATTGTAAGCCTTAGCTACAAAAAAACATAACTGGCTAACTAATGGAAGAGTCAAAAGTAATGTGACACTAAGTGTTAGACAATAAAAATGTGGGTGATGAGGATGACGTGTGAGCTATATATCTTTGATTAATGTTATTATGAAAAATGTTAGAGACATTAACTCAACTTTGTTGCACTGATTATGTTAAACTTTAAGAATAACTACCCAAATAATATAAATAGATATATAACTTAGAAACCAATTGAGGAAAAAAAGGAAAAATGATTGATTTGATGGAAGGTAAAAAAGAAAGAAGTAACAAAGAAAAAGTTAAGACCCACATAAACACAAAATAAAAGTTAGTTACAAATAAAATAATAGTTACACTAAATGTAAACAAATTAAATTCACTTATTAAAAGATGTTCAGATTGGTTTTAAAATTTAGCTATAAATGCTCTTTTCAAAGACACAATTTAAAAAATGACATGGGCCATGGCAAATGGATGGGAAGAGACATTCAGTAATAAAGAGATACTAACCTAAAGAGAACCCGGGCAGCAATGTTAGCTAAACTAACTGCAGGGGAAAAAGCAACAGTAAGAAAAGTGTGTGACGAGGAACCATAAAAAGAATTCCTAGGAACATTCAATCCTACACTGGGTAGCCTAGCATGAATTAAGCAAAAGTTAACAAATCTTTGTTTCTACTGGAAGACGTTAACACATTCAGAAGCAATGGAATAAAAAATAAATAAACCAGTAAGAATAAAGAAGATGGGAGTCTAAACAACAGAATTAACAAGCTAATTACAGCTGGGATTAGTAGTGCCCACCTTAATCCAACTCAGGAGGCTGAGATAGGAGTACCACAAGTTCAAGGCCATCCTCAGCAACTTAGCAAGACCCTGTCTTAAAATTAAACAAACAAACAAGCTAATATAAAGAACTCATGTAAAATTCTGAATGAAGCAAAAAGATAATATACATTCTCTTCGTGAAGGTGTGGAATGTCTAAACATCAACCCATTCTAACACACGAAAGAAGACTCAAAAAGTAAACAAGCTAGATATGGTGGCATATGCCTATTATACAGCTACTTGGGAGGCTGAGGCAGGAGGATCACAAGTTCAAGGCTCGCCTCAGCAACTTATTGGGGCCCTGACCAACTAAGCAAGACCCTGTCTCAAAAATAAAAATAAAAAGGACTGAGAATGTGACCCAGTGGTTGAGTGCCCCTGGGTTCAATTCCCAGTACCCAAAAAACAAAACAAAACAAAAAATAAATAAATAAATAAAAATAAACAAGATGCACTATCATGAAGACTTCATGAAATTAAGATTTAATAATAAAAGACAGAGTGGGGAAACATCTGTAAATAACTAATGGGTTAAGGAAAGGATTATAATAGCAATGAGGAATATTCACCACAAAGAACAATTAAGTTCTACATACCAAAATTTGTGTGTTTCCACCAAAGTGTACTTTATAATATTATTGCCTTAAAATACCTTTATTAAAAAAAAAAAAAAAACTAAATGAGCCAGGTGCTGTGACGCATGCCTATAATCCCAACGGTTTGGGAGGCTGAGGTAGGAGGATCACAAGTTCAAAGCCAGCCTCAGCAATTTAGCGAGGCCCTAAGCAACTTAGTGAGACCCTGTCTCTAAATAAAATATTTTTAAAAAAGAGCTGGGGATGTTACTCAGTGGTTGAGTGCCTCTGGGTTCAATCCCCGGTACCAAAAACAAAACAAAAAACCACAAATGATAAAAATAATTGAACCGAATTTTCAATCAAGAGGACAGAAAAATCAATTAGAAAAACAACAGAAATTATCAACAACATCAAAATTCAATTATTTGAAAAGACTAATAAAAGAGACAAACTCTAGCAAGACCAATGAAGGAAAGAAGAAAATTTTAAAGGAGGACAAAAAATTCAGAGATAATAGAGATTAAAAGGGTCATTTGGGGATACTTTTCTACTGTACCCCTACATTTATAAATTCTCATGAAGTAGACACCTCTTCTAGAAATCTAAAGAATGATCAATATTAGCTTCAGAAAAAAAATTAGAAAATTTAAATAGACCTATAACCACTTAAGAATTTAGCCACAATTAAACATCAGAACTTGGATTTTTTTTTTATATGTGTGATACTAAAATTCCAGGAAATAGATAACTCCTGTCTTATTGAGACTGTTTCATGAGTAGAACTGGAATGAATCCCCACCTCTACCATCTTTTCTGTGGCCAAGATAACACTGCAACCAGATTTGGAAAAAAACAGTGTGAAATGCAAAAAATGATAGCCAGTCTCACTTACGAACATAGATGAAAAAATTCCTTTTAAAATTTTGGCAAAAGGAATCTTAAAATCTATGCTAAAAATACACTGAGATTAAACTAAGTTTATCCCAGGAACATAATGCTGCTTTAATATTAGTAAATCTATTGGAACAATTCACCATATATTTAACAGATGAAAACAAAAAAAATAGTTCTTAATCTCAAAAGATGGAGAAAAACTACTTGAAATAATAATAAAATATTTAAACTCTCAGAAAACTCTATGCCCATGGAAAAATTATATTCATGGAAAAAACTTACATTTAAGGAAACTTTTTTACCTGATACAGTGAACCCACCAAAACCTACTTTAAGGGTTATGATGGTAAAATATTAGAAGCACTCCCTTTGATTTTGTACTGAAAAGAAATAAGTGGAAAGGGATAGGAAAGAAACAACATGGACATTATCTTATTTCTGTTTCTTGGGTAAACGAGTTCCAGGCAGATGGAGTAACAAGTGAAGGCGTCTTTGACATGATTTTCTACATTGAAAACCCGCCAAAAATATGCATTGGTAGGACTAAGAGGGGAATTTAGCGAGGTTACCAGATACAAGATAAATATTATAAAACCAGTGGGATCCCTATACAATAGCAGCAACTAATTAGAACATAGAATTCAAAAAGGAAAATATTTAATTCACTATGGCAGTAAAACCAATGTAACAGAAGAGACATAAGAGCTATGTGTAAGATAAATTAGAAAGTTTTGTTGGTTTAATAAAATCTGATCAAATAATATCAATAACATCTGATAAATAATATCACGAGGGTATTAAGATAACACTAGTTACTGAAACAAACCAACCCCAAATGTTTAAGGGTCAAATAGGATAAAAGTTTATTTCTGGCTGGTGTAAAATCTAAAAAAAATGGATTTCTCTGATAGTGGTCAGCTGTCCTTTTAAGGAACAATTCAGAGACCCAAGTTTCTTACAGTTTGGGTTCCCACCTTTCCAGGTCACCATGCTGGTTTGTAGCAAGATGATGAAAGGGGAAAGAGAATGAAGGGTCTTTTTTTTTTTTTTTTTTGCTTATCAAAAGAACTTGTCTCACCACAGCAAAACTAAAGGTTAAAAAGTCAAATCAATACAGGAATTTTGATTCTTGTAAGTGTAAAAAACGTTGACAAAAGATATCACAGTGCTGATTGCTATTATCATCTTTTCATTTATAGTTACAGTTGTTTATATTGTTTCTTGAAATTTCACTGAAGTTATCAAGGTTTTTATATGTCATTTTTTAATAAATATCTTAAAATTTCAACACAAATAGTGAGTGAGACCATGAAAAATATTTTAGACAGGTTGACAATATGATTCCTTATTAATTTGTCTTTGTACTGAAGTTCCATATTATTCATAATCACATGTATAAGCCAAATACAACAAATCCCTCTACAGGAATGAAATGTAAAACACAAGGTAGTACTAGAAAAGTCTTAAAAATTATACATAGTATCTCAGTGGATTTAGCAAACAAAATAATTTTGAAACATTATTTAAATGAACCCAAGCTTCATTGATTTATATACATTTCAGATAGGCCTAAGTATGTGTGGTAAATTGGTGAGACCATGATATGGAAAGGCAATCTACATGAACCCCTGAAAAGCAGTCAAGGGCAGAATTTATTTATAATCATGTCAAACATAATAGGTCAATGAAACAGAAGAGGTCCTATATTGAGCCACACATGTAGGAAAAAATGATTTTCTAGAAGGGTGCAACAGCAATTCAATGGAAAGAAGAGCCTTTTTGACAAATGGTTCTGAATATATGTAGTAAATGGGTATGGAGAAGAGAGAGCCATACCAAAAAATAGGACTTTGTTCCCCAAATCTTACCACATAATTACTAACTCAAGATAGATCAAAGACAAAAATATAAAACATAATACTATGAAATTTCTTTTTTTTCCTTTAATTTTTATTGTTGGTTGTTCAAAACATTACATAGTTCTTGACAAATCATGTTTCACACTTTGATTCAAGTGGGTTATGAACTCCCATTTTTACCCCGGATACAGATTGCAGCATCATATCGGTTACACATCCACTGTTTTACATATTGCTATACTAGTGTCTGTTGTAGAGAATGAAGGGTCTTGATGGGAGGTTTTATAAGCAGTGCCTAGAAGAAACACTTGTCTTCATTCCCATCCTTGGCCAGAACTCACTTATGTGGCCACACCAACTCACAGGGGAGTCAGAGCCTAGCTGTGTCCCAGAAACAGGAGGAAACAACTGTGGTGAAGAGCAAGCTAGTCTCTGTCACGTCTGCCATCGGTCAAGATCTCTTTTACAGATATGATCATCAGAACAGGGCTAAACAAACAGATCTCAGATCTACAGAACACAAAGCAGAGCCCAGAAACCGAGATACCCATTATGGAAAGTCTGTATATGACACGTTGACTTCATAATCAGTGGGGAAACGGGGAGCCATATACTAATTATATGGAGCTGGGACCATTGGCTACCAATATGAAAACCAATATAAAATAATAAATAATATATGGAAGGCCATAGGCAAAAATAAATTCTAGGTGATTCAAAGCCCAAATGTAAAAAACAAAAACAAAACAAAACTTTAAAATAATTAGAAGAGGGTATTAAAGGACTATCTCATGTTCTTGGATAGGGAAAGAGTCCTTCCTTCCTTCCGTCCTTCCTTCCTTCCTTTATTCTCCCTCTCTCTTTCTTGGACCAGGGATTGAACTCAGAGGCACTTAACCACAGAGTCACATCCCAGCCCCTTTTTATTTTTTATTTTGAAATAGGGTCTCGCTGTTGCTTAGGGCTTGCCACATTGCTTAGGCTGACTTTGAACTTTTTATCCTCCTGGCTCAGCCTCCCAAACCGCTGGGATTACGGGTGTGAGCCTCCACACCTAGTCTAGGGAAAGATTTCTTAAGCATGGGAGAGGGTGGGGGCCTTATCTACTCATTATGCACAGGGTCCTTGGGACCTGGCTGGAGGAGATGTGAAGGAACTGTTGTTGAATGAAACAGAGAAACCTAGTTTTGTGTAGGACCCAGCATCAGGCCCACCCAGCCTAGTACTGGACTTGCCTGGACCTGGGACTCTGCAGCCATCATAACTGTGGTGTGGATGAGGAGAAAGGGGCAATGGTGGCATTGTGGCCAGCTTGAATGTTATTCTTGCACAGACATTCTCTTTCCTCTGAGCCCCCCTTGCACTGTCCCTAAGGCTGCAGAAGACCCACCTGTAATGAGGATCAGAATTCAGGAATGTTCCACTCACTGCTTGTGGCTTTTGCATCTCCTGGCCCAGGGTGCCTGGTTGTCATGGAAACCAGAGTGCAAGAAGCGCCTGCTGGCTCCTTCCCAGGATGGGAGNAGTGGAGAGGGAGAGGGAGGGAGGGAGGGGGAGAGAGAAAGGAAAGAAGAAAAAAGAAAATAAAAAGTAAAAGAAGGAAAAAAAGGGGAGAAGACAGACAGAAAGAAAGAGGAAGGAAAGCACCAACCCAACCGTGAAGACAGATAAATCTGACTTTCCTCTCTGCTCTGTTGTTTTGTCTATCCCTGTGCTTGATTTTAAAAGTTTTTATCCAAATTACTGAAAAAGAAATTGTGTAAGTTCTCTCACTACAAAAAACAGGTATGCAAGGTGATAGATGTATTAATTAGCTTGATTTAATCAGTCCACAATGTAAACCTACAACAAAATATCATGCTGTACCTCATAAATTCATAACATATACAATTATTATTTGTCAATTGAAAGTAAAACAAAATTTGAAAATAACACTGTTTCAAATTTCAAACTGTGAAATTACTGTTCACAAAGTGGGAAAAAATATTTCCAAACTAAAAAACTATAAAAGGTTAATATTCAGATTACACAAGGAACTTTTTCAATCCACTAAGATAAAGGCAAACAGGTAGAAACATGGACAAAGGATACAAATAGTTAACATACAAAACAGGAAATGGGAAATTTCCCATAAAAAGATGCTCTATTTCACTAATAATTGAAAAAAGAAAAAAAAGATTAACAAACCATACCCTGTCACATCCTTTGAAGGTGCAGAAATTTTAAAGTCCAGCAGTATCAAGTCGTAGCAAGGATGTGAGAAGGAAGATTCTGGAACACTGCTGCTAGTTTAGCTCTTTGGAGAGCAGTTTAGAAGTACTAAAATTTGGCAATGTACACATTCCTGGACAAAGCAATTTCCCTTTTTAATATATTCACCAGAAATATTTTACTATTACAAAGAGACATGTACAAGGATGTTCATTGCAGGATTGTTTGTAATTGAAACAAAATCAGAACAGTCTGTATGTCTTAAGTAGTGGAGTACGTGAAGAGATTGTGGTATTTTCATACAGAGGGCTATTCATTGTAAAATCAGTGAAACAGAGCTACATGTATCAACATGGACAAATCTGAGAAAATAACATTGAATGAAAACAAGTTGAGAATGATTCATTCATATAAATATGCACACACAAGAGTACCGTTGGCCCTCAGTGTCAGCGGGTTCCACACCCAAGGATTCAGCCTAGGGAGGATCAAAATTATTCTAATCAATCTTGGTTCCTCCTGGGGGTGGGTTAGGAGGTAGGTTAGGAAAGAGAGGAATGTGAGCTCCCCTAGAGGCCAAAAGAATTAAGGTTGGTGAGTCTCCAAAGTTCTTTCCCGTGGGAGCAAAATAACAAAAAGAAAAACAATGACTTCCAGAGCACTTTTTCTTAAAGTCTTTTTTATTGGTGCATTGTAATTATACACAATAGTGGCATTTGTTGTTACACATTTGTACGTGAACATAATAGAACAATATAATTTGGTCAATTTCATTTCTAAGGACAACTGTGAAGAAATGGTGTGCTCAAAGTCCTAAACTGGGGGCAGGGGTGTCAGAGTCAGGATTCAAACCCAGGTCTGTCAGATTCCCAGAGCACTGCTCTTAATCATATGCCATGGGCAAACCTTGCTTGGGTCATTAAATACCCCCTTAGGGTATAGCCCCAACTGGTCCCCCTTCCTGCCTGCCTGTGACACAGGGAGATTGTACATTTCTCCAAGCACCCAGAGCTCTGCATGGTGATGAAGATGCTGGTGATGGCTTCCTGCCTTTTTTCTTACTGTTGCCCTCCCTGCCCTGCTTTCTACCAAATCCATGCAGCTCTGCAAAATGTATAGTACTGTTGGTTACTTACCTCTCTGGTTCCCCCCATCAGCTATGTGTTCCCACAGGTTCCCAACTCACTCATCTCTGTATCCCTAGCTGATGAATAAATTGAGGGTATGAGTGCACACCCAGAGTGAATGAATGAATGGTAATGGTGATGGGAATCAAATGGTAGCAGTGCAGTAAAGAGGGATGTGGTGCCTGTAACCATAGTAACAGTGATGTTGCTGAGTGATAGTGCTAAGATGGTAACCATGGTAACACTGATGGCAAGGACTGTTTAGACCTTACTGGCCTCACAGCTGCCCCAGTCCATGCCAAGCCAGACCTGTTTAATGGATCAATAAGATGATGAACACATCTGGCAGCTATTGTCCAACCCCTGTTCCAAGACCCCTGCCCGGGACTGAGCTTCACAGGGGTCACAGTCTCCTCTTGCATGATCCAGAAGGTTCAAGAGCACTTTTTTTTTGGGGGGGGGAAGTGACCAGCCTGCCTGGATGTGTGTCCATGGCAGGGAGGAGGCAGTGTTATGGGCAAATGGGTAAGGGTGATTTGCCTAAGAACAGAGCCTCGGTCTGTAAGTGCTAGGGTGCTAGGAGGTGTGAAGCCGCTATGTTAGGGAAGAGGGACAGTTTCAGTTTCCTAAGTGCGTGAGGGGCACAGCCAGGGGACACTGTGTGTGTGTGTGTGAGAGAGAGAGAGAGAGAGAGAGAGAGAGAGAGAGAGTCAGAATGCCTCGTGTGTGGCCGCAGTGCGGAGTTTCTGGGAGGGGCGCCGCAGGACGTGTGTGAGTGTGTGTGTGTGTGTGAGTGTGTGTGTGTGTGTGTGTACACGCGCGAGGGGGCGGGTCCGGGGTGGGGGCGGAGCCCCCTCCGTCTGTCCGTCGGTGCCCGAGGGGGAGCTCCGCCCCATCCATCACCCGGAGCGCGGCGAGCGGGCGGATATCACGGTGTCACGGCGGCTCGGCTCGCAGATCTTATCCTCTTCATTTCCGCCCGAGCCGAGCCCGCCCGCGCCGGTTCCCTGAAGGCTCCATCCATCACGGGGGGACAGACGGGGCGGGGAGGGGGCTCGCAGACGGCGCGAGGAGGGCGGGGCGGCAGGAACCAGACCTACCAGCGGACACTCGAGAAAGGCATGGGGACAAGTTGGGGGCGATTTCTGGGCCCGTTTTCCACGTGGGGGAGGGGACGCTCCCTGCCCTGGAGGGGGAGAGGCCCAGCTTCTGCCCCGCGGGGGCTCTGGCTGGCGGTTGGCCGGGGTCCACGTCCCGGCGTGGACCTCGCTCTCCCGGGCTGGGGACAGCGCGAGGGCAGCGGGTGTTTCCCCCGTCCAGGGAGGGTGTGGAGCGCGGGGCCGGCACCTGGACCCTCCGGGCGCCCCGGGGCGGGCGGCGCGGGCGGGAGAGCGCCCCGGGGGGAGGCCTTATTTCATTTCCCCGCGCTGCTGAGGTTTCTGCGAAGTGTCTCTCTCACCTCTTTAAATTTTACGGCGCTTGGCCCGTGGCCGCCGGCCCCGCCCCGGGGAGGAAGCGGGTGCGGGGTCTGGGAGCCTCCCGGGTCGAGGGTGGCCCCGCCAGGCAGGGCGTGGGTCAGGCCCGGGAGCGCCCGGGACCTGCC
>NW_026000051.1:4966443-4987227 GCF_001458135.2 Marmota marmota marmota
CCTCGCCGCGGCTCGGCCAGGCCCCGCCCCTTATCCCCCTCCCCCGGCCACACCTCCCTCCTCCTGCCCCCACCAGGGAGTTTGGGGAGTGGGGTGGGAGAGGGATTGTGGAAGAGGGAGTAAGAGGGACAGAAATGAGACCGGCCTCGGAGCCCCAGGTGACACTTCCCAGGCTTCCCCAGAGTCAGGGTCAAGTGTACTAAGCCGGCCAGGCATCGTCTCTGGTTGCCAGTGCTCAAACTGGCACCTGCCTGGAGACCAGGTTGGGGGCTGGAGAAGAAGGGAAGGCTTGGATGTGGGCAGGAAAGGAGTGTGGCCTGGAGGGGGGAAGGAGAGGGCTGAGGGAGAAGGGTGTGTGAACCGAGGGCTCGAGGGAGGGGTGTGGGGGGAGGCGGTGTGAGCAGAGGGCTGGGAATATCAAGTACCCGCTTGAGTACCTCTCATACAGCCCAAGGCTGACTGGCCAGTCAGGGTAGAGTCAGGATTTGAACACATGCCGACTCCAGAGCCACCGTTCTTAGATTTCTAGTCACCAACTCAATTCCACTACAATTCCCTTCCCATTAATGCAGCCCCAATCTGCAGAACCCCAGAGCCACACACATGACTTTGTGACGTGCATGAAACCTGAACAAGGACAGAAGTGTGGCTCCACTGGCCTGGGGGACAAGGGGCAGTGACTCAGCGACTCAGCAGTGGGAGACACCAGGCACCTCGGATGCTCCCTGCAGAAGCTGTGGGACTCTGCGGCTGGTGCAGTTCAGTTGTGTGGCAGAGGCCAAGCCTACAGCCTTGCAGCCTGCTAGAAGCCTCAGGGCTGAAGAAGGCTCTGGAGCATTCTTTTTCTCTATTGACCAGGAAGAGAAATGTCCTGGATATCACACTTGGGGGAGCTCGACCACTGATGTCTTATGAGGAAAACTAGTCACCTCCACTTGACCTGGTGAGGGCTGTTCTGACTGCCGTCTCCCTGCCCTGCTCCTTGGTTCCCGCCCTGGTCCATGCTCACATGCTTCTCATAGGCAGTTTCTCCCCAAGTCCTGTCCATCTGCCCTTCTGAACACCCCTTAAATCTGTCCCCTTCTCTCTTTTCCCTGCAACCACAGTCATTGTCTTCTGGTTCCTATGGTCTCTCCTCTGTATTATTAAAACAGGCTCCTTGCTGAGGACCACAGGGCCCTGTTGTACCTTCATGCAGTCACCAGAGCCCACCACTTGCAGGATAAAGCCTAAGTTCACAGCTGCTTGTTCAAAGGCCCTTTGATCTCTGAGGAGCCTTCCTTCTTTGGCCACCTTTCCTGCTTTCCTCACCTCATTTTTCTACAAGGAATGAGCTTTCATGCCTCTGAGCCTACCACACTGTGGTTCCCCTGCCTGGAAAGCTCTTCCCTTCCTTATCTAGGCCAAGTCCTCATTGCCCTTCCAGGCCCAGCTCAAATATCCCTCTGCTGCAAGTCTTGTTGGGGGCATTCACTCAACTGTGCTCTCATGGCCTCTGTACCCTCTTTGTCCCTTGGTGAAATTGGCTGTTAAAGATAATCTTGCTCACGGAGAGTGGGGGCCTGTCATCCCATCTACTCTGGAGGCTGAGGCAGGAGGATCACAAGTTCAAGGCTAGCCTGGGCAACTTAGGGAGACCCTGTCTCAAGGTTAAAGTAATAATAATAATAATAATAATAATAATAATAGGGTTAGGGATGTGGCTTAGTGATAGACCAGCACCAGAGAGATAGGTTCCTGAGGGTGGGGGCCTTATCTACTCATTATGCACAGGGTCCTTGGGACCTGGCTGGAGGAGATGTGAAGGAACTGTTGTTGAATGAAACAGAGAAACCTAGTTTTGTGTAGGACCCAGCATCAGGCCCACCCAGCCTAGTACTGGACTTGCCTGGACCTGGGACTCTGCAGCCATCATAACTGTGGTGTGGATGAGGAGAAAGGGGCAATGGTGGCATTGTGGCCAGCTTGAATGTTATTCTTGCACAGACATTCTCTTTCCTCTGAGCCCCCCTTGCACTGTCCCTAAGGCTGCAGAAGACCCACCTGTAATGAGGATCAGAATTCAGGAATGTTCCACTCACTGCTTGTGGCTTTTGCATCTCCTGGCCCAGGGTGCCTGGTTGTCATGGAAACCAGAGTGCAAGAAGCGCCTGCTGGCTCCTTCCCAGGATGGGAGGAGTGGGCTGTGAGCTGCAGTCAGTCTGCTGAGCTGGTGCTGAACCGGCAGGCAGCTAGTGCTGCACTGCTCTGGGTCGGACTGTGTCACCTCCTTCCTTCCCCAGCAGGAGCTTGTGTCCTGGAGCACTGGCTAAGAGTGCAACCCTCCTGTGTTTGTCAGCTTTTTTGTTACTGCCACCAAGATACCTGACAAGAACAACTTGGAAAGTTTGTTCTGGGTTCAGGGTTTCAGAGGTTCAGTCCAGGGTCAGCCGACTCCTTGCTGTGGACCCGAGTTGAGGAAGAACATCATGGCTGAAGGAATGACAGAGGGAAACTGCTCAGTTCCCGGCAGCCAGGGACAGCATGTAATTCCCAAAGCAAGGCCCCTCATGACTTCTTCCTCCAGTCATGTGCCACCTGCCTATAGCTGCCACCCAGTAACCCATTCAGATTATTAATCCATCAGACAGATAATCCACTGACTAGGTTACAGCTCTCATAGACAAATCATTTCACCTCTGAACATTCCTGCATTATCCTTAAACTTTTCAGGAGACAGCTCATATCCAAACCATAACACCTCCAAACACACTTCTCCTTTGTGGGCAGCAAACCTCTGGTTAAATACTTGGGCTCTGAAGTCAGAGAGCAAGGGTTCTAGTCCTGACTCTGCCACTGGTTGGCTGTGTAGTCTCAAGCAAGACATTTAATTCCCCAGCCTCAGTTTACTCATCTATGGAGTGGGGATAATAAAAGCACTATGGGATTTCCCACTTTTGGCAAGATTAGGGAAAGTGATCTCATTAAAATCAACTAAATGGAGCTGGGGTTGTAGCTCAGTGGTGAAGCGCTTGCTTAGTACATGTGAGGCACTCGGTTCAATCCTCAGCACCACATAAAAATAAATAAGCAGGGCTGGGGATGTGGCTCAAGCGGTAGTGCGCTCGCCTGGCATGCGTGCGGCCCAGGTTTGATCCTCAGCACAACATACAAATAAAGATGTTGTGTCCGCCGAAAACTAAAAAATAAATATTAAAATTCTCTCTCTTTAAAAAATAAATAAATAAATAAGCAAAGGTCTTGTGTCCATCTACAACTGAATGTTTTTTTTTTTTTAAAAGACAACTAGATGCTGCATGAATTATAAAAGCAAAGCAAAACAAACCATTATTCTTCACATGTTGCTGGGCTTGCTAGAAAGTAAGGAAAAACTCCAAGGACTAAATGCCTTCTGCCAAAAAAAAAACATGGCAAGATAGCTTAAGCATGGAGTGGTGACTAACAGTAAACAGGAAAGTCGGGCTAAATGTTGCAAGAAACACTGCGACAGGCATGGTGAGTCTAAGCCAGAGGCAAGAAAAGAGTATTGAACTGGAGTCTCTCGCATTGAGCCAGAGTCTCTTGAAGATGGTTAAAGTAGTCCCAGCTAATAGCAGACCCTGAATCCTGGCAGGAGCAAAAGCAAATGCACTCAGTAATGTACTTCCAATTTAGGTTTCCAGGATTCTCGTGGATTAACTTTAACAAAATATGAGCTCCCAATCAGTGATCACCAAACTACAGGGAAACAAATCAAGATGAATGAGAGTAAGCAAAAAACAATACTTCAGCAACTGGAATTTCCAAATACAAAATATAAAAATAATCATGTAGAAAAGGTTTGAAGAAATGCAAGTTGGAATCATACTCATAAGTGAATGAATGTAGAATAAGAACATTCAAAAATGACCAGGAAGATTTGAAAATAAACCAAGAAGAACTCATGCAAATGAACATTATAATTGACAGCATAAGAATCTTATCAGATGGATTAAATAACAGAATGTATGCAACTTAAGAGACATTCATGAATTAGAAAACAGATCTGCAGAAGGTACCCAAGGTACAAAACAAGGAAAGGAGATGTAACACATGGGTGGAGATTAAGAAAGCAGAGGCCTTGAGAAAGTTAATTATGTACCCAGACCCATAAAGAACAGAGACAGCAAGGGGGAGCTGATATTTGAAGAGAGTTTGGCTGAGAACTTTTCACAGCTTAGAAGAGACTTGAATTCACACATAGATACATTGTAATAGATTTACAGAAGACCAAAAATCAAGAGCACTTAACAGCAACAAAGAAAAGAAACAAATTCTTTTGTAGCCATTGAGAGTGACTGCAGACTTACCAACAGCCACAATAGAAATCCCTAAGAAATGGGAAAATATCATTTTAAGTTATTAAAATAAATAATTTAAATTAATATTTAAATAAATAATTTAATTATTTTAAATGACTAAATTATATACAATAATGATCAATATCAAATAATGAGACAAGATAATTATCAACCTAGATTTGTATACTCAGTACAGCTATCATTTAAGAATGAAAATAAAATAAAGTCATCTTTGCAGGGATCCAATCTGAGGGAATTTATCACTGTAAAAGTAAAGGAAAATGCCCCCTAGATAATGCTGGTATGTAAGAAGAAATGGTGATGAAAGGAGTTGGTGTGTAGGTTAAAAAAAAAAAAGTAAAATTATATCAATAGTAATAGTAATGTTTGTACTATAATAATAATAATGCTTACAAAAGGGAAGAATTCAAATACTGGATGTCAATTATACAAGTCGGAAGGGTGATTGTAGTTAATGTGGCTGAAGGTCTTTGTGCTCTTTAGGAATTTTAGACTCCTTAAAATTGCCAAGGTGAGGTTTCCAGAGTAATTGTTAGAAGAACAGCAAAGGAGTGTGCCACTGATGATTCTGTCGAGGAACAGAAAAGGGATGAAAAGGGAAAACCTTCAATTTCAAAAAAATTTTAAAAGAAGAAACAAGAACCATGATAAAGATGAATGAAAGATCAATGAAAAATAAAAAAATCACAAAGTTAGGTGGCATATAAAAGTCTCACAATTTTAGAGATTAATAAAAAGGGCTGAGGATGTAGCTCAGTGGTAGAGCACCCCTGAGTTCAATATACAGTAATGAGGATAAGATAAAATAGATTAATATGTGGCTAAACTTTTAAAGACTCAACAGATACAAGGCATAAATGATTGACATTAAGAATGGGAAAGAGGCTGGGGTTGTGGTTTGGTGGTAGAGCCCTTGCCTAGGTTCGATCCTCAGCACCATGTTAAAATAAACAAACAAACAAATAAATAAATAGGGTATTGGGTCCATCTACAACTAAAAAAATATTTAAAGAAAAAAGGAATGGGAAAATAAGATTGCTATAGAAGAGTATAAAGATAAAAAAGAGAATATCCTCTATAGATTTGCATTAACATATTTAAAAACAGGCAAAATGGACACATTCCTTGAAACATATAACTCTTTAAAGCTGACTCAAAAGAAAAAATAAAAATGAATAAAAAATGCAAAAGGGGGAAAATCTGACTCAAGAAAAAATAAAAATCCTGAATTGTCTCTTAACTGCTAAACATAACTGAAGTGGTTATTTAAATATTTCCTCATAAAAAAACACCAAGCCCAGATTAGTTCAAACTTTCAGAGAACAGATATTAAAATTTATTCCAACCCATCCAGGGAATAGGAAAGAGGGGACACTCTACAGCTCACTTTGAGAACCACATAACCTTATTACTCACACCAGGACAACTTCAGTCCTGTGCTTAGAAAAAAATCAAGAACAAATAGCAGGGTTAGGGGTGTAGCTCAGTAGTAGAGTGTTTGCTTAGCATATGTGAGGCTCCATCCCCAGCAGAGCAGGAAAAAAATAAAAGTGGAAAACTGAAAAAGTATTTTTAAAAATATATTTATACATGAGTGTTTAGCATTTGACATATTATATGTCAATAAAGATTGTTAATGATAATATATAATGTTATAATAGATAATTATAATCATGTAAAAAAGGTTTGAAGAAATGCAAGTTGGAATCATACTCATAAGTGAATGAATTTAGAATAAGAACATTCAAAAATGACCAGGAAGATTTGAAAATAAACCAAGAAGAACTCATGCAAATGAACATTATAATTGACAGCATAAGAATCTTATCAGATGGATTAAATAACAGAATGTATGCAACTTAAGAGACATTCATGAATTAGAAAACAGATCTGCAGAAGGTACCCAAGGTACAAAACAAGGAAAGGAGATGTAACACATGGGTGGAGATTAAGAAAGCAGAGGCCTTGAGAAAGTTAATTATGTACCCAGACCCATAAAGAACAGAGACAGCAAGGGGGAGCTGATATTTGAAGAGAGTTTGGCTGAGAACTTTTCACAGCTTAGAAGAGACTTGAATTCACACATAGATACATTGTAATAGATTTACAGAAGACCAAAAATCAAGAGCACTTAACAGCAACAAAGAAAAGAAACAAATTCTTTTGTAGCCATTGAGAGTGACTGCAGACTTACCAACAGCCACAATAGAAATCCCTAAGAAATGGGAAAATATCATTTTAAGTTATTAAAATAAATAATTTAAATTAATATTTAAATAAATAATTTAATTATTTTAAATGACTAAATTATATACAATAATGATCAATATCAAATAATGAGACAAGATAATTATCAACCTAGATTTGTATACTCAGTACAGCTATCATTTAAGAATGAAAATAAAATAAAGTCATCTTTGCAGGGATCCAATCTGAGGGAATTTATCACTGTAAAAGTAAAGGAAAATGCCCCCTAGATAATGCTGGTATGTAAGAAGAAATGGTGATGAAAGGAGTTGGTGTGTAGGTTAAAAAAAAAAAAGTAAAATTATATCAATAGTAATAGTAATGTTTGTACTATAATAATAATAATGCTTACAAAAGGGAAGAATTCAAATACTGGATGTCAATTATACAAGTCGGAAGGGTGATTGTAGTTAATGTGGCTGAAGGTCTTTGTGCTCTTTAGGAATTTTAGACTCCTTAAAATTGCCAAGGTGAGGTTTCCAGAGTAATTGTTAGAAGAACAGCAAAGGAGTGTGCCACTGATGATTCTGTCGAGGAACAGAAAAGGGATGAAAAGGGAAAACCTTCAATTTCAAAAAAATTTTAAAAGAAGAAACAAGAACCATGATAAAGATGAATGAAAGATCAATGAAAAATAAAAAAATCACAAAGTTAGGTGGCATATAAAAGTCTCACAATTTTAGAGATTAATAAAAAGGGCTGAGGATGTAGCTCAGTGGTAGAGCACCCCTGAGTTCAATATACAGTAATGAGGATAAGATAAAATAGATTAATATGTGGCTAAACTTTTAAAGACTCAACAGATACAAGGCATAAATGATTGACATTAAGAATGGGAAAGAGGCTGGGGTTGTGGTTTGGTGGTAGAGCCCTTGCCTAGGTTCGATCCTCAGCACCATGTTAAAATAAACAAACAAACAAATAAATAAATAGGGTATTGGGTCCATCTACAACTAAAAAAATATTTAAAGAAAAAAGGAATGGGAAAATAAGATTGCTATAGAAGAGTATAAAGATAAAAAAGAGAATATCCTCTATAGATTTGCATTAACATATTTAAAAACAGGCAAAATGGACACATTCCTTGAAACATATAACTCTTTAAAGCTGACTCAAAAGAAAAAATAAAAATGAATAAAAAATGCAAAAGGGGGAAAATCTGACTCAAGAAAAAATAAAAATCCTGAATTGTCTCTTAACTGCTAAACATAACTGAAGTGGTTNTAAACATGTAAAGTGAAAGTCAAAAATTTAGAATTTAAGAAGAAAATATAACAGACTGTCTTACTGACTCAGGGAAGATTTCTGTAAATAAGACAAAAATTAAAAGCACCAGCCATAAAAAATAATGCTAGGGGCTGGGCTGGGGCTCAGTGGCAAAGCACATGTCTAGCATGTGTAAGGCACTAGGTTTGGTTCTCAGCACCACATATAAATAAATAAAATGAAGGTCCATTGACAACTTAAAAAAAAAGTACTGCTAACTTAAGCTCCATTAAAATAGAAAACTTGTATTCCTCCAGAGGCCGCAAAAAGAGGGGGGAGGGGACCCACACTGCAGCTGGAACTATTTGTAACATATATAAAGTGCAAAGGGTTTGTATTCAGAATAATAAAAAACCCCAAAACCTCCTAGTAGTAAATGAGAAAAAGAGATAACTCAAGGAAAATTGAATAAAAGACATAAATAGGTTTTTCACAGAAAAAAAAAAAACAGAGAATATGCAAATGAAAAGCTGTTCAAAGTCTGTGAGGGAGCAGCAGATGAGGATGACTTCAGGAAGATCAAAATTGAGAAGGGTCATCAAGGATGGGTGAAGATGAGAATGCTTACTAAGTGCTAGTGGAACATAGATTAGGAAAATCACTTTGGAAAACACTGGTTTCTGTATGTACCGCGTTGACCCTGTGTACACCCTGGCCACTGAATCAGGTTAGGTGTTGGAAATATTCTGGCACGTGTGCACGGTAGGCAGTCCACTCTAGTGGAGAGCCAGAAAGAACCAGAGAGCTGCATTGGCAAAATGCGTAAATAAGTGGAATATTATACAGCCTAGTGAATAATGACTAATGCAACAATGTGGGTGTACGTTGGAAGTAATCTTGAGTTAAAAAAAAAAAAGAAAAAGAAAAAGAACTGGCAGAAGACTGCACATAGTATGACCTCACTTGTATAAAACTCAAAAACAAGCAAAACTGAAGAGTATAGAGTTTTAGGGAATCAGGAGTTCATTTTTAAAAATCAAGATGATGATAAAGATATTGATTATCACCAGGTGCAGCAGCACATGCCTTGTAATCCCAGCAACTTGGGAGGCTGAGGCAAGAGGATCACAAATTTGAGGGCAACCTCAGCAACTTAGTGAGATCCTGTCTTGAATTACAAAACAAACAAAAAATACTGGGGGTGCACTCAGTGGTAGAGCATCCCTGGATTTAATCTCTAGTACCACAAACAACATCAACAACAACAAAAAAGGATAGTGATTATCTTAGGGGACAGGGCAAGGAGATGTGAGGGGTGGATTCCACAAGAAGGCTCAATGGTTTTGGCAATATTCTAGTGTGTAAGGTTGGTGAGTTCCTAGATGTTTATTTTATTATGCTTCATAATTCACACCAGTTGTGCATTTCAAGTATGTACCAAATATGATAAAAATTATAAATGAACTCCATTTATATACACCTTAAAACAACAACAACAAAAAAGAAACAGCTAAAGAGGACAAAGAAGATTGTGAAATAAAAATCTGGACAAAGATGAAGATTAGTTGATTAAAGTGAAATAAAAAAAAAGATGTGGGAGCACCCAAATTATGGTCAAAGTGGAATTCAAGGCCAAACAGCAGAAAAGGGACGTCATTTAATAAAGAACTATGCATTCCCTGAGCAGGAGAAAGCAATAAAAAACCTTGTTGTACCAAACGACACAGCAGCCAGCTCTGTAAAGCAAACACCCAGGAAAAGCAACTCTCGATATTTTGTCTTGTTGGGCTGGGGTAGTGGCTCAGTGGTAGAGTGCCTGCCTAGCATGTGTGAGGCACTGGGTCAATCCACATAAAAATAGATAAATAAAATAAAGGTATTGTCCATCTACAACTAAAAAAAAATATTTAAAAAAAAACATTTTGTCTTGCTGTTTTTCCGGCTCAGCACAGACAGCCCTGCTGGAGGGGGTGGTGCTGGCCAAGCCCCTGCCTGAGCAGCACCCCGATTGTGAGGAGCTCCCTCCTTCTTCAGTGATATGGAAAGGGCCATGGAATGTGGCCAGGCTCCCAGGGGTCCCAGTCTGGCCCTGTCCCACCCCCAGCCCCAGTTCTGCCTGTGGCTGATCCTGCTTCTCATGGGTCAGCCCCACTGCATCCTGCCTCCTCTCCCACCTGCCTGATGTCCCCCAACTTTCTAGGATTGGATATACCCCATGCCCTTTCCTGGGAGAAGGGGGCTTTCATCTGTGACAGTGCTCCCTTTCCTTCCAACCATATAAAGCGTCTCTCCATCTTGGGCTGCTGGCAGTGTGACCCCAGCAAGTCCCCACCTCTCTGAGTTCTGCCTCTCCCCTCTGAACAGCACAGCAAGGGGGTATGGATGGTGCCCATGGGAGGCTGGGCTGGGCCAGGACAAGGAGGGCGTCTCTCTGGCCATCCACCTCCTTCTCCTGGCTTCTCTTGTCATGTCCGAACCAAATCACTGGCCTGTGCCCAGGGAGCAGCTGAGGCCGGGCCACACCTCTCAGCCCTGTGCTCAGTGCTCACGCTGGTTCCTCCCCTGTCCCTAAGGCCCCTCCAAGGCGCTCCTTGGCTTGGAGCCTGGGTGTTGAAGCCTGCTCCGCCTCTCAGAAGGGCAGAGTTGAAGAAAATCTGGGGCTTTTCCCGGCTTTCCTTCTAGGCAGAGTTGCTTGTTCACACTGTTAACCTGCTCTCGGGAACTGCCACTCACTAGTTCTGTGGCCTTGAACAAGCTCCTTCACCCGTCAGAATGTCAGTGTCTTCATCTATGTGATGGGGACAATGCTACTACTGCCTTGAGTGAAAATTAAATGAGATCATGCCTGAAATCACCAGCCCAAGTAAGTACTCAACACAGAGCAACTATTAGTGTGTGGTCGTCGCTATTATTATTACTAGGTGCTGGAATTTTAAATAAGCAAAAATATGGATGCGGTGAGATGCCTTCTGATACACTTGAGACTTGCTAAGTTTTTGCAGAGCCATGATCCCAGGTTTTTGCTACTTTTGGGATGGGCAGAACCAGATTATTTGCTCGTGAGTAATTGAGCACCAGTGATTCCCCTTTTCAATTAAACTCTGTTGCATGTGAAAACCCTCTTGCCTATCTGTCCTGTGGCCCGGCCACCCAGTTCCAGCTGTGGGTAGGCAGAGGGGTTTCTCCTCCGTGTGTGTGGGACCAGAGGGACCCCGCCTGGCAGGTGTTCATGGCCACCAGAGCTGAGATGGCAGGGATTTTTGCAGTGATGATATGCGTTGTGCACTGTATTGACAATGTATTTTACATCATCGATCATCGTTTTCATTTGTTCTTGGGAAACCCCTGACGACTGTCTGCTTGGGCACAATCCACAGAGAAAATGCCCCAAACCATGCTGACTCGTCCGTACCAACTCAAAATTTGGGTGACAGGTAAAATCTCCACAACCCCTAAAAAGTGGGGTGTTGTTGAAAATGGTGGGGGTTTGCTAATCTTTGGATATGGTTTGAGCATGTCCCCCAAGGGTTTATGTTTGGTCCTTAAGGTGACACTGTTGGAAGGTGATGGCACCTTTAAGAGGAGGGGCCTAATGGGAATGATTTAGGTCATGGAGGGCACTGTCCTTGGAAGGCACTGATATAATCCTGGAATGACCCTGGTTAGTTCTCACAAGAGGGTTTTTATGAGTCAGATTGACCCTCCCTGAGCTCTGGCTTCCTGTCTCGTCATGTGATCTCTCTCTTGCTTGTTCACACTGTTAACCTGCTCTCGGGAACTGCTAGGATGCCATCTTCCATGAGACCCTTGCCAGAACCGTTACCATGCTGTTTTTGTACTTACAGTCTCCAAAACGATGAGTTGGATTAACTTCTTTCTTTAAAGTATCTGGCCTCAGGTATTTTGTTATAGTAACAGCAAACAGGACTAATACAGAAGGAGAAGATACCTAGGCCATTAGTGTGCTCTGTTGAGAATCATCTTGGTTACTTTTTTTTTTTTAGCACTTACTTTTATGTCAGAAATTTGGAAATATTATCACATTTATTTACTTAATAACTGAAAACGGTGTGGGTTTTTGTCATGACTCTGGTGACAAGTGAGAGACTCAAACTAGCTTGAGCAATAAAGGGCTTTAGTGGCCATTTACTTATTACCCCCTTAGTGCCTCCATAAACAGAGATCTTCCAGACCGCCTCTGCCCCTCTTTCTCTTACATTCTGCCTGTGGATTGGCCACAGTCCCTAGGGCTCCCCTTCATGGGCAGGAATATGGCTGTGAGCATCTATATCACTGTGATCCAAGCTTTGCCCTTCTCAGAACACCACAGGGCAGGAATTTTGACCACAGACTCAAGCCTGCTGACACACAAGGACAAGCTCCCAACCTCCCAGGATGTGATGCCTTTCCTGACATGGCCCCTATGGAGCCCCTGTCCACCTATCTGCTGTCGGCTTCCAAGAAGGGGAGCGCTGGGGTCACAGGAAGCTTCCAGGCCTAAACGGGTGTGGGAGGGCTCACCATTGCCAGATCCGCTGCTCTACAGTGGTGAATCGCAGCGACTGAAATGGTCAGAATGAAACACTGACCCTGGGTCAGAGGCTCCCAGCTGTGATCTGCTCTGGGAGGTTACTTAACATCTCTGAGCCCACTCTCCTGTCCTGCAAAATTCGAAGACTCATATCTACTGCCGGGGCTGCGGTGGGGGATGCACGGTCTCATCTGTGTCAGCATGCACATGGTGTCAGCATGCACATGGTGGCCAGCAGTGGCTCTCTCCTTCCCTCTGGCCTTCTTTAGAAGCCTCCGCCACGCCCCCACCTTCAGCATCTCCAAGCGAGCGCCGCCGCCTGGGCTCTCACCTGCCCGACTCCCGATCGCCACCTCGTGGTCATGTAGGTGACTGCAGGTTTAGTGCCGAAATTCAAAATTCAAACCAAGCCCTGATCTGTCTTGGGGATTTTGTAACAAAACGCCCCAAGGTTCGAAAAGGAGGTGAGAAATGAAAGTGGAGTGCGGCCCATGAAAAGCCACCTGGATGTTATGCTACAGAAGGGAGATGCGCCAGGAGCTGCCTGCCAGATTCTGTGCTGAGAGTTTTTTTGTGCATCACAGTTGCTGATCAGAGTTTTCCAAATGAAGAAATAGCAACTCTTGGGACCCTGATGGGGCACACCAAAGGTCTCAAGAATTGAAATGCACATTTTCTTTATCTAGAGAGTGGGTACCGAAGTTTTTGTTTGATTATTCCTGTTCAGGCCATAAATATGTACTTTAGACAATACCTAGGCTCTTGTATTATTCAGTATTTCTTAGTGTGCTGACTTGATTCCCAGCTGAACTGCAGAACAGGATGTGCCAGGCATCCCTTCCTGCCTGATTGACCCTGGTGTGTCCTGCCTGGGGCACAGGCAGCACCAGGGATCTCACCTCCTGCCATGCCTGATCTTCAGATTCTAAATTCATCCTGGGTGTGACCCCCTTCTCCATTCTTGCAGCTCCCACCTCTGAGCCTTTATTCCAGCTATTCCTTCTTCCTGGATGACCTTCCCGTCTCTGCTTGCTCCACCTTGACCTATCTTAGAAGGCTGAGCCCGATGCTCCCTCCTCCAGGAGGGGTTCCCTGATTTCCCAAGCATGACTGATGAGCCCACCCTGCTTTGAGCCCTTTACATCTTCCTCAAAGCTCCCTGCTCTGCCCAGGTGGATGTGGGTCATGGGGTAAAGAGCAAAGGAGGTGAGCAATCCAGGGGCTGCCTCCCCTATTCCCTTGCCTGAGACTTGTCATGAGACTTTAACCTTTCCTGAGGTCAAAGCCAGGAACAGAATCCCAGTCTGTGAGTGTCTGGGGTTAAGATCTGTCTGGGGGACATGGTGGCTGAGACAGAAGGATCACAAGGTTAAGGCCAGCCTTGGCATCTTAGTGAGGCCCTAAGCAACTTAGTGAGACCCTGTCTCAAAAAAATAAAAAGGACTGGAGATGTGGCTCAGTGGTAAAGTGCCCATGGGTTCAATTCCCAGTTTAAAAAAAAAAAAAAAAATCTGCCTGACAGAGAGCCTGGGGACATTTAGAAGCAAAATCTGGCCCTAAAAAGAGGGACTCTGGGGACAGGCCTCCTCCTGTGTCCTCTCTTGTGCCCAGGGACTCAGCCTGTATTTCCTCCCCCATCTCCTGCCTTCAACTTCTGGGCTGGGGGCCGGGGAGAAGATAGGCAGGTGCCAGGAGAAATGGATTAGCACAGCCCCTACCCCGAGCATATTTTAGTGACAGGATTTTAAATGGTTGCTTTAGGCAAGAGAGTTGGCAGCCCACTGCTAGTGAGGGGTGGAGTGTGGAGGGCCCTCCCATGAACCCAGGCCTGGGGCGTGGACACCAGCGCTTGGTTTAGTCCAGCCTCTGCTGTGAAGTCTGAGCTGGGCCACTTAGTTTCTCTGAGCCTCAGTGAGGCACTCTGGAGGTAGGAGAGTTTCCTTGTCCCCAGGTCCCTGGACCTGACCTTGGGGGATCAGCTCACAGGGCTGTCTTGGGGACAGCTTGAGGTGGTAGCCCAAGACCAAGGATTTGCAGCCAAACTTTGCTTCCAATCCTGGTTCTTCTACTCCCGTTGGTTTTATCATATTGAGCTGGTCACTTGCTCCTTTGACTCTTGGTTTTCCCTACTGAGTGGGGTCCTGCCTCTCAGGGTTGCCAGGGGCTCCAGTGAAGAAGTAAGTTGAAGTCCCTGGAGCCAAGTGGCTGCCTGAATCACCCACTGTGAACAGGGAGCCCGGAAGAGGCCGAGGGTGACGCTGCCTCTAGGGGGCGCTGGCACTCACTGGCAGAGGGAGAGACCCTGAAGGTGGTTTCAGGTGGTCCCCACCACGGGAAAGGGGAAGTCTGCCAAGGAGCGGTCAGAAGGAGGGTGAATGAGAGGATGTAGGATATCAGGTCTGTGGACATGAGACCCACTGGCGTAGACGCACAATGAGCTACCCATGTGCAGACATACGAACATCTTCTCCAACACCTGGGGGACATCAGCCTCTCCTCTTGCACCCCATCTCAGTGACCAGTGACCAGGACGTTACCTCCGCCAGTCAGCCTCATCTCATCCCCTCCTGGCCCGACTCAGCCACAAGACCCCAGTTGGTCTGGCCCTGCCTCCAGGTCCATCACTGCTCCAACTTAGCTGTCCCTGCAAGTCAGAGAGTCCTGACGCTTGCCCTCCTCACTCACAGACACCCTTGCCACCCCTGTGCCCGCTGTGCCAGGCAACTGCAGGTCTCGGCTCAAGATGGAGCTTCTCCCAGGAAGCTTTTCATGATGCTCCGCCCTGGGACAAGGCTGGCTTCAGCAGTCTCTGTCCTGGAGCAGGCACCACCCATCCTGGGTTCTCAGCTTAAGGGACCCTTCTCAAAAACCGGTTGGGAGATGGAATGATTGAATGATGTCTGTCAGGGGGTGGGACAGAGCCGGGTGGGACGAGTGCGCCCCTCTTAAGACCACCGAGATGACTCAGCGATGGGCTAGGACAGGACAGAGGAGATGAGGATTATGGGATGAGGTTGGGAAGACTGGGGATCCCAAGCCCTCCCTCCCTCTTCCTTGACCTGCTGTCCCTGGCTAATGTCACAGGCAGGAAGACCCCCAGCCCCCAAGGAGAGGCAGCACAGGTGTGTACAGGTTGGTTTATTTACAAATATACCGATGTCTCATCTTTTCTTGTTGTTTCCATTTCCTGCTTTTGTGGGAGGAGGCAGAAGGTGAGTGGAAGGCGGGGGTGGTGGTGTGGTAAACGCTAATAAATAATTTAACAATGACAAGTTATTAAATAAAATGTGTGTGGGGATGGCAGGGGGCAGTGAGTCTGTACACGGAAAACGGAGGGATGCCTGTGGCCTGCTCCCACGCCTGCTCTGCTGAGCCCCCGTCACCTCGGTTTGGGACAGGGGCCCTGGCCAAGAGGCTCATTGGCAATGGCACCTTCTGGTGCCACACAGAGTGCCACACCTTCCCACTCCCCCGATCCCAGGCCGCGTGTGCCTGGGAGCCCCGTGAGCACTGGGCGTGAGTGTGTGTGCGTGAGCGTAGAACCCTCCCCAGGGCAGAGCCAGCCCCAGGCTGCAGAGTCTCCGCACCCCAGCTGGTGCCCAGAGCTCAAGGCTGGGGCCAGGTGGGCTTTTGCCAATCCCCTAGGCTCCTGCGTGAGTGGTGAGGGGACAGACATCCAGATGAGTGGGCAGGGCAGCCTCACTGCCAGGGGCTGCAGAACCCCTAAAGGAAAAGAGGCTGCCCCCATGCTGGGGACCTGACCCTGGCTGGACTTGCTCATGCGGACGCGGTGCCCGGACTCTCCTCGTTCACCCCCCAGGAACCCCTCCAGGCCCTTGGCCCCCCAGCCTTCTCCTCCAGGTTCCGCTGGCCCCTTGTAACCACAATGTCCCCATCTCAGCGGCCTCCATGGATCTCCTGGGACAGCACAGCAGCGGGGAGGTCGCCCTGAGCAGGCGACAGGGCCCTGGCGAGGTGGAGCAGGCTTCCTGTGTCTCCTCTGCACTGACTCGTGCTACCTGGTGCAGGTTCCTTCCCCTGAGCTCCACTCCCAGCAGAGAAATGGAACCTGGCCCTTCTCCAAGACACCCCTGTCTACCCCTCACTTTCTGCCTCATCCCCCAGGAACCAGAAAGTTCTTCCCTCGGGCTTCCTGTCCTAGCCCGGATAGTGCTCATGGGCCCACACCAGGCAGGGCTGGGGAGGTCCTGGTCACTCCTTACCCCTCCCCATTGGGGGCTGCACTTCCTCCATGGTGTGGGTGAACCTGCTCATCTCAGCTTGCCCCAAGCCCCAGGGCGCCGAGTCTCAGGTTCCTTGCCTAAAAAAATGGGTCCCTAACATCTGGGCATCTCCTATGAGAGAAGCCCTCCATGAAGGCAGTAGAGGCCAGGGCTGGATTCAGGGTGGGAAGAGGTGGCTCTTTGGGCCAGCAAGTTCACTAAGAACAAGGCAGGACCCTGACCTGGAGGCCAGTCACATGCCGGGGGAAGGGGGCTGGCACAGTGCTCCTGTTTCCACCTCCGGCTCTGACACTTGCTGCGAGGCCTGGGGTAGGCCTCTCTTGGTTCAGGTTTCTAGCTGCGACACGAGGGGTGGGCTACATGACCCACTGTTGGTGATCCTTCCAACCTAGAGGGTGTGGAGGAGAAGGGCCAGGTCTCCTGGGGGCTGGGGTGTCTTCCCCTGAATCTGCCTCAGGTGTCCTGGGCACAAGTCAGCCTGTGTATGTGCCAGAGAAAGGGGAGGATGTCAGGAAGGGGGCATGGCTGGCCCAGACCTAGGTGGGCAGAGGCTGCAGAGGACTGAGGATGTCAGCTGAGGTCCCTGGCAAGGTCCTTTTTGTAAGCACAGGAGGGCCAGGCTGGCTGCCTCACCCTGAATGGTGATGCTGAGCCACATCTTTCCCTCTGACAGCTCTGATGACAAACAGGATGGGTGAGGAGACTGGAGGAACCAAGGTCTCCCCAGTAGACAGAGGAGCAAAACAGCACAGCAAGTTGGTAGACTTGGAGGATTCCAGGGGGAGCCAGGGAGAGGGGCCTGAAGGTGGGGGGAGACCCCTCGTCATCCTCATTTGCTCCAAGGTGGGACTTGGCAGACCTTAGGGTGGTGGCCTTGGGCTAGACTTTAGATTTAAAGGCAGGGTTGTGAGCACCTGGACAAGGACACAGAGGTCACTAGGGGCCAGTGAGGGCTCTTTGAGGACCATCAGCTTGCCCTTACTTCCTCCTCTGACAGGATGGAGTTGAAGGAACAGGGCAGGGGCATGGATGCCAGGGTGCCCGGATTCCATCACCCAAGGAGGACTGGTTTATGGGCCAGTGCTGAACGGGGACAGGCTCCCATGGCCCTCCTGCCATTCCTCTAACTGGCAGAAGTGTCCAGGGGGAGGGAAAGTCAGTGGTCACAGAGTTGGGTTGCAGAGAAACCGCACAGGTTGGCTGAATCAAGTAAGAGGAAATGTAACCAGAAACAAGCTGGGGTCCTCTAGGTGTCTAGACAATGAATGTCCCCTCCCATCCCACCTGCTCACAGAGAACAGGTGTGGCTTAGTCATCACATTTGTGCAAAGCCTGGGGGATTTGTGACAGAGGGGGCAGTGTGAGTTTCCAAGGTCAAGGGGCCCAAACCACTCAGGCCACATTAGCCAGAAGGGGACCTGAAGTAGGGAAGGCCGTGGGCCTGCTCACGGTGGGCCTGCGGAGAGTGGACTTATGGCTGCCCACACCTTCAGAGGGAACGAGCGCTGCAGCCCAGCCAGGGCGCAGCTTTAAGAGGAAGAGCTGGAGAAGGCTGGCACTGGGAAGTGAGGACTAGGGACTGGGAGACACAGAAGCCGACCAGCAGGAAGGCCACTGGCGGGCGCTAGTCACTGGAGGCATGTGAGGAGGTCGGAGGAGGCTGGGAGGGAGCCAGGTACCAGTCGGCATGCCCAGCAGGCGACTTTGGAGTCCCTTTCCACCTGGAAGCTCTGCTGTTCGGCCTGACTCTCCCTGTGCCAGGGACTCCGACTCTGACCTTGGAGTTGGCTGGGTCTTGGGCTGACTCACCTGGGCCAGGTGAGGGTACACCTGGGTCTACACATCTCAAACCCAACCCTACTTCTCCTCTTCCTCCCTTTCCAATTGCTCTTAAGAAGAGAAGTCCCTGTCCCTCATGGCCCCCTTTCCCCTTCCGACAAGGCAGACCCACAGAACATCCCTCCGCCTCTTTCAGCAGTTCTAAGGGTGTGTGTGTGTGTGTGTGTGTGTGTGTGTGCATGTGCACACATGTATTTTGCGTGGGGGGTGCCTGTAGGTATGCATGCATTTGCATGTGTGTCTGTCCCTTTGGGTCTGCCTGTCACACCTGCTGGGCTCCTCCCCACTTCCCTCCAGGCTCCGGCTTGAGGAGGGGTCCTGGGCTACCTGGGACCTCAGAAGTGGCCCTTGTGCTCACTGGAGGGAAAGATGGGCACAGTGCGGGCGCTGGTGCTCACGGCTCTCAGGTACCAGGCACTGACTGTGTCACAACATCATCGTCCTGGGCTGACATGGGGTGGGGGGCATGGAGGTTGGCTGGACACAGAGAGGACATTTAAAAAAATAGAGAGAATTTACGCTTCCCAAAAAAGAGATGGGGAGGGAGAAGGCGATGGAGTCGAGGTGGGGCTGGGAGGCGAGTGGCTGTCCGAGAGCTCTGGGTCCCTGGGGGTGACAAGGTCTCTGTGGGCAGGACACAGCTCCTGCCCAGGCTGTACCCATCTGCCTGTCCGGCTGTGCCCAGCGGACACCTGCGCCAAGCCCGGCCGGCTGAGGGGAGGGCACCGTATGGCTGTCGGTAGAGTCCGTGTGGGCGGCAGGCCAGGGCCGTGTGGAGGCTGCTGAGGCCAGCGTTCTCACCCCAGGCCCTGTGCCCAAGCGTCCCTGGGGCCCAGCTGGCTCTCAGGAGGCGAAGTAGGAACTCTGCATGGAGTAGAGCCGGTCGATGGGGTTCCCCACGCGGGCCTGCAGGGAGCCCACGTCTGAGGAGCCCAGGAAGCAGTCGCTGAGGCTGGTTAGGGAGGTATCGCTGTCGATGTCATGGAAGATGGAGTCGTTCCCTGGGGGACAGGAGGGGCATCAGGACCAGGTGCAGGCAGGGGCTCCTGGGGGCCCCATCATCCCTGCAGGCTCTGTGGCCAGAGGCCAGGAAAGACAGGACGGCCTACCGGCCAGTGTGTAGCCAGAGACTGGGGCGCTGGCCGTCAGTAGGGAGCAGGTGGCTGGGGTGGCCTGGGCCCCTGGGCAGCAGGTGGTCATCATGGCCCCAAGCCTGCCTGGCCAGGCCGGGGTAGGGGCAGTGCTAGGGCAGCGGGGGTTGGGCGGCTTACCATAGGGGTTCATGTGGTCACCTGGCATTTGGGGTGGCGTGAGGCCCTGCTGGAAGGGGTCGCTGCTGCCGTAGGGACTCTGCTCCATGGCCACGATCTGCTGCTGCGGCGGGGCCAGGGGCGTGTAGGAGGCCATCATGCCCTCCATGCGGCTTGACAGGACCTCTGGGGACAGTGCATACCTTCACCAGCTGGCCGGGCGGCTTCCGCAGATGTCCCCAGGGGTCCCTTATGACCTCCTCGGGGCTGCCCAGGGCCCGTCTCCAGCGTAGACAACCCATACATCGGACTCCCCAGCACCATATCTACTATGGCTCCAGTTCCCTTCCAGGATCCGGGCCCCACCTGGCCTTTCCCACCTGCTCTGCCCGCCCCCAACCCCAGCTCAAGGTCCTCAGGTGGCCAGGGTGGCGGAGCCTCATCAGATAATAGCAATCCCACCTGGCCCTGCGTCTGGGAGCACCAGAATGGGGCCTGAAGCCAGGCCAAGAGGCCCAGGAAGGCGTCTGGAGGGAGAGCCCCAGCCCAGAGTGACCCAGAGAGCCCCTGGGGAGGGGCACGCCAGGCTGGGGCAGGGAGCCCAAAAGTCCCCATCTGTGGGGTGGGCATGAGGGAGACAGGGGCCAGCGTGGGAGGCAGCTGGAGGGTGGGCAATCGTGGGCGCGCTTTGGGGGCTGAGTGTCCCCTGAGGACATCAGGAGTGAGGGATGGTCTCGGCAGGGAGGGACTGTGGGGAAAGGCTGGGGGGGCAGACACAGGCACTGCCCAGCAACTGGGGGGACAGGAGTCAGGAGGGGTCCTGAGAATCTCTGTCGAGGTCATTATGGGAAAGGCAGCTCTTTGGAGGGACATAAAGGACATGAAACCATTCCCTGACCGGTGACAATCAGAAGCAGCCAGGGCAGGAAGGAGGTCGGGGTGTTGCCTGATTGTGGGCAGCAATGTGGAAGAACACAGGGTGTGATATGGAGCGGGGGGGGGCATGGGACTTTCTCCGGGAGGGTCGTCGGGCTCACCTTGGCCCAGCCGCTGGGAGTTCTGCTGCTCCTGCTGCTGCTGGTGCCGCCGCGCCAGCTTCTTCATCTGCAGGGGAGCGCGGGTCAGGC
>NW_026000051.1:4988054-4992600 GCF_001458135.2 Marmota marmota marmota
CCCACCCCAGCCGCCACTCACCTTCCGGCAGGGCTTGGAGGAGACCTCAAAGGAGGCCTTGAAGGCTCTTCGCTGTTGCGTGGTGAGGATGGTCCGGGGTCGCTTGGGTCTTCGTGGGTCCTTCCCATCGTCCCCGCTGCCCTTGCTCTGGCTGCCCTGCCCCTTGGCTGGCTTCATGTCCCCATCTTCGTCCTCACTCTTCACTGTGGGGGACACAACCCAGCCTGTCAGGTAGGGCTGAGGGGCAGTCCTAGGTCCTAGCTTGTAGCCTCAGGTGACAAAGGTGACATGACACCTGACAAGATCCCATCTCCATCTGCTGACACCTGCTGTGGGTGCCCAGCACCCCGGGATCAAGAGCCCTCCTTCCCAGCCGGCAGCCTGCCTTGCCGGGTCCCAGACGTACAGGGTGTGCTCACATTCGCACGCAGGGCAGGTCTGCTGGCCTCTTAGGGCTGATGGACACCCTTAAGACAGATGATGGCATCTGTGGCCCAGGCTGGCCCTGGATTGCCCCCAACCCATCTTGCCTTGGACCCTCCTTATCCTGTGGACCTCTGTCACCCTAGAGACCTCAGCCCAGCATGCTGCCTTCAAGAGAAGTCTCCGCTGCACTAGCCGCGTGCCCGCTGGGTGTGGGGTGATAAGAGGAGAACACAAGGGGCCTTCTTTCTTGAAGCTTCCAGGGACTAAGAATCGACTGACAAAGGACATGTACCACACGTCCTCACGCCGGAGTACGCATGGCAATGGTGTGCATGTGCACACACGGAGGAACACTCACCCTCTGACATGCACATGCAGATTAGCAATTGGCCCACAGCAGCCCGTGCACATGCCGCTCACAGACACAGGCCAGGGGCACATGACACAGGCAGGGACACATAGGCCTGCAACCTGATCATGTGTTTCATGATCACACATGCGGCGTGAAAAGCGTGTGTTCACCCAGCCACACACCCACACCACAAGCATGTGCAGCACTTCCGTTCCCCTGAGTACTGGGCTGCAGCGATGCCAGCCCCAGGGGGCAGCCGAGCCTCCCCACCCCGCCTACCGCCAGGCCACCTGCTGCCCTCGCCTGAGCTGGGCTCTCTCCTCCAGGCCTGTCTTTCTCAGATCATGAGCCCTGTGGAGGGGCCGGTCTCCCCTCTCCCAGGCCTGGCACGAATGGGCAGTGGCACCAGCCTGGCCTCTGCTCCTCAGGGGGAGCTCGGGCAGCCGCAGGAGGGGCTGTGGTGATGCCCTGCCCAGGGAAGATAGCGACAGAGGGAGAAGAGCCCACTACCTCCGCCAAGGCCCCCACAGTGACAGACCCCTGTGCATGCAGGTACCGTGACTGTGGGGCTCAGGATGCCCCTGAGGGGGCCAGCCACCTCCCCAGCCTGTTGCACATTACACAGTTTGTGCACGTGTCTGTGTGTGCACGTGGGCAGTGGGTGGGAGTATGTGCACAAACACACAAGTGCAGCCATGAGTGCCTGGCTGCGTGTGTCTGAGTGTGTACGCCTGTGTGTACCTGGGTAGGGTTTGCAGGTTGGACGCGTGAATACATATTCACACCTATACGCATGTGTATGTGCATCCCAGGCGTGCCTGTGTGTGTGCAAGTGTGATCACATGCTCGTGTCTGTAGGGTCATGTGATTCAGGGCCAGTGTCCGGGTGCATTTTGAGCCGGGGGTGGTGTGCACAGTAGTGTCCGTGTGCTTGTGTGGCGTGGGTGTGTCGTCCTTGCGTGGCTCAGGTCCCTGCTGAGGAGCTGGCCTGGCCGTCCTCACCACACCAGCCTGGGGACAGCACTCACCAGAGTCGGACTCGTCGGGGCTCACGGAGCTGAGCAGGTCCTTCTCCTTCTCATAGTCGCCCTTGCACAGCAGCTGGCCTTCCTTGAGCACAAACTCGTCACCCTTGCGCAGCTGCCGCTCGCACACGCAGCAGCAGAAGCAGCCCAGGTGGTACACGCACTCCAGCGCCCGCATCACGAACTCCGTGGGTGCGATCTTCTCCATGCAGCCACTGCACTTGGCCGCGAAGAGCCTGCCAGTGCACAGAGTGGGCGTGTCGGCCGGGCCCAGGGTCTCCCAGAGGCCACTGCCTCCAAGGGCCTCTCCCTCCTGCCACCCGGACCCCCAGGCCCACGTGGGACAGGCCCTCCTTGGCACAGGGCCAGGCAGTGGGAGGGCCCTGCAGGCCTACTCTTCTGCCTGGCAGGTTCAAGTGACCCAAGGTGTGTCCTGGCCTGGGTGCATCTGCTCAGGGCCCGTCCACCCAGAGGCATGGTGGCCACTAGAGGGCAGTGTGTAGGATCAGTCCGCCTTCCCCCAGGGCAGGGTGATTGGGGGAGAGGGTCCCACCCATCCCAATTCCCTGACCTACTTTGCCTCCTCCCTACTCCTCCCTCAACCCCACATCCGTGCATCCTGATCCTGTCCAGCCTTCCAGCCTCGGGCCCTCCCCTGCCTAAGCAGCTGCCCCAATCCCCTCCCCAGGCTCCTGGCTACTCTAACCCCTCAACCTTCTCTCACCTGACCCCCCAACACAGGATCCAGAAGGATCTTTTTAAACACATGTCTGATCTTGCTGCTTCCTGCTCCACCTTCTTCCACGGCTCCCTAGGGCCCTTAGAAGAACATCAAGCGCCCAACCTGGTGATCAGGGGCCCCATGGTCCTGCCTCCTCCTTCACCACCTCCTGTGCTTCACAGAACAGCTGCTGTTTCTCCAAAGTGCCATCATGGTGGCCTTTCCACATGCTCTTTCCTGTGCCTTATTAACCTGGTTTCAGCTCAGGCATCGCCACAGTGCGGGGTGGGGCAAGCCCACCGCGGCAGCCACGGTTCTAAGCATTTTAGCAGACAGGAGATGAGCCCCCGAAACAACCCTATGGGGCAAGAACCTGAACTGGCCCCATTTTAGAGATGGGGACACTGAGGCCCTGAGGGGGGCATGGGAGCCAGATGGGTAGTCAACATGGGGGCCACTCCCAGCCTGGACTCGATCCAGTCCCTCCATGACAGAGTGGCTCCTGCTCCCGTCTGCGGAGACAACCCTGGCGGGGGTCTCTGCCTCTGGCTGGGGGGGCTGGGCGACAGGCCCCTCCTCTGCCGGCTGCTGACCGCTCCCCCCGACACCCCCCTACCCATCACGCGCCCTGCTCTGTGGGAACTCGGCCTCAACAACACTTTGATGGAAAAATTTATGAAGAATCAAATTATTGCTGCTGGGAGGGAATTAAAACCATTTTTCATTCCCTGCGTCCCCGGGCCACGTCTGCAGGCGCCACCTTGGGAGCGCTGTGCACATCCCATCCCTCTTTATGGCCCGCCATCTCGGGCAAGGATTACAGCTGCAATTCTCCACTAATCGGCTCTGGAACAGGAATGGCCATAAATGTGCGGCTCTGGGCCTGCCACCCTTCCCGGGGCTGCCATGCACCGCCCACGGCGAGCCACTGGGGTGCAGTGGACAGGGCCAGCTTGAGCTCTGCCTGCTGTCCTAGCACTGACCAGGACGCTCAGCTTGGAGGCACCTCCAGGTTCTCTGGACACCCACCTCTATTCTTCCCGGTGGGCTCCTACTCATCCTGCAACGCCCAACTCCAATGCCACCTCCTCTGGGAGGCCTTCTCTGATGCCCCATCTAGGGGGAGCGGCCTCCTCTGTGCTCCCCTGAGCTCTCCTCTGGCCTCAGCTCACTCTGTTGTAAAATTGGACATCAACAGGACCTCCCTCCGATACGTGGCCAGGATTTGATGATCCTGAGCACATAACCCCGTAAGCATCACCGTGGAGTGGCCACACACTCTGAGGGTGCCCAACTCTACTGGGGTCCTACGAAGCAGGGCCTGGCTCCACCAGATCCTCAAGGAGGCCCCTGCATATTTGAGGAGAGGCAAGCGCAGGCCCGGAGTCTGCGCAGCTCAGGCTGAGCTCTGCACTCCAGGCAAGCGGCAGCCTCCAGCTCACACACTGCAGGTTTTGCAAAGGGCACACCAGCTGGGTCTCAGCTCCAGGTCTATCCTTTGGTTGGATATTCTTGTTCAGAGCACAACCTACTCAACTGTCCGTGGCAGCTGCAGGGCACCTCAAGGATTCTGGCTGACCAGCCACCTCTGCTAAGGACTTGCAGAAGCAAATGACCATGGAGGATGCTCCTGCCCTGTGTCCCTCCCTGGCCCTCTGTACCTGACCGAGGGACCCCACTGAGGTCCGCAGGCTGCCCTTGAGCAGACAGACACAGGCAGAGTCTTTGCAGCAATGGCAGGGCCAGGTCCCAGGCCAGGGTCAGCACATCTTGGGTGGCTCCCAGAGAGGAGACCTCCTTAGGCTGGGGGTGGGGGTGCGGGCTGGTGACCCGCATTCGCGGGGTGCGGGCTGGTGACCCGCATTCGCGGTCGAATCCACCATGCTGGCTGTTGAGAACAGCGCGCTAATGCCTTGGCAGCAGGGGGTGGATTGCTACTTTCTCCAAACTCATCAACACAATCTATTATTAATACTTCTCCAAAGGCTCGGTGCCGCCATTACGGAGGCAGCGCCAGCCACT